>NW_021163069.1:615000-1215000 GCF_004324835.1 Dendronephthya gigantea
ACCGAAATGAAAGGTTTTTAAATAAAAATTTCCCAGTATTGTTGTTTATTTTCAACAATTTTTATGCGTGACCATGCACTGCAGTTTTTGAATAATAAGCGCTTTGTCAAGCAAATTCTTCTCTGAATAATTTTATTTAAATCATTCAAAGCAGTTATTCTTCTCTGAATTATTCTAAATTTTAGATATAATTATACTAGTCGATGTCTACTTCATGTAAGTTTCCTTATCAGGCTATTGGTGGCTGTCTTCGTGCGTCTGGTCGACGCATCATTCGACGAAAAAGTTTCTTAAAAGCTTCCCTGTACGTTTGGTCAAGACAGACATAGATTATGGGATTGCACAGACTGTTGAATAGTGGAAGTGTCTCTGCTATATTAAGAAATACGTGAGTCCCATACTTTATTCGAGAAAAGATAATACGTTGATTTTTATGGTAAAAATAAATCAATATCCAAGTAAACAAAGGACCCCAGCAAAGTAAGAAAACTCCAACGACAACCAGCAGCATTCTGATCACTTTCATATCTCGTAGTAATGCAGTTCGTTGGTTCTGATTGTCGATTGTTTCACCCAGTTTCCCATTCATGAGCATCTTGTTTCGCTTATGAACGACATGGAAAATGCGTGCGTACATAATAATGATTATTACAGCGGGTGAAAAAAACGTACTTATTGTTAAAAAAAGGTAGAATATTGGGGACTTGATCATGAAGCCTAGTGTCCAAGTGCAAAGGCCAGACCCGGTGGCCAATATTCCGGTGCTTCCTGAGTAAGGAGTCGCAGAGTAAGTCGCAAAAACCGTTGAAATGAGAACAATGGCGAAAATGATCTTTATTGATCTGGAAGTGGTCATCCGTGATTTGTACAGAAGTGGTTTGCTGATTTTGAGATATCGGTCAAAACTAATAAATGTCAGCGAGTAAATAGATGTTGTTAAAGCAAAGACGTCCATCCACACCATAAAACGACACAGATGAATCGACATATTATCTCGGTCACTGCTCGTGTATCCTAGGTCAAATTGATAAGCGAAGAATGGAGCCAGAAATAAACCAACTAGAAGATCTGCGACAGACAGTAAAGCGATAAAATACTTATTTGGTTGATGAAGACGTTTTTCTTTCCATGTCACAATCAACACCAAAGCATTTCCCAGAACAGTGAAGATGGCGATTAAAATTAATGAAATCATTCGACTTAAACGTAGTCGTTTTAGAAAATCTATGGAATTCAGCTTATCACTACCTGTCCACCTCTCAGTGGGATTTGTCAGATAACTCACAGTGATATTGTCACTCCACTCCATCATAGTTGAAATTTTAAACCTGAAGGAAATAAATGAAATATTTTGCTCATGGTATTAACGTTTTTAAAACCTGATCGATGGACTACGGCAAGCGAGCGTCGTTTACGTTCCTCGTTGACATAAGGTAGCTTAATATAAATGCAGTTTTCCAGGACATCAGTTTCTTGTTTGTTTGTTGTGTAGTGCTGACTTCTTTTCGACTAACTTTTACACTATTTTCACCACCCGGTTCTGCTTCTTACAAATTTAGAAGTTCATTTGAACTGTTCTCAAGATGTTACGGGTCTTATAGGGCTATTGGATATTGTTGTTTTGCGCTTATATGCGTGCGTGACCAATTATCAATCAGCTAAGATAAGGTTTTGATATATAATAGGCTTTTGCAGAAACAGTTGGCAAAGTATCGTGTAGCAAATAAAACGTTGAAGCTCGTGTTGTACCTTTAGGCTATATTGGTAAGCTGATACATTCACCCCAAAATTAGTCAAATACGAAAGCTTGTTTGCAAATTATATTTTCTGGATTCCGAATTTATTGTGCAGCCAGACTAAGAAACGCCAACGGTGACAAACAAAACAATAAAACTTTTCATTCGTTGTATAGGCCTATACTAAAATTCACTTTACCTGGTTTTTAGAAAAACAAACAAAGTATATTGGACGTAGGATTCAGTCCGTAGATATCGATATTGGCTGTGTCCTGTGCTACTAAACACCGCAGAAATTGGTGTTTATAAAGTTTCAACCAAACAATCTAACTACTGGTCACAATTGAGCATTTCTGTGTCGCTATCAAAGAGAAAACTATATTGAATAAGTTAAAAATCTGGTTATTAAGAATTACAGTTCTTACCGTTAAATTCCGCGGTGTCATGCTACTATAGGATTCTACACCGCTGCTAATTGGTAACGGTCCATTGGCTACTATAGTGTCTACAACTCGAGTAAAACAGAGAATAAATCAAATTTACCTTTAGAAATGATTATGCTCTAACTTCTGACTTCAGTTCAACCAATTGCCCTCAGTTTTGCTTCTCACAAATTCAGAAGCTCAAGTGACTGTTCTCAAGATCACAGCGTCTTTATATGAATATCGCTTGTATTATTGCGTGACCGGTTATGGCAGCTGATGTCAGCTTGATAAGGTTTTAAAGGTTCTTTGACATACTGAAAATATTATAAATTCGTTTAGATTTTAAATATTTATCTATTTCATATGCCTTAGTTTAAAAGACTACGGGACACTTAATAAAAACGAAAATGATTTAATTATATAACTAAAGTCATTTCAACGTTCACTACTTTACTTTTTACTACGTGTTGAATATTCGCTGAAAGTTTATTATTTTTTACGTATACTGATTACAAAATTATTATTCAAAATTCTGACTTCTGATTGGTCGAGCGGTCCCTACGTGATAACGGTCAAAGAAACATTAGTTTCATCATGCAACAAAAGTTGTATGGGATCTATGATTTACATCATTAGACAAGACGACCGAGGAATGGATGTCCATCTCCGCTTACCATAATTAATTATTTTTTTTAAATCATAAGTGATGTGTACTAAATAATGCGAGTGTTCTAAGTTTGTTTCTACCTGACAAATATTTTTAAAATGTATCTTGAATATTTTTAATTACATTGGCAGGCTAAGTGTTTTCGCGCAGTTGTTATAATTACATGAGAAAATTTTCTTTAGCACAAACCATTTGCAAATCTTTCACCTTTGACGCCAAATTGAAGGGCTACTCGTATATATATTATACATGCATGACATGACAGCCATGCATCGAAAATTCATTTATAGGACTTTATAAATTAATGCGGAATTTACGAACTTTTTTGCCCATTTTAGTGGCTAAAATGAAAGAAGGCACAGCAAACAAGGTTTATAAAATCGACCAAGTATGCAATGATTGTTTTCTATATATTGTAATACGCAAGAATATTTTTCGTTAGCAACGACTGTACCAAAAGAGGGTGCAGAAAAATCGATCGTGTTTACTCTATACGTATGCAACAAATTTGCTTTTATTCACCTTTGAACGTATATATACGTTGGTCCTTTCTCTCTGTGGACTTCAGTTCGACAAACTCTTATAAATATATATAGTTTCGGCTTGAAATTCAGACTCTTCCTTCTGGACTTCTGCAAACTTTCAAAATGATTAATTTCAAAACAGTATACGTGTCTTTTAATTAAAAAAGTTTGACTTTATTTAATTTAAGTAATTAAGCTTGTAGGTACACCACGTAAGTATATATTACTGCAAAGCTTTTGGTCCATTAACCCAGGCCTTCATCATGCAATGCAATTACCTGAATACACATTCACACGTCACTTAAATATCACGTTAGTCGTCATTTGTTAGCTCGCGCCATTAATTCAACAGTTTCACTTACCAAATGATTATAAAAATAATCGATAATTACTTATCGATTGTCACCATGCAAACGTACAAGAATATTGTTTAATTTAACTTAATAATTTTATACCTTGGTAAATATTTTCATAAGATCATAGTGCTATTATTGGGTGACTAATCAATATCTTAGTCGATCGAGTTATTTTAATGTCCTCTCCTTTTTAACCAGTTTCGACAAATAAAATAAAAAGGAGGGTAATTGGTGACCCAGCGTGAGTTCATATATTTCTTTTAAGGCCGGACCCGATCCCCCAGCGCGATGCGATTTTAACGAATTTTTCAAAACCTAATTTTCCCGTTGGCTAATCGCGTCCAGTGTATGTGTGTACCTTAAGTGCACGACTGCATCGAACAAATAACTACACCTGGTGTTTTCTACAAATTGTAGATTCGAAAAGCTAGTATATACGTAGCCTATATTTATTTCTCCATAGGAAGAAATTCACTAGGCATTTTGAAGATGAGCAATTGATTGACTGCTTTTAATTACAAACAGATGTTCGCTTCAGACCGAAATTAACAGCGCTGACATAAATTTTCTAGAATTGGGTTAGTCAATTATCCAGAATTAAAAGCTAAACTAGATTATGGTCATTTAAATTTACTTTATCACTAGTTATCTTAACCAGAAATTTATGTTAACTATACAATTGACTGGGACATGCTTAGTTATCAATTAAGGTACATTGACCCCAATGAATATATCTCTTTCTTCGACAAAATTTGACAAACCATGCAACCTGCCGCTTTTAAGAGATGCATTACAATTCAGTATGAATCAACTTAGGATCAGAAATTTACTAAAGACACATTACTCCAAGATAAATCGCCAGCTGCTCGTTTCCAAAGATCTTAATGCTTTCCCGTATGTATTGTTATGATTGCTTTCGAGGGTTTTCTTTCCGATCACTTATAAGTACATAAACATCCATGCCAAAATTTAGAAAAATTCAACAATTTTAGCCTATAATAAAAAAGCGCCAGCAAGCAGGATCATAAAAAAATTTTCGGTGTATTTTACATGCACATGCATGAGGTATATCGATCCATACTCTTTACTCTTTTTGCAATTTATATTCATAAAATAAACTCAGTATTTAAAACGAAAACAAAATAATTTTCAATATTTTCCGGAATTTATATCTGTCTTATGTCACAATAGAACACCAGTCGATTATAAAGAAAAGTATAGAGTAATGGACCGCCCAAAGTGTTAAAAGCCAGTGTTCCATTTCATCGGAAGTGATGTATAATGTATATCCTGCATGGGTGTCAGGTGTAGCCTGAAAGCCACGAGTATTGAACATTTTTTGACACCACTGAATACAGAATGCATGTCTTGGGACTATATTTAGCTGGACTTTTATTGACACTATTGAATTTTTTATAGATTATTTTGTAAATTTATACATTGTAGTAAATACATAGAATACACAATAACACTCTCATTTATCATGCATTTATTTAAACTTAATCGCTTTAAACTTTAAACGCTAATTAATTAAATGAAGATATTCAGTTTCAGCTATTTTACAAACAAGAGGAGAAATACATGCATGAAAGTTAAAACATGCCAAATGCTAAATGAAGTCTAGAATACTTAGTTCTATATTCATGGGATGAATTCCGAGCAGATGTTTTCTTTAGAACGAAATTGAGAGTGTTGGAAATACGGAATATTTTTAATTTCCGTACACGCGAAGGTTGGTGGAATCATCCAGCATTCAAAGCTAGAAGCCTAGATTTAGATGCATGGTTATTGTAAAGTTACTTTATCAAAGTCAGACGTTTATGTTAACTCTAACGGACTGGGACATGATTAGTTTTAATGCAATTCAATTCTCATACACCAGATCCCAATGAAAATCTCTTTCTTCGCCAAAATTTAACGAACCTTGCAACCTTCTGATATTCAAAAATACATTAATCCTGCAGTAGGCTATTAAAGCATATTGCTCCAAGCCAGCTGCAGTTGGTGTTTTTGGCGCACGTAGATATATTGGCTTTGGAGGGTTTCCTCTCAGACCACTCGAGTATATAAACATTGTCAATAAATTCAGCCGACTTTAAGTAAACCGAAATTAAAAAAACGCGACCAAACAGATCATATAACAATTTTTCATTCAGTTTGTTGGGGTTTTTTACATGCAGTTGAATCATGTCCATACTCTTTGTAAAAATAGTCCAGCATGAAATTTTTCAGAATACTCGCATATAACCGTGGAGGAAAACCAACCGAAAATTTACAATGAAAAAATCCGCGGTCCAAAATTTGTTTATGTATTCGATAACTAAGTATTCGATAACTAAGAGTTTTTCGATAATAGGGCCATAGAGTAGGCTAAGAAGAATAGGCTGAATATTTTGTAATTTTAGATATACACTAATCTATGTTTATTTCACGTAAGTTTTGTCATCAGACTCTAGAGCAAGGGATTGGTAACTTTATAATTATATATTGGTGGCTGTTGTCTTCGTACGTTTGGTCGACACATATTCGACCGAAAAAATGCTTGAAAGCCTCTCTGTAGGCTTGGTCAAAACAGACATAGTTTATTGGATTGCACAGACTGTTATAATTATAATGGAAGTGTTTGCATGTGCTACAGCAAAAAGTATACATTCGCGATTTGTATGAAAGTGGACAGCAATTAATGCAAATTTCCGTAGCGTTCAAAACTTATAGCATCTCTTTTTTCTTTTGGCATTAGAAATCTGCAAACAATTGAGGAATCTTGTCTTCTGGCGAGGTAATCGCGATCGCACAGTCGAGGAGGGAACAGTGATAGTTCTAATCGCGTCAGAAAATACGGATGAATCATTGATGAAGATTGTTATTATCTCTTAGGGAGCTTCAGCAATTCGTTGCACAATTCTTGTTTTGAATGAGTTATACGTACAAGAAAGTTTAGAAAGCATATTCGTAGTTTATAGCAACTGAATGTGTGGCGTAGTTTCGAGTATAGGAACAAATATTTTAATTTTAGAATTTTGCCGGTTTCGCGCGCCGTATGTCTGTGAATGTATAACAAGAGACATAGAAAATTGGGTGAAAAGTTGTTCTCCTAGAAATACGTCCTGGAAATTCATGATGAGCTATAAAGTGGGAGGGGAACAGAGACAACAGAACACATGAACGAAAAAGCATACCGGCAAAAACTTTTAGCCTGCAGTTTATCAGCATTAGACAAGTTTTCCTGCCAAAGTTGTTAACATGCAGCTGTCAAAAATATTGAATAAATACTGTTGAATCTAAATAACACGAGACAGTAGTGTTCGCGATGGGAAACAAAACCTTGCTCATGGAACTCAACAACCTGATCATTTTTAGGCGTTGATTTTATTTTCAAGGAGGCTATAAATGATTTTACCTTTATTCACTTTTCGGTATTTTCTCGCAATTCTCGGTGTTAATTTGGTTAACTCCGTGGTTCTTCTCTCTTACAAACTTAGAATTTCAAATGACCGTTCTCAAGAGGGTTCGTGTCTTTTAACGAACAAACGGCGTCATTGGGTTTTGCCTATATTGGGCGACCAATCAGACCCCTGACGCGGTAACTGGGATGTACATTAACATTATAATAGGTTGAACATGATGTTAAGAATTATATTTTGAGCCCACGTTTGTCTTTATCTATCGAAGCCGATTAAAATTTCTATATGGTTTTGTCTTGTTTCGCATTTCCGCTTCTTGAAACGTTGATGTCTTGTGTCTCGTCATCGACGTGACGTTATGACGTATCGCGTGCATGAAAAAAGTCGTATCCTAGACTATGACGCCATGTACTCGTTGGACGTGACGAATTCACGCAAGACGTTTATCCAATCAGAGGCTGCATGTGAATTATTTTATTATTTTACTACAACACTTTCTAAAGGCTTGGAAAACCAAGTAAGTTAAATTATTATGGCTATTGGATTACGTGAGAAGTGTCAAACCTCATAGTTGCAATTTAAAAATTCTTCTTCACTCGAAGAAGTAATTTTGTAGTCTTCCGTGGCGGACTCTCTTGACCGCTCACAACTGACCGGAAAAATCAAGCGGTGAATTTCGACGAATCGAAATATTTTGCTTAATTAAAAACCGATCATTTTCACTCCACACATAGATAAAAATATCCGTGTTGATTTTAATTAGATGCAAGCACTCACAGTGGGCTTGCGGATTGTTTTGTTGGATCCAATTCACCTCTGATGGATGTTTTATAGTCTGCTCTCTTGTAGTCAATGCAGCAACGCACCGAATGCTCTGCATGTAACAAATTGCTCGTGGTGTTTTTGCGAATTATTGATTTAAAAATCTAGCATTATTAAATATTTAAATCATAGTTATGAAATTTTTTTTATAAAATCGGAAATCATTCTAAGCTAACTAGATATATAGTTATATGGAAATTTTACTTCATCACAACCCTTTCCAATTGTCGGTTCTTTTGTGCACATACTTATGAAGAATTTGGAGGGCTTTCTTTCAGAACACTTCATTACATAAACATCGGCGGCAAAATTTAGCAAACTTTAAAATTTTAGTCTAAATTAAAAAAGCGAGAGCAAACAGATCTTTAAAAAAAATAATTTTCGGTGTTTTTACATGGAGATGAACACCTGTATTCAAAAAGCTCACTTGCACTCACACTAAAGGCTAGTTTCCACTCAGGAAAATTTGCTTTGTCGGTGAGTTCTCAGGCGGCGTTTATACAAAGGAAACTTTCCTGTCCTGTCCGATCCAAAGAAGAATTTTCCTGAGTGGAAACTAGCTTTAATAGAGTGTGACATAAATATTTAGTTATGCTGGTTCTGAAAGTTCTTTCTGAATAAATGAAAAGATTTAGGATAAAACACTGAAAATTAAGCGCCTATTCGTCTGGAAATACCGTCATGGAAACGTTATGAGAAGTTTAAGATCTCCTACTCAATGAGTTTGAGTGCGAGTGAGCTTTTAGAATACAGGCGGAAGTACATCGATCCATACTCTTTGACTGCACAAAAAGACGGAAGTCATATAATTATGCTAAAACACTTAGTCGCCTCAGACTCGGTGACTACAGTGATTAAAATTCGCCTAAAACTCGGTGATTACATTTGCTAAAAATGTTAGTATTGCATGTGGTACGCATTGTATAGGTAAAACGAAGGGTAGGGTCACAGCTCCTCGCAAGAATGATTATCATTGGCTGAACTTTACAATACATTTCTGTTTCAACCTATAGCGTAGCTTCGTTCTTTAGAAATCATAGAAAAGCATTATCCAAATGGACGAAAGCTTTCGAGCACTGCGACATGTCTCAAAACGAAAACAATTTTTTTTCAAATTTTTTCCCAGAATTTATCTATTTTATCTCATAATGGATCGCCTTTCAATAAGAGAAAGTAAACCAATGGACAACTAAAACCCTTCTAAGTCAGGGTTCCATTTCATCGGAAGTGATCCTTCTGATATCAGGTATTTTTGCAGCCCACGAAAAGTTTTCAGATATCACTGAATACAGAGTGTCTAGATCTTGCGCTATATACCTATATGTTAAGCCTGGACCAGGTCTAGGACAAGTCTAGGTAATATGTGCCATGTTCACATTGTCTTCCTTGTTGGAATATCGGATAGCCAAAGTATTGATATCGGATGGGCAAAGTATTTTGACAAAATAGTTGGAAAGAGACCAAAAACACGCCGAAAAGTGGTAATGCTATAACTATGTATCCTATACAAATCACACTATTAAGTTCAAAATTTGTCAAGACTATAGGCCTATAGGTAAAGCCTGTTCACATATACCAAAATCGGGTCTTATACAGTCATTGCCCCAAGTAAGGTCCAGGCCTGGTCTAGGCCAGATAAACAACGTTCACATCTAGGCCTAGGCCTGGTCCAGCCCAGGTCAAAGTACGTACTGTAAACGCGGCTTTATTTACCGCCGGCTTCGGTCCTGATGCAAAAAAACTGTGCCCGAGGTCTCGAAATTGACTTTATCAAACACAAAAAATACAGCAAATTTAATGAATCAGCTATAAAAACCATAAATTTGGCAAGCCATTTTAGAATTTTAATATGTAAACAATTCCTTATATAAGAATATCCTAGTCAGGAAACAGCCGATGAAATGGCAAATATTGTTACCATAGCAATTAAATCACGACAAACGATTAAAAAAACAACGTATTGACAGGCGAAAAAAGGGGTAAAAAACCCAAACTTTATTTCTAACAGATTTTTAGCCAATCAGATTGCTTCATTTACACAGTGAAAAAATACATATATATTAATGAATTTTTTCACATATTTTGTAAATTTATACATTGTAGTAAATGCATAGCATACCCAATAACACTGTCATATCATTGATTTATTTGAACTTTTCGCTATGTTAAGGTGGGGGTCTACCTGAAACTGCTTCAAAAACTCGATTTTGGGATTTTGGTGGAAATGGCTTCTCAAACATCTAAATAATGTTGTTAGATTATTTCTTGTGCGATATCTTTACAATAAATCCGGCAGAAAGCGTTTTAAACAATAGCACTAATTTTTTAAATTCTGTTGTCATGGCAACGGGAGTAACCATCCATAGTTTTACTCTGTTTTACCACTCTCAATTTTGTCCTTACCCTCCCAAAATACAAAAATACAATGCAGGCTCGCTTTTAAAGGCATTTAACAGCGGTTGCTGGTTTAGACCATGCGTTTGTTGCGCATATTCATTGCTGAAATTCAGTGTGCTCAAACTCGAATGTTCTCTGTTGACAAAAATTGCAAAAATCATCCATTGTTTCATCAGTTTTTTTAAAATATGGTTGGAAAGAAACTGAGAAGTACTTATAGAAAGAAAAGAAAGGGTAAGGCTTTCTCTGGGTCGCCAGCGTGGTCAAAAAACAAGGATGAAACCGTTCGTGAAAGAGTTGACAACAGCAACGAAATTCCATCAACTAGCACCAGTACTGAAGACAGTTCAGAGCAACTATCTACCCCCGTTGGAGCATGTAGACATAAGCTCAGTGATCGAGGTTTTTCTACTGATTATTCCGACTTATTTAGTGGTGATGATGGTGAAAACGACGAGTTGATAGGAAAGAGTTACAGAATTGTTGATATAAATGTTTTGCTATCTACACTGTGAGAGGTTCATAAATGTCACAATTTCTATGTTCTTTAAATCATACCTTTTCTACATTGCAATGGAATTGTATTATTTTTCTCCCATTTTGATATTGAAATATTTTTTATTTGGGATTTAACTAATGTTACAGTGTCAGTGTTTAGTAATATAATCTTGGAAATTATTGATTGTGTATACTGGCGCTCCATTTTAGGTCAACTGACTCTCACAGAAAATATTAATGCACGGGCTGGTCTGATGTCAGATTTCAAGATTGAATGTTCTTCCTGCGATGATTCAACCAAATTGAAAACATCAGCATTGACTGTCGACAAAGGCCGCTCATTTGATGTGAACAGACGAGCGGTGTACCATTCCCTTGAAACTGGTGGTGGCTACGAGTCATTGTCATCATTTTGTAGTATCATGAACATGCCATGTATGTAAAAACAGGCCTACTACCAGCAAGTTGATATAATCTTGGAAGCACAAGAAACTGAAGCTCAGGCAGAAATAATAAAAGCTGGGGAAAAGCTAAAAGATCTTCTCAATGCAGAGAATGATAACAAGCCTGATTCAGATGAAGAGATAAACCAGGAAGGTAATAGCATTGTTGATGTCACCGTTAGTTTTGATGGGACATGGGCAAAAAGAGGATTCACTTCACTTTTTGGGGTTTTCTTTGTCATGTCTGTTGATACTGGAGAGGTATTGGATTACCATATTCTCTCCAAGTTTTGTCAAAAGTGTTCGAAGAAGAAGAGTAAATGCAAAGATGACTTAGAAGAATTTGAGACTTAGAAAGTGAACCATATTGTCTATGGAGAATGTGATATTAACTTTGAAGCTGCCAAATAAAAGTTCTATGGAATAGATCTATTGAAAAGCACAACAAGAGGTATAAATTTATGGTATCTGATGGTGATAGCAAAGCCTTTAGTGCTGTAGAGGATACTTACGAAGGTTGAAAAGGTTGACTGTGTTGGTCATGTCCAAAAAATAATGGAGAAACACTTATTAAAATTGAAGAGCACTACCAAGGGAAAGTTAGAGACTGGGAAAACAATTGGAGGATAAGGTAGATTGACTGAGGCGAAAATAAAGCAGCTTCAAAGATACTATGGCCTTGCTATCCGGCAAAATGTTTTGAAAAAACTAAATTCCACTAACTCTGAAGTTCAGGTGGCTGTTCATACAATGAAAAAAAAACATTATTGCAACACTCAGCCACAATGTTAAAGCAAAAAGTTTAGCAGCTCAACACCGCTACTGCCCACCAGGAGCAGATTCTTGGTGTAAATGGCAGCAGGATGAGACCACAGGAACAAAGACATTTAAACATGAGAATTTGTTGCCACCAATTTTCCTTGAAGTTTTGCGGCCAGTGTTCATGACACAGATTGAAACAAATTTTCTTAGTAGGTGTGTAAGAGGTGCAACCCAAAACAGAAATGAATGCATTAAGGTGGCTCCCTACAATTTTTTAAAATATTGAAAACTTGTGGTTTTGATTTAAAATTTTAGCACGAGATTTCTTGCTAAGGAAAAGAAATTTCCCAGATATATTAACCAACATTCTAACAGTCAGAATTTGCCCATAACATGACGTCATTATCGTTGTTATGGTAACAATGGCGATTCAACATGGCCGACATTTTACTTGAAAACAAGCTCGGTTACCCCAATTTTTTATTTCATAAAAAGTTTTCTTACCAAAAAATAGAAAATTTGAACAAGTTAAAAAAAATTCTATAGAGCCAAAATTATCAAAAATTAAAAAACGTGATTTTTCGTTATAGAAATTTTTTGGCTCTATAGAATTTTTTTAAACTTGCTCAAATTTCCCATTTTTTTGTAAGAAAACTTTTTATAGAATAAAAAATTGCGGTAACCGAACTTGTTTTCGAGTAAAATGCGTGAATAGGCAAAATGACGGCCATATTGAATCGCCATTGTTACCATAACAACGATAATGACGTCATGCTTATGGACAATTTTCGACTGTTAGAATGTTGGTTAATATATCTGGAAATTTCATTTCGTTTAGCAAGAAATTTCCTGCCAAAAATTTCAATCTAAATCATTAGTTTTCAATATTCGTAAAACTGTAGCGAGCCACCTTAACTCTTTAGTTTGGATTCGTGGTCCAAAACATAAATTTCATTGGGAAAAAAATAGTACAGTTTGCGGTTGCATCAGCGGTTTGCCACTACCATGGTGGTGCTGCTAGTAGACAAAAAGTTATGGAAAGACTTTTTACACCAGCTGGCAAACATACAGAAAAGGCTTGCAGTACTAAAGACAGAAAGAGAGTGGCAAAGTCAGACCTGCAAGTATCAGAAAAAATTAAACGGCGTCGCGAGGGGATACAGCAAATGAGAGTGCAGAGGGAGGAAGCTTTACGAGAGGCAGAAGGAGTGACCTATGAGGCAGGAGGATTTAAGATCGCTATTTTTTATTCAGAGACAAGTACTAGAAACTTGAACTACAACAAGGTACAAATGTATTGTATATTTATATGTTTACCCACTGTTTTTAAATACCAAAACTTTAAAGCCAATTTCCCGAAACTTTTCCTTTTCCGCATTTGAGAAAAGATATCTCAACAACAATCTAACCAATTTTGCTGAAATTTTCAGTGATGGCAGAGCTCAACTAGATAAGTGAAATGAGAGATAGAATTTGGTATAGGGTGTATTCCTACCATTTGAGAGACAAAAAACTTTTAAAATTTCAATGATTTATTTAGCCAATACTTTGGGCCGATGTTGTATAAAAACGTTTTGCAATATCAAAAAACCTATCGCTCATTTGAATCTACTTACAGTGTAATCCATAAAAAGCTTATTGGAGTAAAATTCAGTTACATCCATGAAGAGCTATCTTTTCTCAAGCATAAGCTTATTTTCGAGAAGCATGATTATCTTTGAAAGCATATTATAGATGTAAATAATTAAGGTATGGGAATAAAATTATTATATTTAAAATCCTTGTTTCAAAAGCTTTCTGGTGATATATAGTTTTATGCAGTTAGAAGTAATAGATGGCGAGCAATAATGCTTGCCAACCGGAACATTTCGAAATCTCCTATTTCAGGTAGACCCCCACCAAGATATTCAGCTATTTTCGATATTTTAGTCGAGAAATACATGACACAACGTGCGAATACTATAATTATCTGCTATATATAAATCTATAGAAAGAATCCCGAGCTGATATCCTCTTTAGAACGAAACGGAGAGGGTTGGAAATACACGGAATATTTTTAATTTGCTTACAGACACAGGCTCTTGGAATCATTTAGAATTCAAAACTAACATATAGATATAGGGCATAACCGGTTGGCGACTCCGAGTGGCATCATCACAATGTTCATTTCATAACAAGATGGTTATTGTAGTCTTCATATAAATCGAAAGTTTATGTTTACTTTGATTGACTGAGACATACCTAATTTTAAATTGCTGCTATCGATCAAAGCTTTTGTTAACTAGCTAACGGTCGAGATAAATAGACCGAAAGCTTAACAAAGAAAAACCTGATAGCCAAAAAGAAAATAGCATTGTTGTTGATTTTCTAAGATTTTTTATTTTATATATTATTACAGCAGTTCTTAAATAATAAGCGCATATATAATCTACATTTAGAACAGGTGGGGGTAAATGAGTTATCATTTTTGGCACTTCACTCGATGCAGGTAGATTCTAGCAGTTTAAAGGGCCGGAGGACATATACAGGGTGTTTCAAAAAAAACGCAACCACTTAAATATGCAAGAACATTAATACAGCTCTAAAGCGCAATAGATAAGCACCTCTGGGAATTGAAAATGGCTTTTAATCCTTCATTTAAAATGCTAAAAGCATTTTAGCTGAACTATGGTGTAAACGGGAACAATATTAATATTCTTGCATATTTAAGTGGTTGCGTTTTTTTTTAAACACCCTGTATAGTTGACTCATTTTTCCATCAACTGTTCCTGGCTCGAATTTGAAGTGTGTATAATTCCACTCGATATTAAGACCCTTGGATTAGCTAAATTCTAGTTAACTCAGAAATACATGCATGTACATGACTCTGTTTAGCCAATTATTTCCCTAACTATAATTAAAACTTATAAAAACTAGTCTTTTGTACAACTGGCCCCAGCACGCAAATGGAAAAATGACAAAGTTAATAAAGTTCTCTCTCGAATTTCATCGCGACCATGGTATAAATTTACATCAGAATCATAATCATGATTAACCCTTAGTTCTTTACAATACCAGGCTTCTTTTTCTTAAAAATTTTAAATTTTTTATATGTATACAAATCTATGTTTACTTTATGTAAGTTTCCTCATACGGCTCTCAGGGGTCGTAACTCTAATGGTGGCTGTTGTCTTCGTGCGTCTGGTCGACATGTCATTCGACGGAAGATACGTTTGAAGGCTTCTTGGTAGGTTTGGTCAAGACAGACATAGATTATTGAGTTGCAGAGACTGTTGAATAATGGAAGTATTTTTGTTATATAAATAAATACAAACATCCTGTAAAAAACGCTTATTGAAATGTTACCCAAATCAATAATATTGAGATAATATATCAATGTCAGAGTAAACAAAGGACCCCAGCAAAGAAAGAAAACTCCAACGACAACCAGCAGCATTCTGATCACTTTCAGATCTCGTCGTAATGCACTTCGTTGGTTCTGATTGTTTATTGTTTCACCCAGTTCACCATTGACGAGGATTTTGTTTCGTTTATGAGCGATATGAAAAATTAGACCGTACATAATAACGATGACTAGAACGGGTAGAAAAAACGTACTTATTGTTAGAAAAACGTAAAATATTGCGGATTTATTGAATTCAGCGTCCCAACTGCAAGGGCCAACCCCGGTGCCCAAAATTCCAAAGCTTCCTGAACGAGGAGTTGCAGAGTAAGTCGCAAAAACCGTTGAAATGAGAAAAATGACGGAAATTATCTTTATTGATCTGGAAGTGGTCATTCGTAATTTGTACAGAAGAGGTTTGCTGATTTTGAGATATCGATCAAAGCTAATAGTTGTCAGCGAGTAAATAGATGTCGCTAACGCAAAGGTGTCCATCCACACCATAAAACGACACAGATGAATCGACATATTATCTCGGCCACTGCTCGTGTATTCCAGGTCTGATTGATAAGCGAAGAATGGCCCCACAAATAAACCAATGAGCAGATCAGCGAGAGCAAGAAAGGCAATAAAATATTTATTTGGTTGATGAAGACGTCTTTCCTTCCATGTGACGATCAACACCAAAGTATTTCCCAGTATTATGAGGATGGTGAAAAAAATTGCCAAATTTCTCATGTTCAAATGGAGTCGCTTCTGAAAAGCTTTAAATTCCAACCACTCATTAACTTCTAACATCTCTGCTCGATTTGTATGATTACTTGAAGCAGTGATATTTTTTGACAACTCCATTATGTAAACCTTAAGTTATTTCTAGAAGTACATGAAAAAAATTTATTGTTTTGAATCTACAAAATATCATGAAGACAGCATGGGAACATGCAAACGTACAATAACAAAAGCGGATCCTACATGCCCCTACATTCTTTTTGGAAAAGCAGGTCCCATGAGCTGTGTCTTATAATATGATGTGCCGGCTGCGTTTCGTTGTACTTTAACATGAAAACGATCTAGAGCAGTTGAAAATGAGCCTTCCGTTGGAATTATGATTGCATGAAGCGAATGCCATAAAGTGGCAAAAAAGAATGTTATCGAGAACAAAAACTCCGATCTTTGCCTGTCTGTGAAGCTGGGTTATCTTATAAGGCATGGAATATTGTGAACATTTATATTCTTTTACTCATTGTATAGTACTCCATTGATTTAAATGCTATATAGCCCAGGCAACTATACAGCACCATTGAATATTGATTTATTGTGTGAAAAATTGCAATCAGGTGTTCATAGGGTTTTTTAAAAACTGTGATATAGTAACGCTTACTACCTCACTTTTAAAAGTAAAATAGTGAGTTAAGTTTTTGTTGATATGACAGAATCGAATATTTTTTTGAATATATAAATTGAACTATGCATTAACCGTTTGCGCCAATTGCTGCTTATCAATTCCTTGCGTTTTAAAAATGTTTTATTAGTTTTCTGCATGGTTAATTGTTGTCATATTAGATCAGTTTGCACTATGCTCACGACAGAGCTTGCCAAAAAAACAACGACGAGAACGTGTTCGCTTAGCATGCAATGGATATCGCGAATACAGTACAGTACAGAAATAACCTAACTCTGCGGTTACGATTCGGTTGCGGCTAGCTTGGACAACCGCAAGGGAAAAAATATCTTCACAGTGGCCGTTCGCTTGCGAATGAAATGTTTTGAACGGCTGAGAACGACAACACGATAACCAAATCGAAGAAATGTTAGGAAATGTCTGTTAGACGGAGTAAGGTCGAGGTTAAACCTCACCGCTGTTCGACTTCGGTCTGATCTCGGTTCAAACGCCATCACCGAGGTTTGACCTAGCTTAACCGCGGTTTTTTAGATTATTTCTGGACAATACTGTAGTTCAGTTAAATGAATACATGATATGACAATTTTATATAGTGGTCGGGGTATACTAAATGAATACGAGACATGACAGTGTCGTTGGGTATACGGGAGCATGTAGTTTATTTTTATACGAGTTTGATACGTCGTTTGTATACGAGTTTGATACGAGTTTATACGATATATTTTATATATATATATATATATAATTATATATATATACATATATATATATATATATATATATATATATATATATATATAATTATATATATATACAGGGTGTCCCAAAAAAAACGCAACCACTTAAATATGCAAGAATATTAATATTGTTCGGGTTTGCACCATAGTTCAGCTAAAATGACTTTTAGCATTGTAAATGAAGGATTAAGAGCCATTTTCAATTTCCAGAGGTGCTTATCTATTGCGCTTTAGAGCTGTATCAATGTTTTGCATATTCAATTAAGTGTTTGCTTTTTTTTTGGGACACCCTGTATAGTGTACCTATATGCAATAACACATAACACATGCATTTACTTATCAAAACATTGTTCCAAGTTTATCTCTACATGACGAATTCCCCTTTTATAGCATTTAAGAATATCATTAGGAGAAATTCAATATTTGAATCCAAAAGGCAATCTATAGCTAAATGGTAGCTCGAACCACTTTTAGCGCGCGTTTTTGGACTTGATAAACGCGAAATTTACGAATTTACGAATTATCGACCGTAGAAAAACAAGTTCCAGAAAGATCGTATTTGTTCTATATTGCTACGTACGCAATTTCACCTTCATGCACGTTTGAATGTATGGTCCTTCCTTTCCCTGGACTTCAGTGCGACAGAGTCTTCTTATAAATAAATACCTAGGTTCGGTTTGAAACTCAGGCTCTTCCTGTATTTAGACTTTCAAATGACTGATCTCACAGCCGAACACGTCTTTTAATAAAAAACTCTGACTTATATTTAACATAATATATACCCGGGTCAATATTTTCATAAGATGTATACCTACATGATTGGATGAAACGTCAATATCACAGTTCTAGACCTGCGATCAGATAACAAGGTTTTGTGAAGAGTTTTTTCCTAATGTTCTTTCCTTTTAAAGCAAAACAAAATAATAAAGAAAATTTTTCAACCAAATAAATTAAACGATGCATTTCTTACTACGTTGTCTAACACTGCCATATTTGCTGACCTGCTGAGCTTGCTGTTCTAGATATTGGCAATCGTTCGATTAATTCTTGTGGATGGAAAGCTCGAACAGTTGCAACTCGAAACGGTTGCATAAAATTATTGGCTAAAAATTTTCTCGTTGTGTGTTAAAGCAAACCAATATTTAGGTGTAGTTTAGATGTTAAATTTTCGTCGCGTCGAATAAATTTGAGAAAATAGTAAACGAGATAAGAGCCATTAACATTCATTATCACCTCATTATTATCTCATGAATATATATTAAACGCTGCCTTAATTACATTGGACACAGCGAACATGTTACGTTTAAAGCAGGCCTAAGATGAGACTTAAGTGAAGTTTGTATGACATGTTAACATGAACGATAAAATCTACAAATAAGTTTCTAACGTCAGCCAAGAAAAGCGAAATGAAATGAGCCCGATTCTCAAAAGTTCCGACGGTGAATTAATTGTCGGTTGTCGATGACATTTTAAATAATAAATGTAAATCACTTTGTAATTTGGGCAAATAATAAATTCGATTTTGAAATTTGAAAAACGTTTTATTCAGAATAACAAAGAACTTCATTTGTTAGAGATCACCGACAATGGACAGCGACGATGACGTAATCACAGGTGATTTGCGACGTAATCACAGGTGATTTCAATTTTCATCTTGACTGTGCCTCTGATAACAATGCTAATACGTTTATTGAACTCTTGGACACTTTTGGACTATGTCAACATGTAAATGTGCCAACTCACTCCTCTGGTCATACACTGGACCTTATTATCACACGATCGTGTCTGGATATCAAAGTAACTGAACCTACTACCACCACATTTCTCTCGGATCACTTGTTCGTTGAATGTAAACTAGATGTCCCTCGACCCAATTTATCAGTAAAAGAACTTCGTTTTCGTAAGTTAAAACAGATAAACTTGAACTCTCTTAAAGGTGATATTTTGTCGTCCGAATTATATTCTAGGACAACCTGGCAGGATATTAATGAGTTGGCTAATTGCTATGACACCACCCTTATGCGAATATTGGAAAAACATGCTCCGCTTAAATGTAAGACCATGGTTGTTAGGCCCAAAGTACCCTGGTTCAGCGATAACCTTAAGAAGCTCAAGCGGAAGCGAAGAAAATTGGAACGAATCATGTTAAGAACTCAATGTTCATGTGACAAAGAGGCATATCGCACAGTGCGTGACGAGTATTCATCCTTACTGAATGAAAGTAAAAGATCCTATTATGCTGATTTGATTGAAGATTGTGCAGGGGATTCGAAAAAACTTTTTCGAGTAATCGATATGATATCGAAAAAGCGTCAATCTAATCTACTACCACCTCATGATGATCCTTTTGTCTTGGCTAATCAGTTTGGAGAATATTTTTTTCGGAAGATTGAACTTATTAAAACAGAAATCGACAGTATCGTTACTGAGACTCCTGTTGTTGAGTACCCACAGCATGTTCCTAAGCTTGAGGCTTTCTCCCCCCTTTCTGACGAAGATGTACACAGAATTATTATGAACTCATCTAATGCCACTTGTCAGCTTGACCCTATTCCAACATCACTTGTAAAGTCATGTTCTGATGCTCTTGTTCCAGTCATTACCAAAATGGTGAATTTGTCTCTAGAAGATTGTGTCGTACCCGATAGATGGAAAATTGGCCTTGTTTTACCTTCGTTGAAAAAGCAGAATCTTGACCTGGTGTTTTGTAATTTTAGACCTGTGAGTAATTTACCATTTGTCTCCAAAATTGCTGAAAACGCAGTGTTGCCAGACATGTTAGATCACTGCTCAACTAACTCACTTATGCCATCACATCAGTCGTCTTATCGGAAATTTCACTCCACTGAGACTGCTTTGTTGAAAGTCCATAATGATATTCTCCTGAACATGGACCAACAAGAGATTACATTACTTGTTCTTTTAGACCTTAGCGCTGCGTTTGATACTATTGACCACACTATTCTGTTGAAAACCTTGGAATCCGACTGGAATAGTGGGGAATGCCCAGAATTGGATTGCTTCCTTTTTGTTAGGAAGAGAACAACGTATTGTTGTTGATCAAGTTCAATCAGATGGTCGTGGTTTAACCTCTGGTGTTCCTCAGGGCAGTTGCTTGGGTCCAGTGCTTTTTTTACTCTACACTTCAGGAATATTTAAAATTGTTTCAAAACATCTCCCTTCTGCTCACGGCTTTGCTGACGATACCCAATTATACCTTTCATTTAAACCAACGTCTTCATCCTCCCAGTTGGATGCTATTCGACTAATGGAAGAATGTATAGCTGAAGTTCGAGCCTGGTTAATTGGACACCAACTGCTAATTAATGACACAAAGACTGAGTTTCTGATTATTGGTTCGAGACAGCAGCTGTCTAAGGTGACCGCTAACTCCATCAAGGTTGGAGAATCCATGATTATGCCGATATCATCTGTGCGTAACCTCGGTACTTGGTTCGATAATCAAATGTCAATGAGTGTCCACGTTGGGAAAGTTTGTAGCAAGGCATTCCACATCCTCGTCCCCAGGGCCTAGCTCCGTTGCTCTCCACATAGGCCCTGAGGTATTATTTCAGACAAAATTTGTTCAAAAACCAACAAGTTTAACCACGGCCAGGTTACTAAGTTCAAAAACAAAATCCAAGATGGCCGCACGTCAGGCAAGTATGAATATGCATGAGGTCGATTTGGATGTAAATATTGACGATGTCGATGAATTCGAACTGTGCGATGATAAAAGTACTAACGAGGTAAGATATTCGTCGAAGACATGTCTTCAATCCCACTTCTAGGGATTTAAAGGTTGTTCTGGGGTAGTCAATAGTGTATAATTTGTACGGATAATAATGTATGGGGAATGTATATATTGTACAAAACAGTACATTGTAACATTTTAGTGTGTGATAATAGCAATCTGATCAATGGATTTGGCTTGGGTCAAACGTCAAACTTTTCATGCACCAAACATAATGCAAATAAAATGAAACAAAAAACTTAGCTTGTTATCATTAGGTTTGATGCATGAAAAGTTTGACGTTTGACCTGGCCTTTGCATTTGAAATAATTACTACAGCATAATGAAGGCCATAACCTAAATTCAGTAGTTATACAAAACGTCTAAAATCTAAATGTCTAAAAGCAGCTTATAAACTGCGATAACTGCACAATTTCAAGCTGAAGTAAATTATATCTTCGGTAAGATTGCAATTACCAACATTCAAAACCATCTTGTTGGGTGCATGTTAATATGCCTATGTTCCATCACTAGGTTCCTTTACTGTTTGGCTATGTAGCCACATCGATATAATGCTGCAAACTTAAGGCTAAATTCAATGTCGAAGTGTTTATATGTAGGTCAGTAGGTGCAGTGTATGGTGGAGAGCCAGTGGCCATGTATTTCAATAGTTTCAGGGCTGGTATTCTATGGTTGTACTAAATATGTGTTGCATAAAGTGGCCCCTTTAAATAGTAAACATGTATTGCACAGTTGCGCTTACAAGGGCATTCTATTATCATGTTGAAACATGGTCACATTACAGACAACTGCAATTATTTTAAAATGCCTTAAATATAAATGTCAAAGGTATTAATTTGTATCTTTGAAAATTTAAGTGTTTTAGAATTCTACCAGTACCAAGCTTGCCACACAGACTTGTTCTGCATATGAAAAGTGTTGCTGTTTATGGCCGAAATGTCAGATCTAGAAAGTTTGTGGTGGGATGAATAATAATTCTTTGAAAAGAATTTGGTCTGCTTGATCAACAATCACAGTGGAATATAGGTGAAAGAAATCAGTTCCATCCATATCAAATCTCCTCCTTGAATCATATCCACTCCTCGAATCATATCCACACATGGCATTTTCAAAACCCTATGACCATTACCTTACATCTGGTTCAGTCACGAAGTAATTACCGGTACGGCTAAAACTGGAAAAGGAAGAGAATAGTCCAATTACAAAGATAGACAAAGACATTTTATATTGAGAAAATGTGGCCTAAGTTAGGATAGACTTTTCTAGGATAGACAAAATTTTTCAATTTGATAACTGGACCCCTTCCTGTGCCACCGTTTTTACTTCATAGCCCTGATCACTTTTCAAGTAGTCTGTCACTTACCTAGTGTTAATAATATATAAAGAAAATAATAAATGAATAATATTTATTAACGCACCAACAAACACGTACTGTAACAGTTTATCAGTGATGTACGATATGAATAATCAGGTACATGGAGTTATGCTCCAAAACAATGTTATTTTAAAAAAATAATTATAATTTTTTTAAATTTTTTATTAAGCGTGTAGTGGACTTAATTCGTACACAGAAATGTTATAAGTTCGTCATTGCAGGAATATGCTAAAACACCAAGTACATTTATTATTCCGTTCAGGTATATGAGACGATAATGTGAATACATGCGTAATATAAAAACAATGTGGTTATATGACTTTCGTTTGCATCACGGTATGCATGCTCGCTTTGACGATAAAACATATACCTTTAAAGAGAGGTTGGATGTTGAGAAAATCCCAGATACCAGCTGAGCTGAAGTCGACGGCCCACAAAATAAACGGCGCGGTGTTCTTTCCAATCAAAAATTTATTTTGAAACGGGACAAATTTATTTATTTTGAAATGGTACGAATTTTTTGTTTCTTTTTGGCGAAACCCGGGTGCAATGTGGATATGTGTGAAATACCATGGATGAATGCCTGTTATTGCCATTCTATTCAAGTCCCGTTCGCTTGTTTTTCGTTTAAAACTGTAGTTATGTTTTATCACAGATAATAAAATATACATGGTTTGGAGACGAAATAAAAGTACAATTCAGCTCATTAATTATGTTATTGTCCAGGTTTATTCAAAAAACGGTTCCTTTCTCGTCACGTGTCGATTGTATTTTAGCCAAACTTAACAATGGTATTCGTCTTGCTAAGCTCCTCAACCTTGACTTGAAAATTAAATTCTATTAACTGTGGTTTTATCAGACTCCAAGCATAACTTGGGAAAGCACGTCCATACTTAACCATGCATGACATATAAGTGAAAAAGAGATCCCCAATCCAGAAAACAGAATTTTTACGTTAAAAATTATTTCCCAAAAGCTATTAAACGAAGCTGGTTTAATTTGAACAAAATTTGTCCATATTTAACCATGCATGATATATAAGTAAAAAGAAGTGCCGCGATCAT
Organism: Dendronephthya gigantea; assembly: GCF_004324835.1. Lineage (NCBI taxonomy): Eukaryota > Metazoa > Cnidaria > Anthozoa > Malacalcyonacea > Nephtheidae > Dendronephthya > Dendronephthya gigantea. Next base: position 638,749 of record NW_021163069.1, read on the forward strand.
GAAAACAATATTGTTTTATAAAAAAGGCTTCTCCATGCAAACCCTACTAAACGAAGCTGGTTAAATTTGAACAAAATTTGTCCATATTTAACCATGCATGATATATAAGTAAAAAAGCGATCCCCAATCCGGAAAACAGTATTGCTACGTTAAAAATTCTTTCCTATTTTTCTATCCAGCTTTGTTTTCATTATTGGGGAATTCTTTTTAACTTATATATCATGCATGGTTAAATATGGACAAATTTTGTTCAAATTTAACCAGCTTCGTTTAGTAGTGTTTGGGGAAGCATTTTTAATAAAACAATATAGTTTTCATGATTGGGGAACTCTTTTTTACTTATATATCATGCATGGTTAAATATGGACAAATTTTGTTCAAATTTAACCAGCTTCGTTTAGTAGGGTTTGGGGAAGCATTTTTAATAAAACAATATTGTTTTCATGATTGGGGATCTGTTTTTACTTATATATCATGAATGGTTAAATATGGACAAATTTTGTTCAAATTTAACCAGCTTCGTTTAGTAGGGTTTGGGGAAGCATTTTTTATAAAACAATATTGTTTTCATCATTGAGGATCTCTTTTTTACTTATATATCATGCATGGTTAAATATGGACAAATTTTGTTCAAATTTAACCAGCTTCGTTTAGTAGGGTTTGGGGAAGCATTTTTAATAAAACAATATAGTTTTCATGATTGGGGAACTCTTTTTTACTTATATATCATGCATGGTTAAATATGGACAAATTTTGTTCAAATTTAACCAGCTTCGTTTAGTAGGGTTTGGGGAAGCATTTTTTATAAAACAATATAGTTTTCATGATTGGGGAACTCTTTTTTACCTATAAATCATGCATGGTTAAATATGGACAAATTTTGTTCAAATTTAACCAGCTTCGTTTAGTAGGGTTTGGGGAAGCATTTTTAATAAAACAATATTGTTTTCATGATTGGGGATCTGTTTTTTACTTATATATCATGAATGGTTAAATATGGACAAATTTTGTTCAAATTTAACCAGCTTCGTTTAGTAGGGTTTGGGGAAGCATTTTTATAAAACAATATTGTTTTCATGATTGGGATCTGTTTTTTACTTATATATCATGCATGGTTAAATATGGACAAATTTTGTTCAAATTTAACCAGCTTCGTTTAGTAGGGTTTGGGGAAGCATTTTTATAAAACAATATTGTTTTCATGAGGATCTTTTTTACTTATATATCATGCATGGTTAAATATGGACAAATTTTGTACAAATATAACCAGCTTCGTAGAATAGCTTTCGGGAGAGAATTTTTAAAGTAAAAATACTGTTTTCTGCATTGGGGCACTGCTTTTTACTTATATATGATGCATGGTTAAATATGGACAAATTTTGTTCAAATTAAACCAGTATCGTTTAAGTCTTTCGGGGAAGCATTATTTACAAAACAATTAAGAAATAGAAAACATTTTCCGTGTTTCTATACAGTTATAGAAACACGCGTGCGAGTTTGGGAGAACGAGAAATAATATGTGGGAAAACGAGCCCGTAGGGCGAGTTTTTCCACGTTATTTCGAGTTTTTCCACGTTATTTGGGGATCTTTTTTTTACGTATATGTCATGCATGGTTAAATATCGACAAATTTTATTTAAATTTGACCAGCTTCGTTAAATAACTTTCGGGAAAGAATTTTTAAAGTAAAAATACTGTTTTCATGATCGCGGCACTTCTTTTTACTTATATATCATGCATGGTTAAATATGGACAAATTTTGTTCAAATTAAACCAGCTTCGTTTAATAGCTTTTGGGAAATAATTTTTAACGTAAAAATTCTGTTTTCTGGATTGGGGATCTCTTTTTCACTTATATGTCATGCATGGTTAAGTATGGACGTGCTTTCCCAAGTTATGCTTGGAGTCTGATAAAACCACAGTTAATAGAATTTAATTTTCAAGTCAAGGTTGAGGAGCTTAGCAAGACGAATACCATTGTTAAGTTTGGCTAAAATACAATCGACACGTGACGAGAAAGGAACCGTTTTTTGAATAAACCTGGACAATAACATAATTAATGAGCTGAATTGTACTTTTATTTCGTCTCCAAACCATGTATATTTTATTATCTGTGATAAAACATAACTACAGTTTTAAACGAAAAACAAGCGAACGGGACTTGAATAGAATGGCAATAAAAGGCATTCATCCATGGTATTTCACACATATCCACATTGCACCCGGGTTTCGCCAAAAAGAAACAAAAAATTCGTACCATTTCAAAATAAATAAATTTGTCCCTTTCAAAATAAATTTTTGATTGGAAAGAACACCGCGCCGTTTATTTTGTGGGCCGTCGACTTCAGCTCAGCTGGTATCTGGGATTTTCTCAACATCCAACCTCTCTTTAAAGGTATATGTTTTATCGTCAAAGCGAGCATGCATACCGTGATGCAAACGAAAGTCATATAACCACATTGTTTTTATATTACGCATGTATTCACATTATCGTCTCATATACCTGAACGGAATAATAAATGTACTTGGTGTTTTAGCATATTCCTGCAATGACGAACTTATAACATTTCTGTGTACGAATTAAGTCCACTACACGCTTAATAAAAAATTTAAAAAAATTATAATTATTTTTTTAAAATAACATTGTTTTGGAGCATAACTCCATGTACCTGATTATTCATATCGTACATCACTGATAAACTGTTACAGTACGTGTTTGTTGGTGCGTTAATAAATATTATTCATTTATTATTTTCTTTATATATTATTAACACTAGGTAAGTGACAGACTACTTGAAAAGTGATCAGGGCTATGAAGTAAAAACGGTGGCACAGGAAGGGGTCCAGTTATCAAATTGAAAAATTTTGTCTATCCTAGAAAAGTCTATCCTAACTTAGGCCACATTTTCTCAATATAAAATGTCTTTGTCTATCTTTGTAATTGGACTATTCTCTTCCTTTTCCAGTTTTAGCCGTACCGGTAATTACTTCGTGACTGAACCAGATGTAAGGTAATGGTCATAGGGTTTTGAAAATGCCATGTGTGGATATGATTCGAGGAGTGGATATAATTCAAGGAGGAGATTTGATATGGATGGAACTGATTTCTTTCACCTATATTCCACTGTGATTGTTGATCAAGCAGACCAAATTCTTTTCAAAGAATTATTATTTATCCCACCACAAACTTTCTAGATCTGACATTTCGGCCATAAACAGCAACACTTTTCATATGCAGAACGAGTCTGTGTGACAAGCTTGGTACTGGTAGAATTCTAAAACACTTAAATTTTCAAAGATACAAATTAATACCTTTGACATTTATATTTAAGGCATTTTAAAATAATTGCAGTTGTCTGTAATGTGACCATGTTTCAACATGATAATAGAATGCCCTTGTAAGCGCAACTGTGCAATACATGTTTACTATTTAAAGGGGCCACTTTATGCAACACATATTTAGTACAACTATAGAATACCAGCCCTGAAACTATTGAAATAGATGGCCACTGGCTCTCCACCATACACTGCACCTACTGACCTACATAAAAACACTTCGACATTGAATTTAGCCTTAAGTTTGCGGCATTATATCGATGTGGCTACATAGCCAAACAGTAAAGGAACCTAGTGATGGAACATAGCCACATTAACATGCACCCAACTAGATGGTTTTGAATGTTGGTAATTGCAATCTTACCGAAGATATAATTTACTTCAGCTTGAAATTGTGCAGTTATCGCAGTTTATAAGCCGCTTTTAGACATTTAGATTTTAGACGTTTTGTATAACTACAGAATTTAGGTTATGGCCTTCATTATGCTGTAGTAATTATTTCAAATGCATAAGGCCAGGTCAAACGTCAAACTTTTCATGCACCAAACCTAATGATAACAAGCTAAGTTTTTTGTTTCATTTTATTTGCATTATGTTTGGTGCATGAAAAGTTTGACGTTTGACCCAAGCCAAATCCATTGATCAGATTGCTATTATCACACACTAAAATGTTACAAGGTACTGTTTTGTACAATATATACATTCCCCATACATTATTATCCGTACAAATTATACACTATTGACTACCCCAGAACAACCTTTAAATCCCTAGAAGTGGGATTGAAGACATGTCTTCGACGAATATCTTACCTCGTTAGTACTTTTATCATCGCACAGTTCGAATTCATCGACATCGTCAATATTTACATCCAAATCGACCTCATGCATATTCATACTTGCCTGACGTGCGGCCATCTTGGATTTTGTTTTTGAACTTAGTAACCTGGCCGTGGTTAAACTTGTTGGTTTTTGAACAAATTTTGTCTGAAATAATATCTGAGGCCCTGGGATACGCTGTTGAATTTTGTTGGAATTCCGACAAAAAGGCTTGGTCGCATAGAATAGAATCAGGCTAAAATATAAGAAAACATGGCGAGCGCAAAGAATGCAAAATAATGCTGTATTGATGAAACCTTGCTTCAAGAAGCTATAAATTTTTCACTAACCAAGACTAATAATCCTAACATAACATTGAAAAAGGAACAGAAAGACGCTATTCGTCATATTATTAATGGGAGAGATGTAATCGCCGTCCTGCCGACGGTGACCGGGTTTGGAAAATCTCTGATATAGTATACCAACTTTTGCCACCTTTATTGGACTTTGTCAAAGCGAAAAGAAGCAATGTTTCTGCCGTATTGCCAGAAACAATCGTTATCGTAATTTCCCCATTAAACGCTGTTATGGGTGTAAAGGCAGGTGCAAATTCAGTTAGGGGTTACTGAGTGGGTAATGGTCTTATAATAGGACCTGAACATATACTAGCAGTGCCAAGATAAATCATCACTGATGATCCTCAGCAAGGATTGTTGTCATGCTTTGAAAAACATTTCAATTATTCAGGCAAAAAACTCCCAACAGTTCAATATTATTTTAGTTTTATAAATGCTTTGCAAAATCTAAAATTCATATATAATATAGAAATATGGCAATCCTTCATGTATCCTAAACATTAGACCATAGACTATCGAAGTCTGTGATTCCTTTCGATATGTTTATAGGCTAACAGTATACTATACTTGGCGTGCATACTGCTACAATCCCCAATCAAATCCATTCTTGTACACAATTTTTTTTTATTAATGGCATTATTAAAACAGAGTTTGTGTAAGAGAACCTGTCTAACAAAAAAACTGTGTCGGTTACGGTATTGCCTTTGTTGGTTAAATAAAGAAAATGACACTAGTAAATGAGCCAAAAAAAAGTGGTATCAGAGCTGAAACAGGTCAATTGAACCATGATCAGCCGATAACCAATCTCAATAAAAATCACCAGTAATTGACCTCCACTGATTGATTTTTGGTTTTCTGGAGAAATAGCTGTTTTACATACTTTCCCTTAACCAGTACATACTATCCATATTATTACCTGAAATTGTGGCAAAGGATCTTGAAACTCCTATTATGTATGGTAAACTAATTAGGGTTAATTTATCAAACACAAGGTAATGCCCAATGCTTGGTATCACAAGCAAATTCAAATTGCATGACTTGTAACATACAGCAGACTTGTAGCAACAGGCCTGTATGGAAGATTTTGAGCTAGGGGAGGGAGGTAGTGATGTTCCATGGGTAGGGAAAAGAGCAATTTGAGGAAAAAGAGCAACATGGCACAGTTCAAAATTCATAAGTTGAACATAGCAGGGCAGCTGCCCCCTTGCACCCCTGCTGCATATGGCCCTGTGTAGCAATGTTCCAACAAATTATTAACAGGATATACACAAATTGTCTGTTACCAGCTCATCAACTGACAAGTTTTACAGGTCTGCAGCAAGGCTGTTCTCACAACTTATCATCCTCATGCAATTCAAGAACTTGTTAACATGTTTCCTGAAGCTACTTGACAAATTAAATCTTTCTGGAAGTTGTGAGATTATGCATTATTTTAACAATGTACAATAGTTAGTATCAATAGTTAAATATTTTAAATTGTCTACAATATAACTGATTGTTTATATGTAGTGGTAATTGAAATTTAAAGAGTTTTATACAACGAGTCCCTGAACTATTATATATCTGATGTTGACAGATTATGTTTGTCCTTTATATATATATATAAGTAATAAGTTTTCAAAAAACATCGTTTCATATAGATATGAACAAAAATATTTGTTCTATAATGGACCAAGAGCTTCGTAAATGGTAATAAACATTGTCAATGAGAATAAATGTGTTGTATTTAGCAGTTGTTGAGACGATCAGCTTGTCGGACTAGCATAAAATTCGTCGTTGATTGGCGATTTCACCGCCAAAGTTAATCAAATCAATGAAATCATTTAGCGTTGACTCTGATAGCTGTTTTATGGCATGTTTAACCAAGTGATTTCTTTCTTTTGGGTTCAAAATGAATAGCATACGACTTGTTCCAGTTTCTATGAATGTCTTTTAAAAAAATGTAATGTCTTGCGCTTTTATACCCCAGTTCGCTGTTTTATACATTGGATTCTAAAGAGGATGTAAAAGGCCCGCTCTTTACCAGCCGCCATGTTTGTTATCAGTGACCCGCAATAAAATTATCGCCCGCAACATTCTTTTAGTGTGAAAGAGCCAATCACGATGAGGGGATCAACAGCGTATCCCAGGGCCTATGTGGAGAGCAACGGAGCTAGGCCCTGGGGACGAGGATGGGCATTCCATAGTTTGTATAACATCCGTCAAATTCGAAAGTTTTTAACTCCTGACTCGACGAAAACACTAATTCACGCCTTAGTCACTTCACATCTTGACTATTGCAACTCTTTGTTATATGGTATACCTCAGTACCAATTTAATCGACTGCAGCGAGTTTTGAACGCTGCTGCTCGAGTTGTCTGTGTTGTTCCTAAGTTTGGGCATATCTCACCAATCTTAAAGGAGCTGCATTGGTTACCTGTTCGATATCGCGTGGAGTTCAAAATTGCTCTCCTTGTTTTCAAAATGTTACATGGGAGGCACCTGCATACCTAGTGAACTTGCTTCAATTAAAGGACGTAGGAACCTATCGTCTAAGATCTATCGTCTAAAACATTTGGAGACCGTGCTTTTTTTAAAGCTGGTCCTGTTGTGTGGAATAGCTTGCCTCTTAATATAAGAGAAATCTCTAATGTTTTAACATTTAAGAAACATTTAAAGACCTTTTTGTTTACAAAGGCCTTCGGGTAATAGAAAGACTTGTAGTTTTTAGCTTTATGATTTACTATTTTGGATTTCTGTAAAGATATATTTTTATACATATATATTTTATATAAGTTAGATAACAATGGTTGTAAATTGTAAACTGCGCTTTAGAATATTTATAGTTTTAGCGCAATATAAACACTTTTTAAATTAAATTAAATTAAATTGTAAATGCCGCCATTAAGGCCAGGGTTAACGCACCGAATGCTCTGCATGTAACAAATTGCTCGTGGTGTTTCTGCGAATTATTGAATTAAAAATCTAGCATTATTAAATATTTAAATCACATGAAATTTTTTAACGCTTCTAGAACGCTAGTCGATTAGAGAAAAGTAGAGTAATGGATTGCCCAAAGTTTTCTAAACCAGTTTTCCATCTCATCGGAAGTGATGTATATTTTCCAGGTGAAGCCTGAAAGTCACGAATATTGAACATTTTCTGACACCACTGAATAAAGAATGCATGTCTTGGGAATTTATTTAACTATTTCTTTATATATTTTGTAAATCTATACATTGTAGTAAATATACATAGAATACCCAATCACACTCTCATTTATCATGCATTTATTTAAACTTAATCGCTTTAATTAAATGAAGATATTCAGCTTCAGCTATTTTACAAACAAGACATGAAATACATGCATGAAAATTAAGACATGCCAAATGCTAAATGAAGTCTAGAATACTTCTATATTCTATATTCATGGGATGAATTCCGAGTAGATGTTTCCTTTAGAACGAAATTGAGAGTGTTGGAAATACGGAATATTTTTAATTTCCTTACACGCACAGGTTCGTGGATTCAGCATTCAAGCTAGAAGCCTAAGGGATTTATAGATGCATAGTTATTGTAGAATTACTCTATGAAAGTCGGACGTTTATCTTAACTGTAACGGACTGGGACATGATTAGTTTAAATTCAATTAAATTTTCATATGCACTATGCAGATCCCAATATAAATGTCTTTCTTCGCCAAAATATGACAAACCTTGCAACCTTCTGCTATTCAAAAATACATAAATCCTGCAGTAGGCTATTAATCAACTCAAGATCGGGAATTCGGGAAGTATAATTATATACTAAAAACATATTGCTCCAAGCCAGCTGTTGGTCTTTTTGGCGCACGTAGTTGTATTGACTTTGGAGGGTTTTCTCTCAGACCACTCGATTATATAAACATTGTCAATAAATTTAGCCAACTTTAAAGTAAACCGAAATTAAAAAAACGCGACCAAACAGATCATATAACAATTTTTCATTCAGTTTGTTCGGTTTTTTTACATGCAGCTGAATCATATCTATGGATAGTCCGGAATGAAATTTCTCAAAATACTCGCATAACCGTGGAAGAAAAACAACCGAAAATTTACAATGAAAAAATCCGCGGTCCAAAATTTGTATATAAGTATTCGATAACTAAAAAATTGGTATGGTTGTTTATTTTCTCTAATTTCTATAACCACTGGAGTTTTAGGAGCATAGAGTAGGCTGACAAGAATAGGTGAATATTTTGTAATTTTAGATATACACTAATCTATGTTTATTTCACGTAAGTTTTGTCATCAGACTCTAGAGCAAGCGATTGGTAACTCTATAATTATATATTGGTGGTTGTTTGATCGACTATTATTCGACCGAAAAAGTGCTTGAAAGCTTCTCTGTAGGCTTGGTCAAAACAGACATAGATTTTTGGATTGCACAGACTGTTATATAATGGAAGTGATTGTGCTGCAGCAAAAAGTATACAGATATGTAGTTTACTAATTGGATATAGTAATACAACGTCAATATCCAAGTAAACCATAAAAGTAAGAAAACTCCAACGACAACCAGCAGCATTTTTATCACTTTCGTATCTCGACGTATTTTAAATGCAGTTCGTTGGTTCTGATTGTTCATTGTTCGCCCCAGTTCATCATTCACGAGTATAGAAAAAACGCACTTATTGTTAAAAAAAGATAAAATATATCGCGGATTTTTTGAAGTCAGCTTCCCTATACTGCAAGACCTATATGCCGGCTTTCAAAACTCCTCGACTTCCGGAATGAGGAGTCCCAGAGCGAGTAAGTCACAAAGACAGTTAAAATGAGAACAATGACGAAAATTATCTTTATTGATCTGGAAGGGGTCATTCGCGATTTGTATGAAAGTGGATTGCTGATTTTGAGACATCGTTCAAAACTTATAGCATCTGTTTTTATTGGCATTAGAAATCTGCAAACAATTGACGAGTCTTGTCTTTTGGCGAGGTAATCGCGATCGCACAAGTCGAGGAGGGAAGAGTGAAAGTTTTAATCGCGTCAGAAAATACGGATGAATCATTGATGAAGATTGTTATTATCTCTTAGGGAGCTTCAGCAATGCGTTGCACAGTTCTTGTTTTGAATAAGTTATATATGTAAAAGAAAGTTTAGAAAGCATATTCAAAGTTTATAGCAACTGAATGTGTGGCGTAGTTTCGATTGTCAGACGATTGGGCGAATCAACTAGCAATATTTGTCCAGCCAGAAACAGTGTTGTTTGTGTAAAGCCACCAAATAATGGCTACATTCTTGAAAACAACTCATGTTGTGTTGTCATTGATGAAATATTGGATTCTCGATGTCAGGAAAGAATGTTTTCATGTAGGGTTTATGATCAATCTGATCCCATGTTTCTCGAGCCATGTGATTCACGCATAATAGGAGTGCATAAAGTTAATGATCGACACTCTTGTATAAAGTTGCTTCCTGTGAGCAGCTTTAAAAAGCAAGCTATTGTAGTTCAACTTCAGCATAACACCTTTCTCTTTTTGGCAATATTACATCATCTTTAATGCCATTAAAATTAAAACCTAACTTCATTAACTTTGTTGTTGTTCTAAATTCGATAAAATTATGAAAAGCACCTTGTTCTTATAACAGCAATTTTTGAGCTGTTTAGTTTGTTTTTCTCCCACCTGGTCAGCATATATAAAATATCTTTACTTCTGATTGTCACATATCTTTGGTAGATTTTTGTTAGTTACTTGTTTCCATAGTATTTGTGTTGCCTTTTGCTCTTGTGTATGTCACATAAGACTGCTACAGAAATGGCTGTTCATGAGGTTCATGATATAGTATGGTTGTTCACTGTTTTGGTTGGCTTTGATTTCTTAAATGGTTGTGTCGATGTTGTTACAATATTACAAAACTGCAAAAGGTAAAAGCATGAGTGGAATTATCAAAAATAATGTATTCTGTACAAAACAAGGTTTTGGATATTGGCACTATAGTATATGTTTCTCATAATGAGTAAACATTACATAATTATGGCAGATTGTATGATTAATATTTCATGAGCAATTGGAACAAATGAAGCAAAAAGAAATAATTTGCCCACCAATTTCCAAAGCCTTTGAACAGTGTATACAACAAGGTCGGATGCATTGTGGTTTAATGTGTTAACATGCTGTAATTTTCACTTATAGATGTCTGACTGTCAGTTTGCAGTTGTCGATTTTGTTCATGAAAAATCTGTTGGTGTAGTCCCAGAAACCTGGATTGAAACACGAGATGGAGTAAGTTCTTTAATAGCAGCATATAACTTCTTTAGACGAGTTTTTTTATGTATGCAAAATGGTATAAGATTTTTTCAATTCTTTAATTCATATTGAATTACTTCTAGGCTTTGTATTGTTATTATCCCGAAATAATGTTGTTTACCGTGTAAAAAAGAAGGAACTGCCAGACAAGGAGCATTGGAGCACTTATAAAATAAGGGTTTTATCCTATGCAGGTATTTAGGTTATGTTGTTTAACATCTCAAAGTCGTTGATTGTTTCATGATCAATCATCATCAAAGTTGTGATTAGCTACCATATAAATATCACTTGTTGAAAACAAAATGCTCATCTGGCAGCATGCTGAATATTACTCTTAGTTGAAAAGCAGAGAATAGAAAGAGAGAAGCAGCATTGATACACTTGCTTTTGTTAACATATTCACCCTAATGTATTTTAGATAAGTATGCAAAGGCCATGAAGAGGGCAGAAAAGGCAGAAGAGACTTCAAATATTGATTCTTCAGAAACAGAAAGTGAGGAAACTATTGACAAGAGGCCAAAAGAAGGATTGACTATGGAGAAAATGACGGTTTGTACCGGTACTTACTAATGAGCAGTGCTGAAAATGTGTGACAGGAATTTTTAAGTCTTTACAAGAAATTTTCTGTGACTTGCAGGAAATATCTGTCATTTTACAAATTCAATCAACAGATAAGTTTTTTAGACCCAGCAGGGTCATGACTCAAAAACTGTATTATCATGTTCAGCTATAATAACAATAGTCATATTAAACATTCACGCTTTTATACGGTGTATTTTTTGGAACTACTTAGTATTGTTGCATATTTTTACTCCTAGCTCGTAAAATACCAAAACATATAAATAGATATTATTATTATCTAAGGTATTGTTAGTAAACAACCATTCTTGGTGCACTTGGACATAACTACAGTATTAGAAGGGAAAATATAATTCAATTCAATGGTTTGCTTTACTTTTGTGACTGGTCATGAAACTCCTTGTTTAATTTTGGTAGATTATGATAAAGAAAATAGCCAACTAAGGTGCAAGAGAAAAAAGAATACGTTGTGTTCAAAATCAGGTACTATGTTTAGAATGGTAAATGCAACTGTTCCACCTTGCATCTGTTCTTTATATATGGTTTACCAGTAGCTGATAGCACCTCGAATGTTGACACGCAATTTTTTATGGAGTATCAATTTGCCCAGTGTTAACACAGTACTGACAAGTTCTTTCATCTGGTTGTGTTATTTAGGCAATGCAAAGAATACTAACTTAAGAAGTAGCTCATTTCAAGGAAACTCAATCTTTTAACTTATTTATGTCCATCTTTTCCATTTCTATTGTTCATCTTGTAAATTTGTAATTGCTTATTAAAACTATAAGATTTTAAACTCTGGTTTCTTTCTATTTCTATCACATTAAGGCCTAACTGGGCCGGTTACGGGCTTCGAACAACCGACCCCTGCACATTAGGAATTGTTGTATACGATTCGCATTAAAGTTTTTAAGTATGCTATAAATGCCACTAGCTATCAGTGGCATTTGTGGCAGATGTTATGAGAACTCGACCGCAACGTCGCCACAACGTGTTTCAGACGTCGCTGAAACGTCCCATAAACGTCCTATTTACGTCCGCGACGACGTCGTGAGGACGTTTTCTCCTGTCTACAAATTTACGTTGCCACGACGTTATATTTTAACGTTCAGAAGACGTAAAAGCGACGTTCAGGCGACGTTGTCACGACGTAAATGTGTTAGCTGGGCTGAATGTGTGCCGTAGTTTCGAGTATAGGAACAAATATTTAAAGTTTAGAATTTTGACGGGTTTCGCGCGCCGTATGTCTGTGAATGTATAACAAGAGACATAGAAAATTGGGTGAAAAGTTGTTCTCCTAGAAATACGTCCTGGAAATTCATGATGAGCTATAAAGTGGGAGGGCAACAGAGACAACAGAACACATGAACGAAAAAGCATACCGGCAAAAACTTTTAGCCTGCAGTTTATCAGCATTATCAGACAAGTTTTCCTGCCAAAGTTGTTAACATGCAGCTGTCAAAAATATTGAATAAATACTGTTGAATCTAAATAACACGAAACAATAGTGTTGTCAATGGGAAACAAAACCTTGCTAATGGAACCCAACAACCTGATCGTTTTTAGGCGTTAATTTTATTTTCAAGGAGGCTATAAATGATTTTACCTTAATTCACTTTTAGGTATTTTCTCGCAATTCTCGGTGTTAATTTCGTTAACTCCGTGGTTCTTCTCTCTTACAAACTTAGAATTTCAAATGACCGTTCTCAAGAGGGTTCGCGTCTTTTAACGAACAAACGGCGTCATTTGGTATGTGGGAAAGAAGAGAAATACATGCATGAAAGTTAAAACATGTCAAATGCTAAACGAAGTCTAGAATACTTAGTTCTATATTCATGGGATGAATTCCGAGCAGATGTTTTCTTTAGAACGAAATTGAGAGTGTTGGAAATACGGAATATTTTTCATTTCCGTACACGCGCGAAGGTTGGTGGAATCATCCAGCATTCAAAGCTAGAAGCATAGATTTAGATGCATGGTTATTGTAAAGTTACTTTATCAAAGTCAGACGTTTATGTTAACTCTAACGGACTGGGACATGATTAGTTTAAATGCAATTCAATTCTCATACACCAGATCCCAGTGAAAATCTCTTTCTTCGCCAAAATTTAACGAACCTTGCAACCTTCTGATATTCAAAAATACATCAATCCTGCAGTAGGCTATTAAAGCATATTGCTCCAAGCCAGCTGAAGTTGGTGTTTTTGGCGCACGTATAGATATATTGGCTTAAACATTTTCAATAAATTCAGCCGACTTTAAGTAAACCGAAATTAAAAAAACGCGACCAAACAGATCATATAACATTTTTCATTCAGTTTGTTTGAATCATATCCATACTCTTTGTGGATAGTCCAGCAGGAAATTTTTCAGAATACTCGCATAACCGTGGAGGAAAACCAACCGAAAATTTACAATGAAAAAATCCGCGGTCCAAAATTTGTTTATGTATTCGATAACTAAGTATTCGATAACTAAGAGTTTTTCGATAATAGGGCCATAGAGTAGGCTGACAAGAATAGGCTGAATATTTTGTAATTTTAGATATACACTAATCTATGTTTATTTCACGTAAGTTTTGTCATCAGACTCTAGGGCAAGGGATTGGTAACTTTATAATTATATATTGGTGGCTGTTGTCTTCGTACGTTTGGTCGACACATATTCGACCGAAAAAATGCTTGAAAGCTTCTCTGTAGGCTTGGTCAAAACAGACATAGTTTATTGGATTGCACAGACTGTTATAATTATAATGGAAGTGTTTGCATGTGCTACAGCAAAAAGTATACATTCGCGATTTGTATGAAAGTGGACAGCAATTAATGCAAATTTCCGTAGCGTTCAAAACTTATAGCATCTGTTTTTACTTTTGGCATTAGAAATCTGCAAACAATTGAGGAATCTTGTCTTCTGGCGAGGTAATCGCGATCGCACAGTCGAGGAGGGAACACTGATAGTTCTAATCGCGTCAGAAAATACGGATGAATCATTGATGAAGATATGTTATTATCTCTTAGGGAGCTTCAGCAATGCGTTGCACAGTTCTTGTTTTGAATGAGTTATACGTACAAGAAAGTTTAGAAAGCATATTCGTAGTTTATAACAACTGAATGTGTGACGTAGTTTCGAGTATAGGAACAAATATTTAAAGTTTAGAATTTTGCCGGTTTCGCGCGCCGTATGTCTGTGAATGTATAACAAGAGACATAGAAAATTAGGTGAAAAGTTATTCTCCTAGAAATACATCCTGGAAATTCATGATGAGTTACAAAGTGGGAGGGGAACAGAGACAACAGAACACATGAACGAAAAAGCATACCGGCAAAAACTTTTAGCCTGCAGTTTATCAGCATTATCAGACAAGTTTTCCTGCCAAAGTTGTTCACATGCAGCTGTCAAAAATATTGAATAAATACTGTTGAATCTAAATAACACGAGACAGTAGTGTTCGCGATGGGAAACAAAACCTTGCTCATGGAACTCAACAACCTGATCGTTGTTAAGCGTTAATTTTATTTTCAAGGAGGCTATAAATGATTTTACCTTAATTCACTTTTCGGTATTTTCTCGCAATTCTCGGTGTAAATTTGGTTAACTCCGTGGTTCTTCTCACTTACGAACTTAGAATTTCAAATGACCGTTCTCAAGAGGGTTCGTGTCTTTTAACGAACAAACGGCGTCATTGGGTTTTGCCTATATTGGGCGACCAATCAGACCCCTGACGCGGTAACTGGGATGTACATTAACATTATAATAGGTTGAACATGATGTTAAGAATTATATTTTGAGCCCACGTTTGTCTTTATCTACCAAAGCCGATTAAAATTTTTATGTTTTTGTGTTGTTTCGCATTTCCGCTTCTTGAAACGTTGATGTCTTGTATACTCTCGTCATCGACGTGGAGTTATGACGTATCGCGCATGAAAAAAGTCGTATCCAGGTTATGACGCCATTTACTCGTTGGACGTGACGAATTCACGCAAGACGTTTATCCAATCAGAGGCTGCATGTGAATTATTTTATTATTTTACTACAACACTTTCTAAAGGCTTGGAAAACCAAGTAAGTTAAATTATTATGGCTATTGGATTACGTGAGAAGTGTCAAACCTCATAGTTGCAAATTAAAAATTCTTCTTCACTCAAAGAAGTAATTTTGTAGTCCCCCTTGGCGGACTTTCTTGACCGCTCATGACTGACCAGAAAAATTAAGCGGTGAACTTCGATGAATCGAAATATTCTGCTTAGTTAAAAACCGATCATTTTCACTCGACACATTTAAAGATAAAAATATCCGTGTTGATTTCAATTAGATGCAAGCACTCACAGTGGCCTTGCGAATTGTTTTTTTTGCGATGAGTAGAGAAGAGCCTTAAGGTCTGTTCACATGACCCAATTTTGTTGGATCCAATTCACCTCTGATGGATGTTTTATAGTCTGTTCTCTTGTAGTCAATGTAGCAACGCACCCATTGCTCTGCATGTAACAAATTGCTCGTGGTGTTTTTGCGAATTATTGATTTAAAAATCTTGCATTATTAAATATTTAAATCATAGTTATGGAATTTTTTTTATAAAAATCGGAAATCATTCTAAGCTGACTAGATATATATAATTATATGAAAAATTTGCTTCATCACAACCCTTGCCAACTGTCGGTTCTTTTTCCCACATACTTATGATGAATTTAAAGGGCTTTCTTTCAAAACACTTCATTACATAAACATCGATGGCAAAATTTAGCAAACTTTAAAATTTTAGCCTAAATTAAAAAAGCAAGAGCAAACAGATCTTTAAAAAAATTCATTTTCGGTGTTTTTACATGGAGATGAACACCTGTATTCAAAAAGCTCATTCGCACTCACACTAAAGGCAATAGTTTCCACTCAGGAAAATTTCCTTTGTCGGTGAGTTCTCAGGCGGCGTTTATACAAAGGAAACCTTCCTGTCCTGTCCGATCCAAAGGAGAATTTTTCTGAGTGGAAACTAGCCTTAATAGAGTGTGTCATAAATATTATTTTGTTATGCTGGTTCGGAAAGTTCTTTCTGAATAAATGAAAAGATTTAAGATAAAACACTGAAAATTAACCGCCTATATTCGTCTGGAAATACCGTCATGGAAACGTTATGAGAAGTTTAAGATCTCCCACTCAATGAGTTTGAGTGCGAGTGAGCTTTTAGAATACAGGCGGAAGTACATCCATCCATAATCTTTGACTGCACAAAAAAACGGAAGTCATATAATTATGCTAAAACACTTAGTCGCCTCAGACTCGGTGATTACAGTGATTAAAATTCGCTTAAAACTCGGTGATTACATTTGCTAAAAATGTTAGTATTGTGGTACGCATTGTATAGGTTAAAATGAAGGGTAGGTTCACAGCTCCTCGCAAGAATGATTATCATTGGCTGAACTTTACAATACATTTCTGTTTCAACCTATAGCGTAGCTTCGTTCTTTAGAAAGCATAGAAAAGCATTATCCAATTGGACAAAAGCTTCCGAGCGCTGCGACATGTCTCAAAACGAAAACAATTTTTTTTTCAAATTTTTTCCCAGAATTTATTTTTTATGTCATAATGGATCGCCTTTCAATAAGAGAAGTAAGCAATGGACAACTAAAACCCTTCTAAGTCAGGGTTCCATTTCAACAGAAGTGATCCTTCTGATATCAGGTATTTTTGCAGCCCACGAAAAGTTTTCAGATATCACTGAATACAGACTGTCTAGATCTTGCACCATATACCTATATGTTAAGCCTGGACCAGGTCCGTAGGACAAGTCTAGGTAATATGTGCCATGTTCACATTGTCTCCCTTGTTGGAATATCGGAAAGCCAAAGTATTGATATCGGATGGGCAAAGTATTTTGACAAAATACTTGGAAAAAGACCTAAACACGCCGAAAAGTGGTAATGCAATAATTATGTATCCTATACAGTGGCGTAGCCAGTCTGACGATTTTGTCCCGCTATGTAAATTTCGAGTTATTATAATTACCCATGTCTTTAGAAATCTATTGTTTTCACAGTCAGTAAACACCAATTTAGCTAGCGGACAAATCGACGCTGGCTACGCTACTGATCCTATATATTGTATCCTACAATCACACTATTAAGTTCAAAATTTGTCAAGACCAGGCCTAGGTAAAGCCTGTTCACATTACCAAAATCGATTCTTATACAGTCATTGCCCCAGACAGATCCAGGCCTGGTCTAGGCCGGATAAACAACGTTCACATGTATCTAGGCCTAGGCCTGGTCCATGCAGGCCAGGTCAAAGTACGTAGTGTAAACGCGGCTTTATTTATCGGCATCTTCGGTCCGGATGCAAAAAACTCTGCCCGAGGTCTCGAAATTGACTTTAACAAACAATAAAAATACAACAAGTTTAATGAATAAGCTATAAAAGGGAAATACAAAACGGTAAAATACAGGGGTCCGGGGAAATACAAAACATGCGGAATGCTAAATAAAATCTAGTATATTTAGTTCTATGGGATGAATTCTGAGCAGTGTTTCCTTTAGAATTAACGACACAGTTGGAGTATTCCAAATACGGAATGTTTTTAATTTGCTTACAGACACAGGTTCGTCGAATCACCCAACATTCAAAACTAACTACTTGGTTATTGTAAAGTTATTCATTAAAATCGGAAACTTTTGTTAAAAGCTTCTAGGAAAAGCTTAATTTATATTCAATTAAATTTCTGGTACACCAGGAGAATGCCCAATGTGGAAAAATTATGACGCAAACCTGACGCAAAAAGGCATTACATCCCGTATAAACAACCTTAGGATCGGGAATTCACAAAGTTTAGCTTTATACTAAATTATTGCACCAACTTATTGCCAGCTGTCGGTTCTAAAACTGCATATCCTTGCAGGACGCAGGTAGTTATTATTATACTCTGTAGGGTTTTATTTCATGCAAACCACTCGAGTACAACTTAAATATTACCTGGGGGAAAAATTTAGCTAAATTTAATTTTAACCTAAATTAAAAAAGTGCGAGCGAACAAAATTTTTTTTTATTATCGATATCTTTTTTACATGCAGATGAAGTATATTTATAATCTTTCACTGCACATAAGAAATTTGCATGAATAACGGTCGAAGTAAAGGGACCGAAAGCTTTACAATGCAAAAAATCACGGTGCGTGTATCCTCAAACAAAATTTTGTAGCTATAAGTATTCAATAGCTAAAAAGAAATTAGTATAGTTACTTATTTTCTACAGTTTACATGACTACAGCAAATGCCATTCTTCGCACATAATCCGCAATCAAGACGCCGATGCAAAATGACAAAGTTAGTAATAAAGCTGTCTCTCTCGAATTTTATTGCCAACATATATAGGATCAATTTACCTCAGAATCATGATTATGAAGCCTAATTTCTTACAATCATAGGCTTCTTTTTTCTAAATAATTTTGAATTTAGACCAATGAAAAGTTTCCTCATCAGACTCTCGGGGATCGTAACTCTATTGGTGGTTGTTGTCTTCGCGCTTCTGGTCGACGCATCATTCGACGGAATATACGTTTAAAGGCTTCTTGGTACGTTTGGTCAAGACAAACATAAATTATTGGGTTACACAGACTGTTGAATATTGGAAGTGTCAACGATATAACCAAAATTACAAGAATCCTGTACTGGAATGAAATTGAAGTGTCATGATCCCAATCATTAGTAATTAGATAATACATCAAAATTAAAGTAAACAAAGGACCCCAGCAAAGTAAGAAAACTCCAACGACAACCAGAAGCATTCTGATCACTTTCATATCTCGTCGTAATGCAGTTCGTTGGTTCTGATTGTTTATTGTTTCACCCAGTTCCCCATTCACGAGCATTTTGTTTCGTTTATGGGCGACATGAAAAATCAGAGCGTACATAATAACGATGAGTAGAACGGGTAGAAAAAACGCACTTATTGTTAAGCCAAGGTAAAATATCTTCGATTTTTCGAAGTCAGCGCCCGAACTGCAAGGGCCAGTTCCGGTGCTCAAAATTCCAACGCTTCCAGAACGAGGAGTTGCAGAGTACGTGGCAAGAGTAGTTGAAATGAGAAAAATGACGAAAATGATCTTTATTGATCTGGAAGTGGTCATTCGTGATTTGTACAGAAGCGGTTTGCTGATTTTGAGATATCGATCACAACTAATAGCTGTCAGCGAGTAAATAGATGTTGTTAACGCAAAGGTCTCTATCCACAACATAAAACGACAAAGATGAATAGACATATTATCTCGGTCACTGCTCGTGTATCCTAGGTCGAATTGATAAGCGTTGAATGGAGCCACAAATAAACCAACGAGAAGATCAGCGACAGCAAGAAAAGCGATAAAATATTTATTTGGTTGATGAAGACGTCTTTCCTTCCATGTGACGATCAACACCAAACTATTTCCCAGTATTATCAGAATGGTGAAAAAAATTACCAAATATTTCATGCTCAAATAGAATCGTTCCCGAAAAGCTTCAAATTCCAATCTTTCACTGTCTTTTAACATCTCTGTTCGATTTGAATGATTACTTGAAGCAGTGATATTTTTTGACAACTCCATTATGTAAATCTTAAGTTATTTCTAGAAGTACATGAAAAAAATTATTGTTTTGAATCTACAAAATATCATGACGACAGCATGGGACCACGCAAACGCACAATAACAAAAGCGGATCCTACATTCTCTTTTCACAAGCGGGTCCCATGCGCTATGTCTTAAAATATGATGTGCCGGCTGCGGTTCGTTGTGCTTTAACATGAAAACGATCTAGAGCAGTTGAAAATGAGCCTTTCGTTGGAATTAGAATTGAATGGAAGCGAAGGGTAATAAAAGCGGCAAAAAAGAATGTTATCGAGAACAAAAACTCCGACCTTTGCCTCTCTGTGAAGCTGGGTTACCTTATAAGGCATGGAATATTGTGAACATTTATATTCTTTTACTCATTTTATAGTACGCCATGGATATAAATGCTGCATAGCCCAAGTAACTATACAGCACTATTCAATATTGATTTATTGTGTGAAAAATCGCAATCAGCTGTTCATAGGGTTTTGTGAATACTGTGATATGGTAACGCTTACTACCTCACTTTTAAAAGTACAATAGTGAGTTAAATTTTTGTTGATATGACAGAATCGAATATTTTTTTGAATGTATTAATTGAACTATGCGTTAACCGTTTGCACCAATTGCTACTTATCAATTCAAGCGTTTTAAAAATGTTTTATTGCTTTTCTGCATGGTTAATTGCTGTCATATTAGGCCAGTTTGCACTATGCTCAAGACAGAGCATGCCAAAAAAAACAACGACGTGAACGTGTTCGCTTAACATGCAATGAATATAGCGAATACAGTAATGTCCAGAAATAACCTAACACTGCAGTTACGACTCGGTTGCGGCTAGGTTGCAATTCGGTCGCGGTTCGGTACCGGTAAGAAATCGTAGACGACCGCAAGGAAAAAAATATCTTCGCAGTGGCCGTTCGTTTGCGAATGAGATGTTTTGAACAGCTGAGAACGACAACACGATAACCAAACCGAAGAAATGTTAGGAAATGTCTGTCAGACGGAGTAAGGCCGACGTTAAACCTCACCGCTGTTCGACCTCGGTCTGATAGGAATTTAGTCGAAAAATTAAGTGTAAGGCATATTTTAGTGAAGTTTCTAATTCAGATATGGATGGGCAAAATTTTCCGCAGTTTAAAGAAAAATCTAACTGGGTACCAGAACAAGTAGAACCGGCTATTGAAGTTTATTGTACAAAATTAGAGGAAAAAATTTGTAGTATAAGTTGCGAAGGGAGAAATTATAGTAATCTTTCCTTAGAAGAATTACAAGCATTAAAACATCTGAAGGGTTATAAAGACATCGTTATAAAAGAGGCCGATAAAGGTTCCGCCGTAGTAGTTTGGGATAGGAAGGATTACTGTGATGAGGCATACCATCATCTTGATTATAATTCTGTATATGAAGAGGTTAGTTGTAGCCCTTTGGGGGAAATCTCAATTCGTGTTAAAAATATTTTGCAGCTATTAGTTGATAAAGGATAAATTACTGAGAGAAATTTGAAATATTTGGTTTTACCCAAGCCTCGATTGGGTAGATTCTACCTTTTACCAAAGATTCATAAGCGACTTGAAAATGTTCCGGGTAGGCCAGTTATTTCAAATTGTGGGACCGCCACTGAACGAGTTTCGGAGTTTTTAGATTTCCATATACAACCTTTGGTAGATTATGTGCCCTCTA
Organism: Dendronephthya gigantea; assembly: GCF_004324835.1. Taxonomy (NCBI): domain Eukaryota; kingdom Metazoa; phylum Cnidaria; class Anthozoa; order Malacalcyonacea; family Nephtheidae; genus Dendronephthya; species Dendronephthya gigantea. The sequence continues at coordinate 660,356 of NW_021163069.1, forward strand.
TCATAAGGGATACTACACATTTTTTGCAAAGGTTGGATGCACTTGGGCATATTCCTTCCTCTGCAATAATGTGTACTATGGATGTGGTGGGTTTATATCCACATATCCAACATAAAGATGCATGGTTTGGAAGCTTTAGAGAAATTTATCGGAATAAATTTGGGAGGGAAATGCCGGTTGAAGATTTGATTTCATTAGCTAAGTTGGTTTTGGAGCAAAACTATTTTGAGTTTGATGAAAAAGTCTTTCGACAGAAATTAGGTACCGCAATTGGGACTAAGTTTGCGCCAGGCTATGCTAATATTTTTATGGGCTGTCTGGAAGAGGAATTTTTGATTAGTTGTGAGTTTAAGCCGTGGGTTTGGTGGCGGTTTCTTGATGATGTTTTCATGATCTGGCTTCACGGTGAGGGGGTATTAAATAAATTTCTCGCAAGATTGAATTCTTTTCATGAAACCATTAAATTTACTTGGGAATTTAGTTCGGGGGAATTTCCTTTCTTGATGTACGGATTACTAATATTGATGGGGCGTTTCAAACTGATGTCCATTCTAAACCTACTGATGCACATCAATATTTGAATTTTAGATCTTGTCACCCACCGCATGTCAAGAAAGGAATTCCCTATAGTCAAGCTTTAAGACTGAAACGTATTTGCAGTAGTGAAACTCAGTTAAAGGAAAGATTGGGGGATCTTAAGGGCTTTCTAGTTAAAAGGGGTTATGAGGGAGATTTTGTGGAGAACCAGTTTAGTAGGATGAAAAATATTAGCAGGATTGATTTATTAGAACGTAAGCAAAGGGCTGAAAGGGGAAACAAAAACACTTTTGTAATTGATTATCATCCGGCTTTACAAAGTCTGTACGGTATCTTTAGGGAATTGCAACAGATTGTAGGTTGGTCTGGCAGTTTTTCTAATATCATGCCAGAACCTCCTATGATTTGTTTTCGTAGAGCAAAAAACCTTAAGGACCATTTAGTGCGATCCAAATTGCCTAGGGAGCAGATTGAAATTGAAGGGATGTTTAAGTGTGGAAGTAGAAGGTGTAAAGTTTGCCAAAATGTTATTGAAGGCTCTACATTTAAAAGCTTTGTAGAGGGTCGTACTTTTCACATTAATCATCACTTTGATTGTAACTCAGAAGGGGTTATATATCTGGTAGATTGCAGGAAATGTGGCAAACAATATGTGGGCTGTACTATAACACCTTTCAGAATGAGGTTTAATAACCATAAGAGCTCTTTGATTTGATATGGGGAGGGAAAAAGGAATATTTGCGGTCAACAATTGTATGCACATTTCTATGAGGAAGGTCATTCGGGTTTAAAAGATTTTATGGTTCGAGTTATTGACAATACAAATGCTAATAACCCGACCGAAAGGGAAAGATTTTGGACAGAAAAAATTCAATGTTATGTGCCATTAGGTTTAAATGAGAGGAAAGATTGTTAAGTTTATGGTTATGCTAATTTTCAGGTAATTAGGCTATATAAGTTTGAAGGACGGTGAACAGATTGTTATTTCGTTTCTGACGAAGAGGCTTGCCCCGAAACGTAAAATAAAATTATTATTTCATTTTACTTTTTTGTATATTGATGTATATATATATATATATATACTTATATATATATATATATATATATATATATTAATATATATATATATATATATTACATTAGGCATGCAACTGTGACTTAGTTTCAAGGTATTTCTGTTGAATATTTTATGCAGAGCATTGTTTTTAGGAAAGCAATCATCAATTGCTTGGAGGAATTTGTGTCCGATATTCGTTTCGACATTGGAGTTGTAAGGTGGATTAAACCATATAACGTTTCTGTCTCTAGTTCATTTAACGTTTCTGTCTCTAGATCATTTTATTCATTTAATGAATCTAGTTCATTATTTTAGATTAAGCAAGTATAGAAATGCGACAAAACTGAGCAAATACATCTGGCAACTTAAAGAGTCAAAGGTTAAGTACTCTATAGACTGGCGTATTATTAAACAATGCAAGAGCTATAACAGCACAACAAAACGCTGCAGCCTTTGTACACATGAAAAATTTATCATAATTTACCACCCTGAACTTTGTTCTTTAAATTCAAGAAGTGAACTGTTATCGAAATGCAGGCATAGAAACAAATTTCTCTTAAGCAATATAATTACTTGATATAATCTGTATATATTTATATGTAATTTAACATTAGAGCTTTCCGTTTACGTCAAACATGTATATAGTATATATAACCTATATATATATATATATAGTATACCCATGCAATAACACATATATTTACTTATCAAAATATTGTTCCAAGTTTATCTCTACATGACGAATATTTTTTAAATTGTATTGCTAAGTCTTTTTTGCGCACATTAATACTTCAAAAAATTTCCCTTTTGTAGCATTTAATTAGGAGAAATTCCATATTTCAAACCAAATTAAAAGGCAATCTATAGCCAAATGGCTTCCACGCATCGAACTACTTTTAGCGCGTGTTTATAGACTTGATAAACGCGAAATTTACGAATTCTTATTCTCCAGAAAACAAGGTCTGCAAAACTGACCAAATAATGGTTGTTTTCTATATTGTAATACGCAAGATTATTTCGACAGGTTATCGACCGTAGCAAAACAAGTTGCAAAAAAATCGTATTTATTCTATATTGCTACGTACGTAATTTCACCTTTATGCACGTTTGAATGTATGGTCCTTCCTCTCTCTGGACTTCAGTGCGACAGACTCTTCTTATAAATACCTCGTTCGGTTTGAGACTCAGGCTCTTCCTGCAATCGTAGACTTTCAAATGACTGATCTCAAAACCGAACACGTCTTTTAATAAGAAAGTCTGACTTATTTAACATAATATATACCCGGGTCAATATTTTCATAAGATGTATACCTACATGATTGGATGAAACGTCAATATCACAGTTTCTGGACCTGCGATTAGGTGACAAGATTTTGTGAAGAGTTTTCTCCTAATGTCCTTTGCTTTCAAAGGAAAACAAAATGATAAAGAAAATTTTTCAGCCAAATAAATTAAAACCATGCAGGTCTTATAGTACGCTGTCTAACTATGCCATATTTGCTGAACTTGCTGTTCTCAGATACTGGCGATTGTTCAAGCCCATTAATTCTTGTGAATGGAAAAGCTCGAACGGTTGCAACTCGAAACAGTTGGATAAAATGATTGGCTAAAAATGTTCTCGATACGCGTTCATGCAAATCACTGTTTAGTTGTAGTTTAGAAGTTGAACTTTCGTCGCGTCGAATAAATTGGAGAAAATAGTAAACGAGATAAGCGCCTTTAACCTTCATTATCACCTCATTATTATCTCATGAATATAAACGCTGCCTTATTTACATTGGACACGGCGAACATGCGACGTTTAAAGCAGGTCTAAGATGAGAATTAAGTGAAGTTTATATGACATATTAACATGAACGAATAAACCTCCGAATAAGTTTCTAACGTCAGTCAAGACGAGAAGCGAACTCAGCCCGATTCTCAAAAGTTTCCGACGGTTAATTAATTGTCAGTTGTCGATGACATGACAAAGAAATAAGGTTTCTAAAGGTCCCTATTCCACTATATGTGCATTTTAGATAATAAATGCAAATCATTTTGTAATTTGGACAAATAATAATTTTGAATTTGAAATTTGAAAAACGTTTTATTTAGAATAACAAAGAACTTTATTCGTTAGAGATCACCGATAATGGACAGCGTCGATGATTGTAAATGCCGCCAATAAGGCCAGGGTTAACGCACCAAATGCTCTGCATGTAACAAATTGCTTGTGGTATTTCCGGGAATTACTGATTTAAAAATCTAGAATTATTACATATTTAAATCATAGTTATGGATATTTTTGTTATAAAAATCGGAAATCATTCTAAGCTAACTAGATATATAGCTACATGGAAAATTTTACTTCATCACAACCCTTTCCAATTGTCGGTTCTTTTGTGCACATACTTATGATGAATTTTGAGGGCTTTCTTTCAGAACACTTCATTACATAAACATCGATGGCAAAATTTAGCAAACTTTAAAATTTTAGCCTAAATTAAAAAAGCGAGAGCAAACAGATCTTTAAAAAAAATCATCATTTTCGGTGTTTTTACATGGAGATGAACACCTGTATTCAAAAAGCTCACTTGCACTCACACTCAAAGAGTGTGACATAAATATTTTGTCAATGCTGGTCAATAAGAAAGTTCTTTCTGAATAGGTGGAAAGATTTAAGCTAAAACACGGAAATACCGTCATGGAAACGTTATGAGAAGTTTAAGATCTCTCACTCAAAGAGTTTGAGTGCGAGTGAGCTTTTAGAATACAGGCGGAAGTACATCGATCCATACTCTATGACTGCACAAAAAGACGGAAGTCAATCACTTGCGCAATTTATATAAATAAACTCGGTTTACTTCGTAGTTTTATCGATAAATAAAAGTTTTTCAATACTGAAATTATGCGAAAACACTTAGTCGCTTCAGACTCGGTGATTACAGTGATTAAAATTCGCCTCAGACTCGGTGATTACAATTGTTAGATATGTTAGTATTGTGGTACGCCGTACGCATTGTATAGGTTAAAACGAAGGGTAGGGTCGCAGCTCCTCGCAAGAATGATTTTCATTGGCTGAATTTTACATTACATTTCTGTTTCAACCTATAGCATAGCTTCGTTCTTTAAAAAGCATAGAAAAGCATTATCCAATTGGACGAAAGCTTCCGAGCACTGCTACATGCCTCAAAACGAAAACAAGTTTTTTGTCCAATTTTTTCCCAGAATTTATCTAATTTTATGTCATAATGGATCGCCTTTCAATTAGAGAAAGTAAAGCAATGGACCACTAAAACCCTTCTAAGTCAGGGTTCCATTTCATCGGAAGTGATCCTTCGGATATCAGGTATTTTTGCAAGCCACGAAAAGTTTTCAGACATCACTGAACACAGACTGTCTTGCACTATATGTATATATTAGGCCTGGACCAGGTCTAGAAGCAGTCTAGGTAATAGGTAGCACGTTTACACTGTCTTTCTTGTAGGAATATCGAATAGCCAAAGTATTGATATAATGATATCGGATAGGCAAAGTATTTTGACAAAATACTTGGAAAGAGACCTAAAACACGCCGAAAAGTGGTAATGCTATAATTATCTATCCTATTATACAAATCACACTATTAAGTTCAAAATTTGTCAAGACTATAGGCCTATAATTTTAGGTAAATTAGCCTGTTCACATTATATATACCAAAATCGGGTCTTATACAGTCATTGCCCTAGGTCAGGCCCAGGCCTCATCTAGGCCGGATAAACAACGTTCACATCTAGTCCTAGGCCTGGTCCAGGCCAGGTCAAAGTACGTAGTGTAAACGCGACTTAATTTACCAGCATCTTCGGTCCAGATGCAAAAAACTGTCCCCGAGGTCTCGAAATTGACTTTATCAAACACAAAAAATACAACAAATTTAGTGAATCAACCAAAAACCATAAATTTTGCAAGCTATTTTAGAATTTTAATACGTGAACAACTCCTTATATAAAAATATCCTAGTCGGGAAACAGCCGATGAAATGGCAAATATTGTTACCATAGCAACTAAATTACGACAAACGATTAAAAAAACAACGTATTGACAAACGAAAAAAGGCGTAAAAAACCCAAACTTTATTTCTAACAGTCTTTTAACCAATCAGATTTTTTCATTTACACATTAAAAAAATACATAAATATTAATGAATTTTTTTCATATATTTTGTAAATTTATACATTGTAGTAAATGCATAGCATACCCAATAACACTGTCATATCATTGATTTATTTGCGCATATAATCTACATTTAGAACAGGTGCGGGTAAATAAGTTATGATTTTTGGCACTTCACTCGATGCAGGTAAATTGTGCCACAAATAAAATCAATTTCATGGTAATTATGCGTTATTTAATCATAGATTGAAAAATCCGTAGAAAGAATTCCTCTTACTTTCTGTTCGTTTTGCCTTGAATTGTGAATATTGGAAATCCCATAGTTGAGAAGCCCAGATCCTGACATTATTACACTCACAAAGCACGCGAGAAATTTAGAAAATAAAAGCAGGAGAATTATATGGACGACTAAAAGTGCTGCCGATAGATGAGCTAGCTGCCAGCCACATCAACTTTCAACGTTTTCTGACATTAAGAATGTCTTAGACTATATAACTGACTTTTGATAACACCATTGAATAACGTCATTTATTCTAAATTTATACATTGTTTAAAAAATTTACAGCTACCCAATGACACTTTCATATGACGAATTTATTTAAACTATTTACTATATTAAATGAAGATGTTCAGATTTAGCATTTTTTGATACTCAACACTAGATGGTTATTGTAAAGTTACTTTATTAAAATCGGAAGTTTAGTTTAAATTCAATTAAATTTCTTGTACACAAGCAGAATGCCAAAATTTGAAAAATATGCGCAAAATTGCATTACAATCCAAACCAACTTAGGATCGAGAATTCACCAAGTATAACTTATATACATATAAACCGTCATCAACCATGCAGCCGATGCAAAATGACGAAGTTAATAATAAAGCTGACGTCTCTCTCAAATTTTGTTGCGAACATACGATTACTCACGTCAGAATCATGATCATGAAGCCTAAGTTCTTACAATCATAGGCTTCCTTTTTCTAAATAATTTTGAATTTAGACATATACAAATCTTTTTTTACTTCATGTAAGTTTCCTCATCAGGCTCTCGGGGGTCGTAACTCTATCGCTGTTGTCTTCGCGCTTTTGGTCGACGCATCCGTCATTCGACGGGAGATACGTTTAAAGGCCTCTTGGTACGTTTGATCAAGACAGACATAGATTATTGGGTTGCACAGACTGTTAAAAAATGGAAGTATGTTTGCAATAGTCATAAATACATACATCCTGTACTCGAAGCTTAATGAATTGTTATCCCAGTCAATGATATTTAGATACTCTATCAATATAAAAGTAAACAAAGGACCCCAGCAAAGTAAGAAAACTCCAACGACAACCAGCAGTATTCTGATCAATTTCATATCCCGTCGTAATGCAGCTCGTTGGTTCTGATTGTTTATTGCTTCACCAAGTACCCCATTTACGACCATTTTGTCTCGTTTATGAGCGACATGAAAAATCAGAGCGTACATAATAACGATGACTAGAACGGATAGAAAAAACACACTTATTGTTAAGCCAAGAAAAAATATAGCGGATTTTTCGAGGTCAGCGTCATAACTGCAAGGACCAGTTCCGGTGCCCAAAATTCCAGAGCTTCCTGAACGAGGAGTTGCAGAGTACGTGGCAATAGCAGTTGAAATGAGAACAATGACGAAAATGATCTTTATTGATCTGGAAGTGGTCATTCGTGATTTGTACAGAAGTGATCCGCTGATTTTGAGATGTCGACCAAAAATAATAGTTGTCAGCAAGTAAATAGATGTTGTTAACGCAAAGGTGTCTATCCACAACATAAAACACGGATGAATCGACATATTATCTCGGTCACTTCTGGTGTATTCTAGGCCTAATTGATAAGCGAAGAATAGAGCCACAAATAAACCAACCAGAAGATCAGCGACAGCAAGAAACGCGATAAAATATTTACTTGGTTGATGAAGACATCTTTCCTTCCATGTGACGATCAACACCAAAGTATTTCCTAGTATTATGGGGATGGTGAAAAAAATTACCAAATCTCTCATGCTCAAATAGAGTCGTTCCTTAAAAGCTTCAAATTCCAACCATTTACTGTCTTCTAACATCTCTGTTCGATTTGAATGATTACTTGAAGCAGTGATATTTTGTGACAACTCCATTATGTAAACCTTAAGTTATTTCTAGAAGTACATGAAAAAAAATTATTGTTTTGAATCTACAAAATATCATGAAGACAACATGGCACCAAACGAACAATGAAAAAAACTGAAAAGCCGGTCTTACATTCGCTAGGGAAAAGCAGTTCCCATGCGCTATGTCTTAAAATATCATGTAGCCTTTGCATAATGTACACAGTATCGGTTCGTTGTGCTTTAACATGAAAACGATTTAGAGCAGTTGAAAATGAGCCTTCCGTTGGAATTAGAATTGAATGGAAGCGGAGGGTAAGTGGCGAAAGAGAACGTTATCGAAAACAAAAACTCTGCTCTTTGCCGGTCTGTGAAGCTGGGTTAACTTATAAGGCATGGACTATTGTGAAAAATGTATGAATATGTGAACTATTTTTTTTTACTCATTGTAGTATTCCATCTATATAAATGCTATAAAGCCCAGGCAACCATACAGCACCATTCAATATTGATTTATTATGTGAAAAATCACAATCAGGTGTTCATAGGGTTTTGTGAATACTGAGGGCATAGTAATGTTTGCTAGCTTACATTTAAAAGTAAAATTAGTGAGTTAAGTGTTCGTTGATATTATAGAATCGAATATTTTATGAATATATTAATTGATACTATACGTTAACTGTTCGGTTGTTCTCTTTTGCAGTACGACTTGCATGGGAATCAATAATATCGTCTATTTAAAAGTGAGACGAAGAAGAGAAGATATAGTACAAAAAAGCCCACACGACAAAAACTCTTAGCCTGCAGTAAGCAATGTTTAAAGCTGTCCCCAGCTGTCAAAAATATTAAAAAATTTTGTTGAAACTACAGCGGGTACAACAACTAATTTTACCTTCCTTTACCTTCAGTATTTTTTCGGTTTAAATTTCACGACCTTCAGTTCCGCGAACTCTCATTAACTCCACAGTTCTTCTTTCTTACAAACGTAGACTTTCAAATGATCCTTCTTAAGAGGGTTTGCGTCCCCCAGCAAAAAACGGCGTCCTTGTGTATTGCTTATATATAGTGACCAATCAGATCCCAGGTGCCTCAAATGGATGTACATTACGTTTGTTAGACATTAAAAAAAATTTTCAGTATAGAAGTTTAAAATGTAAACAAATCGTTTCCATTTACATTCTACACACGGATATTTCACTTGTGCTGATCCAATTGTGTGGTTTCACATTTCCACTTCTTGAAACGTTGCTGTTTCTGTAGTCGACGTGACATGACGCAATAGGTGCATGAGTCTTTAAATCGTTTATATTTAAATGACATCTTTACATAACAATATAAATATAACAAGCATGCATGTACAGGGTGAGTAAAAAAAACTGACACCTTTGAAATTCAAATTATAGCTGCGAACTTATGGCTGGAATATGACAATTCCCATGTAGAATCAACAAAAACGATTTGATAAAACTTTTCTTTTGTATTTACAGAGCTTAGAATGCATTTTAACTCCCTATGAGAACAAACTTTATGCTCTAGGTTAATTAATATGATATGCTTCGTATACCTATGAAATATTTTAAGCAACTTCTGCCACATTACAGCCGCTATGCGACAAATTTGAATTTTAAAGGTGTTAGGTTTTTTTACTCACCCTGTATATCCAACAAATATCTTTGTTTAGAAAACCATTTTATGTAACCGCGTGACACGTGTCCCGTATCATGTGCCCCGTGTGCTTATGTTATGAATTACAGAAGTACTATAATACATCTCTTTTCATTTCTTCGATGTGCTTTAAGCGATTACTGTAATTGTGCTCGCTCTATGACAAAATGTCAATGACTGTCGCTAGTAACAATGATTTCTTTTAACTTATGCATAATAGTTTGGTTGTTTTAATTGCTTTTCCACTTCAGGTTGTTAGTCTGTCATGGGTGCAATTACTGGTTGTTTGCTGGCTGTTGGATTTGGTTGGACTGCCTGTACTAGGGGTTTTTTGTGAGGTGTAGGGTGGTACAGGTGGAGTTGGTGGGGTAGGTGGGTGCTTTCCTGAGGTGGCAACGATTTCGTCTCAACTCACCTGTTGGTGTTTCAACTCGATACGATCTTGGGGTATCAGGGAGTTTCTCTTTGATAGTTGCCGGACTCCATTTGGCAGTTGAGGTATCTTGTACGCAGACAGGTTGATTTGGCTGGAGAGTGGTTAGAGGCTTCATATGTTGGTCATGATAGAATTTCTGTCTCTCTCGTCTAAATTATAATCTTGATAAATTATGATATGTTCGCCATTGTGATCTCGGGTAATCTTTTCTGGTAGGTTAACCTGAATGTTTCTTTTAAATAGTAGCTCTGCAGGTGACGGTAATACGTTATTAATTGGTGTTCCACGCAGACAAAGCAGCACCATGTGGGAATCACTTTTGGTTTTGTGGCTTTAGCTAATGTAGCGTAGCTTTTACTATTTTTACTTGGCTTTTATTGTATATCCGTTACTTTGGGGTTGTGGGAGAAACTTGTTACTATTTGTAACCCACCATATTCTTCTGAAAAATCGCGATGGTCCTTATGCAGGATTAAACCCTGCAATTTTATAGTTTACAACCGAAAATAGACCGTAAACCTAATAACTCTACTGTAACTAACTTTTTAAACTTTTGTTACTATCACAATTACATTTTTAAAGTTTAAACAAAAAATTATGCCCGAAAATAGCAAATGAGTTTTAACCTATGTACATGTTGAAATGTATCTTCAAACATGACAGCCACACAGTTGGTCTGATTTAAATCTACCATCAGTAAAAATGCTAACAATCGCCGCTTATAGACTCTGATTAGTAATTCTGTGCCAAAAAATAAGTCAATTGCATGGTAATTAAAAGAAAGCAAGAAGCAAGCATTACACAAGATGTTACAAAAGAACACAAAACAGAAAAAATTCGTCTTACTTTTTGTTTGTTTTGCCTTGAATTGTGAATATTTGAAATCCCATAGTTAAGAAGCCCAGCTCTTTACACTCACAAAGCACGCAAGAAATTCAGAAAATAAAAGCAGGAGAATTATATGGACGAGCCGCCTATTCACAGGCAGTGTTGACATAGTGTTGCCGATCCATCGGCTAGCTGCCAGCCACATAAACGTTGAACTACATGACAGTTGAATGCTATAACAAGTACGATCGTACTATAGGGACCAGGAACTGCGTAACCGAGTTTAATTTCTGAACTGCATTGTATTTATAACAATGGAGAGGACAATGTATTTCTAATCGTTTCCGTTTACTTATATGTAGGCTGAATATTAATGATATGTATATATTATTTGCTGCAAATATACCAAGAATTGCTTGTAACTTGCTTCAAAGGTCAAAAGTAAAAATTCGAACTCCGTCAATCGATGCGGAATAATGCTTAGAATAATTGTGCCAAGTTTCATTCCGATCAAACAAGTAATGATAGAGCCTTAGGGTTTTTTTAAAGAGCGTCGCCCCCAAACAACAACAACAACAACAACAACAACAACAACAACAACAAGATTAGCAGCGGTTAGGGACCAGTTCCTGGTCCAAAAATATGGGCGAAAAAGTCACGAAAATTTAAAAGTTTTCTGACATTAAGAATGTCTTGGACTGTATAACTGACTTTTGATAACACCATTGAATAACATCAATTATTTAGTTCTATGGGATGAATTTCGAGCGCAGATGTTTCCTTTAGAATTAACGAAACAGTTAGAGTATTCCAAATACGGAATATTTTTAATTTGCTTACAGACACAGGTTCGTCGAATCACGCAACATTCAAAACTAACTAGATGGTTATTGTAAAGTGATTTATTAAAATCGGAAGCTTTTATTAACACCAGGAGAATGAACAAATTTGAAAAATATGCAACCTGGCACAAGAATGCATAACAATCCAGTATACACCAACCTATGATCGAGAATTCACCAAGTATACTTATATTAAAAACATATTCCACCAACTTATTGCCAGCTGTCGGCTCTAAAACAGTCTTTTGACGCACGTAGTTATGATTACTCTTTCATACCACTCGAGTATATAAATATTAGATCGCAAAATTTAGCTAAATTTACTTCTAACTTAAATTAAAAAAGTCAATACCGGTCGAAGTAAACGGAACGAAAGCTTTACAATGAAAAAATTCACGGTGTATCCTCAAACAAAATTAGCTAAAGCGAAATTAGTATAGTTTCTTCTTCTTGAATAATAAACACATATAAACCGTCACCAGCACGCCGATGCAAAATGACGGAGTTAATAAAGGTTTACTTCATGTAAGATTCCTTATCAGGCTCTTGGGGGTCGTAACTCTATTGGTGGCTGTTGTCTTCGCGCTTCTGGTCGACGCATCATGCGACGGAAAATACGTTGAAAGGCTTCTTGGTACGTTTGATCAAGACAGACATAGATTATTGGGTTACACAGACTGTTCAATAATGGAAGTGTGTTTGCTATACCAGCAAATACATGCACCCTGTACTCCAAGCTTAATGAAATGTTTTCCCAATCAATAGTATTTAGATAGTCTATCAATATCCAAGTAAACTTAGGACCCCAGCAAAGTAAAAAAACTCCAACGACAACCAGCAGCATTCTGATCACTTTCATATCTCGTCGTAATGCAGTTCGTCGGTTCTGATTGATTATTGTTTGACCCAGTTCCCCATTCACGAGCATTTTGTTTCGTTTATGAGCGACATGAAAAATCAGAGTGTACATAATCACGATGACCAGGACAGGTAGAAAAAACGCAATTATTGTTACGCCAAGGTAAAATATCGTGGATTTTTTGAAGTCAGCGCCCGAACTGCAAGGGCCAGTTCCGGTCAGCAAAATTCCAGAGCTTCCTGAACGAGCAGTTGCAGAGTATGTGGCAAGAGTAGTTGAAATAAGAACAATGACGAAAATTATCTTTATTGATCTAGAAGTTGTCATTCGTGATTTGTACAGAAGCGGTTTGCTGATTTTGAGATATCGATCACAACTAATTGCTGTCAGCGAGTAAATAGATGCTGTTAACGCAAAGGTGTCCATCCACAACATAAAACGACACAGATGAATCGACATATTATCTCGGCCACTTCTCCCGTATGCCTGGCCTAATTGATAAGCCTGGAATGGAGCCACAAATAAACCAACGAGAAGATCAGCGACAGCAAGAAAAGCAAGAAAATATTTACTTGGTTGATGAAGACGTCTTTCCTTCCATGTGACGATCAACACCAAAGTATTTCCCAATATTATGAGAATGGTGAAAAAAATTACCAAATCTTTCATGCCCAAATAGAGTCGTTCCTTAAAAGCTTCAAATTCCAACCATTTACTGTCTTCTAACATCTCTGTTCGATTTGAATGATTACTTGAAGCAGTGATATTTTTTGACAACTCCATTATGTAAACCTTAAATTATTTCTAAAAGAACAAGAAAAAAAATTATCGTTTTGAATCTACAAAATATCATGAAGACAGCATGGGACCATGCAAACGCACAATAACAAAAGCGAATCCTACATTCTCTTTGGAAAAGCGGGTCCCATACGCTATGTCTTAAAATATGATGTGCTGTTTGGGGTTCGTTGTGCTTTGACATGAAAACGATCTAGAGCAGTTGAAAATGAGCATTTCGTTCGAATTAGAATTGAATGGAAGCGGGGGTAAGTGGCAAAAGAGAATGTTATCGAAAACAAAAACTCTGCTCTTCGCCGGTCTGTGAAGCTGGGTTACCTTATAAGGCATGGAATATTTATCAATACCCCGCTGCAGCGGGGTATTCGACTTTCATAGCATAATGTGAAAAAATTCGATGGAACTCGATGATTAATTTATTGATCACGTGGTACAAATCGAGCTTTCTGATTGGATGATTTACAGTTGAGATATGAGATCTATTTTTTTACTCATTGTAGTACTCCATGGATATAAATGCTATAAAGCCCAGACAACTATACAGCACCATTCAATATTGATTTATTATGGGAAAAATCGCAATCAGGTGTTCATTAGTAATGTTTATTACCTCACTTTTAAAAGTAAAAATAGTGAGTTAAGTGTTCGTTGATATGATAGAATCGGATATTTTTTGAATATATTAATCGATACTATACGTTGACTGTTTCGCCAATTCCTACTTATCAATTGAAGCGTTAAATGTTTTATTGTTTTTCTGCATGGTTAATTGTTGTCATATTATAGAGGCCAGTTTCCACTACGTTCAACACAGAGTTTGTCAAATAAAAAACAACGACGAGAAAAACGTGTTCGCTTAGCATGCAGTATGCATATAGCGAACACAGTACTGTCCAGATATAACCTATTTAGCTAAAATTATGGCTAGCCTAAAATGATTGGTTTACAGTATAGAATATGACTGAATTGCAATGCGTTTATATAGCCATGCAATCATTTCTACAGCTTTCCATATCAATTCAAATCTACGCCTTCAAAGATCCTTTTTGATGTGAAATCCATGGGAAAAATCCATAGTCGATTATGACTTTGGACAACGACGTATCAAGCTCGTATACAAATAAACTACATGCTTCCGTATACCCAACAACACTGTCATGTCACGTATTCATTTAGTATACCCCGGCCACTATATAACATTGTTATATCATGCATGTACTCATTCAACTGAACTATACAGTACTGTCCAGAAATAACCTAACAAAAACCGCGGTTAACCTAGGTCAAACGTCGGTCTGATCGCGGTTGAACCGAGGAACCGAGTTGTTTTCTATATTGTAATACGCAAGATTTTTTGACTGGTTACCGACCCTAGCAAAACAAGACGCAAAAAAATTATTTATTTTATATTGCTACGTACGCAATTTTACCTTTATGCACGTTTGAATATATATGTTGGTCGTTCCTATCTCTGGACAGACTCTTCTTATAAATACGTAGATCCGTTTGAAACTCAGGCTCTTCCTGCACCTCAGACTTTCAAATGACTGATCTCAAAGGCAAACACGTCTTTTAATAAAGCCTGGTTTCCATATGACGCCGACTTGTCGCCGACTCATTGTCTGTAATCATCCAAGGAGAAAATGATTTCAGAAAGACAAAAGATTTCACTCATCAGTAATCACCGACAATAATACTTTGCCGACGTCGGCGTCATATGGAAACCAGGCTTAAGAAAGTCTGACTTTATTAACATAATAATATTATATACCCCGTCAATATTTTCACTGATAAGATATATAGGTATATATATGAAATGTAAATACGTAATAATTTTTTATTTCCTTACAAACACAGGTGACAACAGGTTCGTGGAATCATTCAGAATTCGAAACTAAATAGATGTTTATTGTAAAGTTACTTTACATAAATCGGAAGTTTATGTTAATTTCAATTGAATGAGACATGACTGGAAGTTTTATAATGAAAATTATCACAGTGTATCGTCAAACAAAAATTTTTATCTTTAAGACAAGTATTTGATAAGCAAAATTAATCAAATTAGTCTCGGAGCTGATGCGGAGCACCGTGCGAGGGTACTAATTTTGCCCGGAGATTAGCAATTATACACCCGGTTGTTCTGGCAGAATATAGCAGAATCCAAAGTTGTCAAATTCTATGCCATGGACGTTGAACGGCTTTGTTAGTTACGCGCATGCGCAAAAATGAGTGGATAGATACTTTTTTTCTGATTTAATACTATTGAAAATAGTATTTCAATAATAAAGTCAGCAATTTAACTGCAAATTTAACTCCAAATTTTTTATAAAAAAATTATACCAAAAAAAATGGGGAAAATAATGTCAAATCAACGAAAATAATCAAGAAACATTTATCAAAAGCGAAAAGGGTTGCTCTTCAAGATTAGAAGCGAAAAAGGAACGATTTATACTCTATATATATGAAGCTTTGAAATGTCTTTTACAGTAAAAGATGGGATATATATTCGATGAATATTTGAGGTTCTGTACTTGAAGATTTTGTACTGTTTTGATCTTTTTCTAAAGCCTCAAGTTTTGAAATTTGTACCGAATGATATATATAAACTATTTTGTACCAAATGATATAAATACTGGCTATGAACGCTTTGCCATTGAGTCATTCCATAATATAAACTTATAGTTATAGCTAATCTAAAAATGCTTCAAAGCATTTTCCAATATTGGAAGCACGGCGATATTTTCGGTCTTTAAAGAGTCGATTGAGAAATGCTCCTAATTCCAACCAATCACTATTTGTTCACATTTCAGACATTCCTGGTTGATTTATAAGAATATTTGCAGTGGTGATATTGTTTAAAATCTTGGCTCTGTCAGAAGGTAAATAGAGTCTATTGCATGCTCTGAATCTACAATCCTAAAGACAGCCATTACTCTGGCTATGATTCAGGAATCAAGATGTCGCAGCTACATAATTCATGCATGGAACGGTGAAAGCACGGCGCCTACAAAAAAAAATATTCTAGTTGTTACATATTTAAATAATTTCCGGTATAGGCCTATATGTTCTTCAGTTTGTGTCCAGAAGATTTAGAAATTTCGGAAATTGAGCAATTTGTAAAAAAGTTAGTCTCTCTTTTGCATGGAATAGAAATTAAGAGCGAAGGAGTACATCTGCACAAAGGAAATCAAGATCTGAGGCAAGATCATTTTTAACGAAAGTGCATTGTAATAAGCAGTGGCGTAGCCAGCCTGACGATTTTGTCCCGCTATGTAAATTTCGTGTTATTACAATATTTATTTCTTCAGAAATTCATTGTTTTCACAGTCAATAAACAACAAAATATTAATTAGCAGATCGGGACAACTCGTCAAGCTGGCTATGCTACTGTAAATGAGTGATAAATAATAATAATAATAATAATAATAAAACCATTTTGGTTGCATTTAGCCCTTCATTAGAATATTTTCAATTATCTTAGCACTAAGTCACTACATTTGATAACTTTTTTCTTTTCTTTCTTTCTAATCACTTTATTTCAGAAAAAAATATTTACAATTTGGCAAAAGGTGGCCGCACAGGACATAGTCTCAATTGACTACAGCAACCATTTTAAACAGAATTTTCCGGCTTAATTATCGTAGTAGATTCCCCTTCTAGTTTTCTCTTGCTATCGATTTCGAATTTGAGTTTTGAAATGGTTACAATGACAGTGTCTAAGAAAGCGTAAGAGTATTCTGTCGAAATGAAAATGAATAATTTAAAATAACTAATAAAAAAGTCAGAGTTCTATGCCTAAACTAATTAAAAATTCATACACCGGCCCTCAACAAAAATATCTATTTCCTCGCGAAAATTTGACAAACCACGCACTGCTCTCACAATTTAAATATGTATACTTTTTTACTGTGACGAAGGATGCTTTGCCGGAGTGAGACAAAAACAAAGAACATTTGAAAAGAATATAATATATATTCCTCCCTCCCCTACATAGAATAAAACTTTTCTAAGGAAATTTCCTTAAAAGTGAGAACGCTGAAACCTTAAAACCTGCTGCTTTTCAAAAATGCATTACAATTCAGTATAAACAAACCTAGGATCGAGAATTCGCCGACGTATCTATAATCATACTAAAAACTCATTGTGCCAACTGCCAAGCTCATTGCCAGCTGCCAGTTCAACAACAGTCTTTCTGGCGCACGTAGTTATGATGAGTTTAAGGCGTTATTTCTTAGACATGAGTACACACGCACAGGCGTTGAACTAGCACTAGCTTTAATACGGCAAACGTGAAACAAATACTACATAAACACGCATTACCCTATTGCTACTGACATCATATACACTGCTGAATATCGCGAGTATTATAGTGAACATTTATAAGTAACGAATTGTCACACACTCTAAGATAGTGTAGATATTCTTAACTTTTTATACTTTTAACTTTTGTGGGTTCATTTATTATAATACCAGACATTGAAAATTTTGTCCAAAGTTCAGTTGTTGTCTTTTGCAGTACGACTTGCATGGAAATCAATGATATCGGCTGTTTAAATATGGGACGATGAAGCCCACACGACTAAAACTCTTAGCCTGCAGTAAGCAATGTTTAAACCTGTCCCCAGCTGCCAAAAGTATTAAAAAAATATTGTTGAAACTATAGCGGGCACAACAATTAACATTACTTTGCTTCACCTTTCAGTATTTTCTCGGTTTAAATTTCACGAACTTCAGTTCCGCGAACTTTCATTAACTCCACGGTTCTTCTTTCTTACAAGCGTAAACTTTCAAATGATCGTTCTTAAGAGGGTTTTCGTCCTCCAACAAACAAGCGGCGTCCTTGAGTATTGCTTATATATAGTGACCAATCAGATCCCAGGTGCGTCAAATGGATGTACATAACATTTTTTTAGACATTAAAAACAAAAAAATATTTTAAAAAGTATAGAAGTTTAAAATGTAAACAAATTATCTCCATTTACATTCTACACACCGATATTCCACTTTAAAATATTTACAACTTTGTTAAATCACATTTGTGTGGTTTCACATTTCCAATTCTTGAAACGTTGATGTTTTTGTCGTTGACGTGACATGACGTAAGAGGTGAATGAGTCGTGTCCCACGTTTTTGTTATCATTCTCCTTAAATCGTTTTTATTTAACTGACATCTTTACATAACAATATAATTATAACAAGTGTGCGTATATATCTAACGAGTATCCTTGTTTAGAAAACAATTCTATGGAACTGCGTGTCGCGTGTTCCGTATGTTCTGAATTACATAAAGTACTATAATAACATCTCCCTTTCTCCGATGTTATTTAAACGATCACTGTAATTGAGCTCGCTCTATGACAAAATGTCAATGACTGTCGCTAGTAACAATGGTTTATTTTTCTCTTTTTAAATTATGCATAATAGTTTGGTGGTTTTATTGCTCTTCCACTTCAGGTTGTTAGTCTGTCATGGGTGCAATTACTGGTTGTTTTTAGGGGTTTTTTGTGAGGTGTAGGGTGGTGCACATGGAGTAGGTGGGTGCTTCCTGAGGTGGCAACGATTTCGTCTTAACTCACCTGTTGGTGTTTCACTCGATATGGCTTTGGTGTATCGCGGAGTTTCTCTTTGATGGTTGCTGTAATCCCTAGCTTTATTTTTTTCACAGCATCGATAAGTAATTGATAATAAAATAACAGCTATCCAAAATTTAAAAGCATTTATTTCTCCAACTTGGAGGTAAAAAACCTCCCCTCGTTTATCGGGAGTGAATTTAAGTGCGAAAGATTCAAAATAATTTAAAAGTCTCGCGAAAACTCATAATTATGGACAGCATTACGGGGGGAGAAATATTCAAGAATACATTTGTTCACAACCACAATCAGTCAACAACCCGAGTAAAATTTGTCCGTTTTGCTGTTAATATTTCTCAGGCAACATTACCAAGTCTCTGTGTTTAAATTGCATGTTCTTGCCTTCACAAAGTTTAAAATATAAACCAGAAATGCCTACGTGAAATGTTCCTCCCCCCTGTAATGTTGCCCACGAGCATTGTCGTGGAGTGTGCGCTAGACTTTTAAATTATTTTGAATCTTTTGCACCTAAATTTCACTCCGGATAAGCGAGGGGAGGTTTTTACTTCCAAGTGGGACAAATGCTTTTAAATTTTGGATAGGTGATGTTGTACTATCAATTATTTATCGATGCTGTGAAAAAAATTCAGCTGGGGATCAAGAAGTGGCATTTATCGTGCAGAAAGACGGCAAAACATTGCAATGGCGATATAATTCATGAAATGTCAAGGGACACAAAAATGAAAAAAATATTACATGGCACTTCTTCAAAACCCATCGAAAATTGGTTGAATAATTCTGGGTTCGAAGATGCGGTAGGCAAATTTTTGAAAATCCTAGGATATCTTTGCCCTTCGAAACCTATTCGGGCCCCACACTTAGGTGGTTGAACAGAACATAGTTGTGAAAAAGCTTTGGACCCGGGTGACTCTCCAGGGACTTTTCTAAATTATACACTAAAATAGGTGATGGTATATTGGATGTAACTATACTATTATTGTCTACTTGATTTCGCATGATACTTGCTTCTGGAAGAGCCAGATTTTTCTTTATCTGATCTCGCGTGGGAATTTTGGCTTTAGAACAGGTGATTTCGGCCGGAGTGTTCTCCGTCGCACCGATTACAAATGTTCCAGTATTGGCATTGACTTTGTGTACAGGCTCCTGTCTATATCTTGTTGGAATTCCTACAAATGCCTACCCGTGCGGCCACTGCATGGGAAAACATGCATAAAATAACTCGAAAACTCACCAGATTCTAACTGGGCATGCAACTGCTTGGCAATTTTGCTGGTTGCCTGTCAGTTGTATATCTTTCATAACACTTCATTACATAAACATCGATGCCAACATTTAGCAAACTATAAAATTTTCGCCTAAATAAAAAAGCGGGAGCAAACAGATCGGCATGAAAAAATTTCATTTCGGGTGCATTTTACATGGAGATGAAGTATGTCCATACTCTTTGACTGTCCAGAACACAGGACGAAAAGCGTGCCCTTAATACGGTTGTAAAGGCAGATTAATCGTGTATTTTATTGGTGTTTAGTTACACTTAATGCGATTTATTAAATACACTAAACACACCTTTAGACACGTTTAATGTTCAGTACTAAGTGTATTAACGGCGGGATTAATACTTAAGACTAAATGTTGATTAAAGTGTGCTAAAGGCAGATTTAATTAAGTGGATTAAATGCAGATTAAGGCAGTTTAAAGGAACGTATAATTGCCTTTAATATCTTGACTTTTTTGACTAAAGTCGATTTTAATCATAAATGTGCTAGTTGGCTAAAGTGTATTAAAAGTAGATTTAATACATTGTTTAAAGGTCGATAAAGCGTGAGATAAGTATAGATTAATCGCCTTAAAACATTGATTAAACCTTGCGTAAATGCACATTTAAACTGTCTTTAATTAACCTATTATATTCACAATAATTCAGCTTTTGTTAATTCGTTAGCTGCATGGCTGTTATACTTATATAACCTATTCCATGTAAATAAACGAAGAAACTGATTTCCATTCAATTACAAGCTCAACTCGCAATAAAACTTAAATTTCTAATCGTTATATTTGGTACAAGCTACACGTATAGCTAGCTATAGTCAAACAAATACAAGCATCACCAGTTCATTGCAAAAAAGCATTTATTTCCCTCTATACCCGTGTATTTACAAAAATTCATCATTTTAAATAAATAGATAAGTCGTAATGTATAGTATACATCCATGATTCCTATACTAATATTATTGCATGATGTGATGTTTCTGGTACGGTGAATAATATGGTGTTTTCAACAATTAAATTACAGTTCAGTGCATCGATCTCCAGACGCGCAATAGCCAATATATTTTCAAAAATATATTGCGCGTCTAGAGACCAATAAACAAGGGCACTGAACTTTGAGTTCGGAGTAAACATATATTTAAGAACCGACTTGGCCTTGTAGCTCATTTGGTAGAGCATCGGACTAGCATACATAATTATTTGCATCTTCTAGGATGTCCATCGTCAATGTACATGTAACTGAAATAATTTTGTAGCAATTTTTAACTAAAGAGTCTATCGTGACAGATTCAAATCATCCTCGGCTAAATATTGTGCTCCAACTGGTTCATTTGTCGGGTCTTCAGTTAGAACAACACACGCCCAACCAGGACAGTTGGCTGGTTTTGGTTTACCGGAGGGTTCTCCTTCCTCTCTTGGTGTAACAGCTCGTTTGGACAATCCAGGTAGCGAATCCTTGTGGTTTTTATCAAGCTTCTTCTTAGTTCGCTTTAATTCTCTGCTTTCCCAAGAAAGCTTCCGAACCTTGTAGTGTTTAATCCTATTTGTTTCCTCGTCTACCTCGCTTTTTTCAGAGGACATATAGTCCATTCTCATGACGTCTGCCACCTTTGCCACTTTCGTCTGGTTCCAACCCATTTTCTCGATCGTTTTTAATCTTCTCGCTAGTTTCTAAAAGCAAATATCGTCGAATAATTATATTCTTACTTGGGTAAGTGTTTGGATTGTGGTGCTAAGTATAGTCTCGCCTAAAATCCAGTTGCTAATTTTGCTTCCGGTGGTTTTTCTCTTCGGAGTTCGAGTCTTACATGTCAGTGTAGTAGGTTATCCAACTAAGTACTACAACCAACTTCTTGATGGGGCTTCGCTCGAAACATCGAAGAATTTTCTTATTTTCCATGTAGTTGCATATAACCTACTACACTGTTTAACTGTTACGTTAAAAGTAGTTAGATAGTCGTGTTCAATCAAGTATGAAGCAAAGCTAAAATAATCATTAAGTATCAACTATTTTTAAAAAGATATTGTAAAAACATACCTCCTCCTTTCTGCTCCTTCTCCTGCAAATTTGAACGTGTTGCTGTTCTGTTCCAAGAGCAACTCTTTTCTGTTTTGCTTTGCATGACTTGAAATACCTCTTAAACGCCTCTAAAACATAAAAAAGCAACAATCACCTTCTAGATTCAGGGCCCTAATTTCTAGGAAACTTACTTTCACGAGGGAAAACCCAATTTGAAAACATAGTTGCAAAAAAGCTGTGCGTATGGGGCACCACCAGCGCAGAGAAAGGTTTTCCCTGTGACGAAGGTTTAAACCTGGTTTTCATATGTCGTAATTCATTGGATGCGCCTTGTTAAAATAAATTACACGACTCCCGCAAAAAGGGTTGAATCCCTATCCTATTAGACGTCTATACTCAGAGACTGGAGAACTAAGGAACATATTAGTCAACTGATTTATTGCTGCTATATTTCTTTTACATTACAAGTTAAAACTCTGAGTATATACCTTTTAAAACAACCGTTGGCCAAGGACAATTTTCCTGACCACCAAATTCATGTTGCAGTTCTTCTGCCACTCTTTTAAATAGCTGTGAATTTTGCTGAGAATCGGGGCTAGAAACAAGAAACTTAATTAGTTCAAAATTATTACTTGTGCTTAACCTGTGTAGCATACTGTCGAACTTCCATGCTCAGTTTGA
This sequence comes from Dendronephthya gigantea, assembly GCF_004324835.1. Classification (NCBI taxonomy): domain Eukaryota; kingdom Metazoa; phylum Cnidaria; class Anthozoa; order Malacalcyonacea; family Nephtheidae; genus Dendronephthya; species Dendronephthya gigantea. Next base: position 683,179 of record NW_021163069.1, read on the forward strand.
GAGTTACTGTTCAAAAGATAGTGTTCTTGTACGTGGTACAAAGGGACACACTATTAAAATATACCAGCCTTTAGAATTTTATGTATGCCATTATGAATTTATTTTAAGGCCTTCAGAATTTTGCATAATTATCACATGTTCTGAATTCACCATATATCGCACAATTCTGAAGGCCTCACATAGAATTCTGAAGGCTTCAAATAAAATTTCAAAGACTGGTATTTTATATTTATAGCATGTCAGCACAACTTCCAGCTAATATGCAGTTTAACCCATTAAGTGGCAGAGCTTCCCCACTGACGAGTATTTCGTCTGGCAATAGACAAGTAAAAAATATAAGTAGGGTGTCCTGGGGCACATTGCCACTTAATGGGTTAGTAAACACATTTTCAAAATTAAATATCTAAAAATAATGGTTTTTTAAACATGGTTTTACAGTTCTTACAATTGATTTCTGTTAAACCTTTGGTTGGCTTTTAGTTGAACATTTAGTTGAAAAGTCAGCCTAAATTGGTGGCAATGTGCCTAGACATGCCCCCTGGATTTTCTCTGTGTAACACCAGACATTTTACTCCTTTAGTGTTATGGTACAAGCAGTGAATAGGTTGATAGTAAATATAATTATATTACCATAATAAGGAGACATTTATAAAGACTTTAAAACATACAAAGATAACTATATATAAACAAAGACCAATTCAAACAATATGGACATTTTTGTCCTCATATTATTAAAATCTGTTATTCAACATAAACGGTCAACGGATAAAGGCATAAAGCCATTCAGATGAAATGGTTAATAGGAAATAAATGAAACTGTATTTACTTACACTGCAAGCTTTGGGCACTTTATGTTTGTTCTGCCCGGTCTGTCTGACTCGTCTGCCAGGTGAAGTTGTCTGGGACAAGATGTCCATTTTTGTTTCAATATTTTTCAAAGCACTTTCATTGCTTGAAATGGTATTAGCCATTTGAGCTCTCAAGAGCCTGTTTTCCTCGACCACATTTTGTAATAATAAAACGTACTGATCGGGCAAAGACATTTCAGTGGATATGTCGAAAAATCCAGTGAAGTCAGATTCAGCTGTTTGTCGCGAAAGGACTTTGAACACATTGACACAGTTGATTGTTGAATTGTATGTAGATTTATAATTGAGCGCGATCACGTCCAATATTTCATTGGTTGTAGAAAACTTTCACAGCAGGATTCTATCGTTATCATATTTCTTCCGTTAGGTATAACACACGAACATCAAAGTCTTTACCCAGATAACCTAGAAAAGCACTGGCCTAAATGTAAATTGGGCTTCCTTACGAATACTAAGTCATTTAAAAATTGATTCCGTGCACATTTCCTCTACAACGATAATCCGCCATTGTTTTAGTCGCGTTATTTATAGAACAGACATATTATGAGTTGCCTACCCACCCTATAGGGGACAGTTATCCGATCGGAGACAAATATCATAAATTCATAATTGTTAAATAACGCAAAAGCGCGGGAAGCACACATTACGTACTTTGGCGCAATGACAACGAACGACAAATATTTTGAAAAGCCTTAAATTGAAAAATTCTGTAAAGCTTTTGGTGGTATACCTTGCGCAAAACCGGTTGAAATGGCACATTTTAACCAGTCTTTCCACACAGCGAGTGGCGCACTTGCTACCAGTGGAATGCGCAGCCTTCTGGAAGCTAAAAGCCCAGTGCCACCAGAGGCTGAACAGAATTGTTTTATACCTGCGAAGCAGCGTCGTCTCTCCAGACCAAATAATGTCGAGGAAGTGCGCCTTAAACGTCGCCGACGTAAACAGAAATTACGAGAAAGGAAACGTAAAGAGACCAGAAATGTCAAGCAAAGACGGCTGGAGGAGAAAATAAAGAAAAATATTGAGAAAGAATTGAAAGCCACAACGACTGAAATGAGATCGAAGGCCGAGTTTTTTTGGAGAAAGTGGAGAGAGGAAAAGTCTTTGCGTACTACGTCTCGTATGTAAGTACATGTATATTGCTCCTTATATTTAATTTGAGCAGTTTATAGAAGCAGGGTTATATCGATAGATTGCTAAAATTGTGTGTATTTACTTAATACTGTTATACTGCATTAAAGCACCCCACATTATATTCAGTATAATTCCCCCCCCCTTATGGAGTATATTTGACCCTCCAGAATCTAAGCAATTTTGATTGAATAATATTAATATGTGCTTTTTTAACGCTGGGATTTAAGAGACCCCTTGCAGAAATGAAATATTTTTTTCCAACCTTAACAGAATTCATTTGGCAGTTCTGGCCACATCTTAGAAAACTGCATTTATAGGCAGGGGTTTATATTATTAAATGAAGTGGAACATTGACCAACAATGTAACCTAAGTATCATGCCCCAGGCCTACAGTATGTTTTCATTCGCTATGATTGATTGGCAGCGACAAATGAAGGAGGACCTGATATATTCTTTACCATGCTGCATGTAAAAAGCCAGATTCAGGCTTTTTTGTCTGATTGCCCGATTAGACAAAATCTTTTTGAATCTGCATTTGATTGAATGATGATACAGTGATCAAAACTATAATTCAAATTTTGTGTGAAATTTAAATTTCCCCTGCAACATTTTCATTCAATACTCAATACAAACTTTGCTGTGGGTGGAAAGCGATGGGATGAATGTTTGATTTGGGCCTTTGTACATAGGGAGTCTGATATAAATGGTGTAATAGTATAGTATTTAGAATCCTCTGTCCCTAGTACATTTATCTTGCATGATTCATAAAAACTTTAGACACAATTGACAATTCCAATTATGGACTGAAATAGACAAGGAGATTCAAATAAATCACCAAAGCTGGAAAAGAGCATACTAAAATTAGTATATTTTCAAAGTTTGGTTGTGAAATGTTGTAAATTTTAGCTCACTTTACTAGCTTTTTTATTCCGAAGCTAGAATGTGCTCAAAATGTTCTGCTCGTTTGGAGTTACTATTGTACTGGCCAATTAAGAAGAGAAAGCAAATTTGAACATTAATGGGGTACTCATGAAATGCTAGCTACAGATATGACCATATGTCTCCAACCTTTTGAAACAATAGTTTGTGCTTACAGTAGCTGTCAATTCATGAAACAACACTGTCTTGAAGATCATTTGATCTTTATATTAACCCATTAAGGGGCAGAGCTTCCACACTAATGAGTAAAATTGTCTGCCGTTAGACAAGTAAAAAATAAGTAGGGCATGCCGGGCACATTGCCACTTAATGCGTTAACTCGAGAGATTGTCAGCTTTTGTAGTTAACACATTAAGTGGCAGAGCTTCCCCCCTGACAAATGAAATAATCTGACATTAGACAAGTAAAAAAATAAGTAGGGGGCATTGCCACCTAATGCATTCAACTATAGTATACTGAATAGCAGTTATACAGCTGAACAATATTCAAGCCTAAATATTTTCAATATCAACCTGGCTATTATTTATTTAAATTTTTCTAGGTCTATCCATGAAATTGACCCAGCCAACTTGAAAATATTGTCAAGTGGACGAAAAAATAAAATTGGTGAGGGGACATTTGGCATCTGTGTAAAAAAGATGTACAGAGGGCATGTAGTTGCTGTGAAACAGTTTAAAAGCCATACAAGTAGAACTGATGTGGAAAAGGAAGCCATGATGATTAATTCATTTGATCACCCTGGTATGAAAATGATTAATTATTATGATTACAGCATACTTGAAACTTACGGCACTGTAACAGAGTTTACGTGGATAGTTGGGAGGGGTGTGTATATTCATATATTCATGTTCATATTTACATGGATATATTAATACACCCATCCCCCCCACACCACCAATTATCAATGTTGGGGATAGGCCTGTTTACCGTTAGGTATGATCATGTGGAATAATGATTAGCAGTATGGCAACTCTTCTAGCAAAACTGATCCTGAAGTTTGTATTTTCACTCAAAATTTAAAGCTGAGAAACTTCTGCTTTAATAGTTGATTGTTCATGATCAACTTCATTCAATGTCTCTGTATTCAGATTGTGTAAAATTGTACTGTACATGGAAATACAAGAAGACTCATGACTTATTTTATTTTAATTTCATAATACTTTTCTTATTAAGGTTTGCCATTTTCTGTTTGGTATTCAGATGTACAATCAAAGCCATACATATTGGTTACTGAATTTTATGGAATTGGTGGACAGTGTGCTAATAATGATATAGCTGTATATTATGGACTTGCATGCAAAACACTCTCACCTTTGAAACTGTAACTGTTACAATCACTTTCTCCGTCTGTGTCGGATGAAGACGTTGAAGAATCTTTCTTCAAACTTCTCTTCAGCTGGCGAGATTGTTTTAAAGCCATATGTCTACGGAATGTTGTTTCCGAAACGTTTTGTTCGCAGTGGTCGCAAAACACGTAACTGTTCGCCTTATCCATATCGTATTATAACTGCCACGCACTTTGGCCAAATTTATATAAACTTGTATATCAATCACTTCCGCACTTTATAATTATACTAATGAGCGAATTTGCACAATAAGAAGTCTTTCTTATTTCTTGTATATTGTCCGACAGTGTCTCGAAGTGCTTAAATTCAGGTGAAATAAAGGCGCATTATAGCATTACGTTACTCGATAATAACAAACGTATCAGATATCATCATGTTTATTTGTTACCATATAATTGTTGCAATAACAATATATTTAATCCTATTAAATTGCCGTCCTAACGGAATTAAAGTAGGTGTCAGGTTTTGTCTTCATTTAAAATCAAATTAAAGGTGATTAAATGCTATCTCTGCCTTTAATCAACATTTAAACAACTGGTTAAAGTTTATTAAACTATACGCGCACTAATGTCGGCTTTAACCCACTTTAAAATGCTCACTAAATGCAATTAAATCTATCGGTTTCCAAAAGAGATGTTTTATTCAAAATAAATGCGATTAAATGTAACTTTTTCTTTAATCACCTTTAGTCGGCTTATTAAAAGTTATAGATACGCATTTAATACCTTTAGTATTTTTGCTAAAGCTAATTAATGGCACGCTTTTCGTCCTGTGGAAGAACAGAAGTCAATTACTTTCGCAATAAAATAAACTCGGTGAAATGTTGTAGTTTTATTGAGGCTTCTGTTCAGGGCATTTTTTTTAGTGATAGCTTTGCTAATTTCTCATGCTAGCCTCTTTTAATTTAATCTGAACATTTGAAGAATGTATTCATTTTTTCAAAAATATACAGTAGTATTATTGTTGTAGGAAATCAATAATTCACGGAGGACAGGGGACTGAACACTCCGCTATAATTATGATATTTACTATAAACGACCATTAAATTGGAATTATAACCATTGGTAATACGAAGTATTGATCGCTCTTATTTGCATAATTATGCAAACATTTGAATAATACGTGAATTTAATTACAGTCCTGTGCTAGCTTGTGCTATTAACTTCAATTAAGGTGCAATAAAAAACATAGAATAACAGCAGGGGGTCTTGTCAGAGCCAGGGGTCGGTCGTTTTCCATTTTGAACTTATCCATGATACTTCAGCAATTATAGATTTTTTGTACTACACGGCGATTTGCTCATTCTTTTGTAATTTTTATATGTTCCAACAGAGAGGACATCTGCCTCAATGCCTCAAAAAATTACTTGTCCAGCAACCCCGCCCTACTTATTCTTTTTACTGTGTAATTTTTGTAAATGAGGCTTTTCAAATCTTTGTATGAGAAATGCTTTCTGCATGCTGGTTTATAATTATAATAATTCGTAATCGCAGCTTCTTTCATGCACGTTTTATCTACAATCTATATAATTATACTAAAGTATCCCTCACTATCCATTGTATACGCGTACGATTTTGAGATCAGTCATTTGAAAGTGCATGCAAGTTTTCACACTATACATCCATTGTATATATTATAGTATTTCTTTTTACGTTCTTAAACAGCGATCAGATGAAGTTAAGTTAAGCTTTTCCGACATGATAATATTATTAATATTAAATGTATTAAAATTATATACAAAATAAGTATTGGAAGTCTTATTTTGTACAAGAATTGGCTTCTTGTCTTACTACTTTGGAATTTCAGATAAAGACCACCTCTTCATTACTTCATGTAACTGTTTTATATAGTTGTCGTGGACGTTGAAGATCGTATTTCTCTTGATGGTTATTGCCCTCTTCCGTTTTGTCGACGGAAAAATTGTCTGAAAGCTTCTCTGTATGTTTCGTCAAGACACACGTAGATTATTGGATTGCACAAACTGTTAAATAATGGAAGTGTGCTGGCTATAAAAACGAATATGATTAATCCGGACCAGTAACTTAATGATGTGTTATCCCATTCAACAATATTTGGATGGTAAAAATACATCAATGTCCAAGTAAACCAAGGACCCCAGCAAAATATAAAAGATCCAACGACAACCAGCAGCATTTTGATCACTTTCATATCTCGACGTAATGCATTTCTTTGACGGTGATTGATGACTGTTTGACCCAGCTCCCCCCTCTCTAGCCTTTTGTTTCGTTTATGAGCGACGAGAAAAACGAAAGCGTACATAATCAGGATGACTACAGCAGGTAGAAAAAAAGCAATTATTGTTAGCATAAGATAATATGTTGCGGATTTTTCAAAGTCAGTGTGAAGATTGCAAGAGCCAGACCCAGTGTCCATGATTCCATAACTTCTTGACTGAGGTGTAGCAGAGTAAGAGGCGAAAGCAGCCGAAATAAGAACAATGACGGAAATGATCTTCTTTGATCTGGAAGTTGTCATTCGTGATTTGTACAAAAGTGGTCCGCTGATTTTGAGATATCGATCAAAACTGATAATTGTCAGTGAGTAAATAGATGTTGTTAACGCAAAGGTGTCTATCCACAACATGAAACGACAAAGATGAATCGACAAACTACTTTCACTCCCCTCAAATTCAACGCCTATTTGATAAGCCACGAATGGAGCCACAAATAACCCAACGAGTAGATCAGCGACAGCCAGTAAAACAATAAAGTACTTGTTCGGTTGATGAAGACATTTTTCTTTCCATGTCACAATTATCACCAAAGAATTTCCGAGAATTGTGAAGACAGCGATAAAAATTGTTAAAAGTTGTTGTACGAAATCTAGTCGTTTCCAAAATGCATCCCTTTGAATCCTCCAATCATCAATTGTTGACATATTTGTTTGATTTGTAAGATTACTTACAGCAGTGGTGTGGTTTGTCAACTCCATTATGGATAGCAGATCTTAACCCTGTGAAATGAGTAGTATATATTCATTTGTATGTAGAAAACTATGTGGAAAATGTAGAAAAGTATGCCGAAAAGCATGCGGAAAATTCACTGTTGAAGGCAAAATTATAGTATTCAACTACGTAAAAAATAAGAATGAAAAGATGGATAAAAACAGGCGCTTTGTTGAGATTTCAAACTGATATGCATATCGGCCTTAATCACAATTCAGATGTTTGCGGTTAATCTCAAGCTACAAACTCGATGCTGGCACATGCATATGGCTTATAACTGAATAACAATAAGTTTGACGATCTTTACTAGTAAGTATTAGACCTAACAACCTCTTTACCATGCATGTATCCTTATAGATCTAGATATCACCCTAGTTCGCATAATAAAGATATCGATCTTACTTATATTATCAAGATATCGATTAATTACGAACTCTGCATTCCTTCTATCAAATTTTAGTGCTCATATTGACTTAAGCATTTTCGTCAGATTTTTTTATATTTACCGGTAAATATCAATTTGCGGAAAAACGCGTGGTATGAAGAAAATGGCGGGATTAGTGTTGTTGTTTGTTTGAAATCAAGAAATTAACGATTATGACGAGAAAATTATCCGTATTCTCGACAAAGGACATACAAAAAACACAAAAAAGTTTACTAATCTTAAAATACGTTATACACAATTTGTTGTACCTGGCGTACCGTAATTTTCTACTTTCTGACTTCTTTTTTCGACTAACTTTTACACAACCTTCACTACCCGGTTCTCCTTCTTACAAATGTATAGAAATCAATATATAGTATAATATATAATATTAATAATCGCCGAGCCGGTGTGGAGCACCGTGCGAGGGTACTAATTCCGCTCGGATATTTACACCTACGATGTGCAAATGTAATATATTTATATTATAAGTCGTTTAACAACCCACAATAGGCAGATTTAGCTCGAGGACGCGAACGTCAAAGAGGACGTAAAAATGGCGAATAAATGGCGTGGCATGTCCAAATATAGGCGTATCACGCCATTTATTCGCCATTCTCACGTCCTCTTTGACGTTCGCGTCCTCGAGCTAAATCTGCCTAATACGAGAACGAGACGGAGCTGTCCAAATATGTAATATACGCTGGGAAGGACTATAAAATAAAGTGGTCTATATTAAAGCGCGATCCAGCTTATTCGGCGGGGGGAAAACACTGCAGGCTATGTACCGAGGAAAAGTTGTGCCTTTTAAAGCCAAAGAAAAGCCTTAATCGAAGATCAGAACTTTTCGCGAAATGCCGCCATGCAGAAAAATATCACGCGGGAAAATTCACGAGCGCGTACGAAACCAACGGACACGCGCGTGCGTTAAAAAACCGTTCATGAGTAGCGTCACCAAACTGAACTGAAATATGAACAGTTGCCTGATGATTGCAAGAAGCATGAAACTTTAAGTAGCAGCTAATACTGTTTTAAGATTAAATAAATAAATATCGCTCTACAAAAATTGTGTTGAGCACTCTTCAATCTACAACAGATAAAAAGCATTTGTGATATATATATATAAGTAATATAATATATGTTATATATATATATATTAATATTAATATATTATTATATACATTATATATATATATACATTATATATATATTATATATATATATATATATATATTATATATATATATTATATATATATATAATTATATATATATTATATAATATATATAAATATATATATTATATATATATATATATATATATATATATGTATATATATTATATAATATATATTATATATATATATATATAAATATATATATATATATATATATATATATATATATATATAGTATAGTATAGTATATAATATATGGTATCAGTTCAATGTATAGTTCATTTGAACTGTTCTCAAGAGATGTTTCGGGTCGTACAGGGCCAATGGATATTGTTTTTCAAAATGGCGAGGGGTGTTATGCATGTATGTTTTTCTAGTACATACTCATACACTGTTGATATATTTCCTATATATAGTATACACACATGCATTTACTTATCAAAGCATTGTTCCAAGGACCCTGGGTACCGAGGTACGAGGTTGTGTTCCAAGTTTATCTCTACATGACGAATATTTTTGTAAAATTGTATTGCTATAAGTCTTTTTGCGCAGTATTATTATTACTTCAGAAAATTTTCCTTTAGTAGAACTTAAATATACGATAAGGAGAAATTCCATATTTGAAGCCAAATTAAAAGGCAATCTAGAGCTAAATGGTGGCCACGCATCGAACTACGTTTAGCGCGTGTTTTTGGAGTTGATAATCGCGAAATTTACGAATTTTATTGCCCAGAAAACAAGGTTTGCAAAACTGACCAAATAATGTATGGTTTTTTTCTTTATGGTAATACCCAAGATTATTTTGACAGGTTATCGACCGTAGCAACACAAGACGCAGAAAAATCGTATTTACTCTATATTGCTATGAACGTAATTTCACCTTTATGCACGTTTGAATGTAAGGTCCTTCCTCTCTCTGGACTTCAGTGCGACATACTTGGTTTTAAACTCAGGCTCTTCCTGCAATCTTAGACTTTCAACTGACTGATCTCAAAGCCGAACACGTCTTTTAATAAGAAAGTCTGACTTATTTAACATAATATATACCCTGGTCAATATTTTCATAAGATGTATACCTACATGATTGGATGAAACGTCAATATCACAGTTTCTAGACCTGTGGCCTGGTAACAGGTGTTTTTTCCTAATGTCCTTTCCTTTCAAAGGAAAACAAAATAATGAAGAAAATTTTTCAAACAAATAAATTAAAACCATGCAGGTCTTAGTATACGCTGTCTAACATATTTGCTGAGCTTACTGTTCTAGATATCGGCGATTGTTCAAGCCTATTAATTTTTGTGAATGGAATAGCTCGAACGGTTGCAACTCGAAACGGTTGCATAAAATGATTGGCGAGAAATGTTCTCGATACGTGTTAATGCAAGTCACTGTTTGGGTGTAGTTTAGAAGTTGAATTTTCGTAGCGTGGAATAAATTTGAGAAAAAAGTAAACGAGATATAAGCACCTTTAAAATTCATTATCACCTCATTATTATCTCATGAATATAAACGCTGCCTTAATTACATTGGACACGGCGAACATGCGACGTTTAAAGCAGGTCTAAGGTGAGAATTAAGTGAAGTTTGCATGACATGTTAACATGAACGAATAAACCTACAAATAAGTTTCTAACGCCAGTCAAGACAAGAAGCGAATTCAGCTCGATTCTCAAAAGTTTCCGACGGTCAATTAATTGTCAGTTGTCGATGAGATGACAAAGAAATAAGGCTTCTAAAGGTCCCTATTCCACTATATGTGCATTTCAAATAATAAATGCAAATCATTTTGTAATTTGGGCAAATAATAAGTTTGAATTTAAAATTTGAAAAACGTTTTATTCAGAATAACAAAGAACTTCATTCGTTAGAGATCACCGATAATGGACAGCGTCGATGATTGTAAATTAATGCGGCCATTAAGGCCAGGGTTAACGCACCAAATGCTCTGCATGTAACAAATTGCTTGTGGTGTTTCTGGGAATTACTGATTTAAAAATCTAGAATTATTGCATATTTAAATCAGAGTTATGGATATTTTTGTTATAGAAATCGGAAATCATTCTAAGCTAACTAGATATATAGTTACATGCAAAATTTTACTTCATCACAACCCTTTCCAATGGTCGGTTCTTTTGTGCCCATACTTATGATGAATTTGGAGGGTTTTCTTTCAGAACACTTCATTACATAAACATCGGCGGCAAAATTTAGCAAGCTTTAAAATTTTAGCCTAAATTAAAAAAGCGAGAGCAAACAGATCTTCAAAAAAACTCATTTTCGGTGTTTTTACATTGAGATGAACACCTGTATTCAAAAAGCTCACTCGCACTCAGATTCAAAGAGTGTGACATAAATATTTTGGTAATGCTAGTCAATAAGAAAGTTCTTTCTGAATAGGTGGAAAGATTTAAGGTAAAACACGGAAATACCGTCATGGAAACGTTATGAGAAGCTTAAGATCTCCCACTCAAAGAGTTTGAGTGCGAGTGAGCTTTTAGAATACAGGCGGAAGTACATCGATCCACAATCTATGACTGCACAAAAAAACGAAAGTCAATCACTTGCGCAATTTATATGAATAAACTCGGTTTGCTTTGTAGTTTTATCGATAAATAAAACTTTTTCAATACTAAAATTATGCTAAAACCCTTAGTCGCTCAGACTCGGTGATACAGTGATTAAAATTCGCCTCAGACTCGGTGATTACAATTGTTAAATATGTCAGTATTGTGGCACGCCGTACCCATTGTATAGGTTAAAACGAAGGGTAGGGTCGCATCTTCTCGCAAGAATGATTTTCATTAGCTGAATTTTACAATACATTTCTGTTTCAACCTATAGCATAGCTTCGTTCTTTAGAAAGCATAGAAAAGCATTATCCAATTGGATGAAAGCTTCCGAGCACTGCGACATGTCTCCATTGCCCATTTTTTCCCAGAATTTATCTATTTTTTTGTCATAATGGATCGCCTTTCAATTAGAGAAAGTAAAACAATGGAAAAAAAAACCCTTCTAAGCCAGGGTTCCATTTAATCGGAAGTGATCTTTCGGATATCAGGTATTTTTGCAAGCCACGAAAAGTTTTCAGATATCACTGAATACAGACTGTCTTGCGCTATAATTTATATTAGGCCTCGACCAGGTCTAGGACCAGTCAAGTTAATATGTGGCACGTTCACACTGTCTTCTTTGTTGGAATGTCGGATAGCCAAAGTATTGATATCGGATGGGCAAAGTATTTTGACAAAATACTTGGAAAGAGACCTAAAACACGCCGAAAAGTGGTAATTCTATAATTATGTATCCTATATATGTATCCTATACAAATCACACTATTAATTTCAAAATTTGTCAAGACTATAAGCCTGTTCACATTATATACCAAAATCGGGTACAAATACAGTCATTGCCCCAGGTCAGGCCCAGGCCTGATCTAGGCTGGATAAACAACGTTCACATCTAGGCCTAGGCCTGGTCTAAGCCAGGTCAAAGTACGTAGTGTAAACGCGGCTTCATTCACCGGCATCTTCGGTCCAGATGGAAAAAACTGTTCCCGAGGTCTCGAAATTGACTTTATCAAACACAAAAAATACAACAAATTTAATGAATAAGCTATAAAAACTTGCTATAAATTTTGCAAGCTATTTTAGAATTTTAATACGTGAACAACTCCTTATACATCGTAAATTTATACACTGTAGTAAATGCATAGCATACCCAATAACACTGTCATCCCCGAGCGGGCGCGGAGCGCCTGCGAGGGTACTAATTCCGCTCGGAGATTAGGAATTACACCCGGAACCCGGTAGAACATAGGCGAATCCAAAGTTGTCCAAATTCTTTGTCATGGACGGTCGACGTTGGGTGGTTTTGTAAGTTATGCGCATGCGCGAGTAACGTCTGGTAAACAACGAACGTTCTGATTGGCTAAGACAGAAAGTTTGTATTTCAATGAGAACGTCAGCAATTTATATTAACTGTCATTTCGTAAACATTTTTGCAAAAGCGTTTCATAAACTTTGTGCAAAGAAAGTAAAACGAGAAGAAACAAGATATATGAAGCATGACAGTTAGCAAAGATGAACGTGGATACAGTCAAGACAAAGTCGTGTAAGAGGAATAATTCATAATCTGCAAACTTATAAATGTTTTCAAAGACAAAGGGTACGTGTTTACTTTGTTTATTTCGTATTTGTTTCGCGATAAGAATGAGCCGTATTTGTATACTTTTCAGCTTTGTATGCCGTTTATTTGTTAAATTTTCAGCTTTTTATGCAGACGCATAAACCTGTGAAAGGCTATTAAACCTTTGCTTTAACTTCAAAAAGTGTTTTTGAAAGTGTAATTTGAATTTTAGTATCAAAAATACACACTATATTTATAAAGTATAAAACTTTTAGCCGCCGGCGTCGACTGCAATTGACCGTAACGAAAAAGATGGCGGCATGTACATTTTACCAGAATGCATTGCGGGCATTACGAATAGTTGACTGAAAAAAGATGGCAAGAAAAACTCCTAATGACGTGAAATTTTAACACAGCGAAGAAAATAACTTCCTGTTTTATGCCTGTCCTTTAAAAGACGTCAGCTCGCTTTTTTAGCGATTTCCGACCGCAATGCGTTCTGGTAAAATGTACATCCGCCATCTTTTTTGTTATGGTCAATTACAGAATAAAATAACATTTGAAGTTTTTTCTTTGTCTGTGAAGATTTTGTACTGTTTTAATCGTTTGAAACTTCGATTTTAAACCTTTACCTAATTTAGGCATGGTATAATGCAGCAAAATTGAACGGGCAATGTTTACACTAGCTTTATGATTATTTTTGTATTGAATGATGGAAACATTAGCTATAATATACTCGGTAAAATATAATAAGACTGATTTGAGTTTTGTGTCATTTCATAATATAAGTTTAGGTCAGGTTAAGTCAAGAAATTGTGTACTTGGTTTGAAATAGCGAGGGGTTGCTGCATGCATGTATTTCTAGTATCATTGATTTATTTGCGCATATAATCGACATTTAGAACAGGTGGGGGTAAAAAGAGTTATGATTTTTGGCAGGTAAATTCTAGCGGTTTAATGGGCCGGAGGACCTATATACAGGGTGTATAAAAAAAATGTCCTAAATGTAAAATTTTCGTTTTTCAGGATATTTTGTAGAATTTGGCAAATTTTTGTGTTCCTAGAGGTAGTTAAGACTTATCTGGTATACCTAGGCCAAGTTTGATTTTTCATTAACAAAATTATGTTACCGGGGGGGTGGTTCCTTTCCACTGAGAGGGCTTGCGCGCGAAAATGTAAACCTGAAATTGAGATATTATTTAGCTGTCTAAAAGTAGGAAAGCTTTTTAATAAACTGTCAACGTTTCAGGAAAAATAATGCATACTAGGAGCAACGCGCGACCCCTAAAGGTGACAAGTATTCCATTGCGCGCAGTGGATTGAATGCATCGTTGATTTTAGCGTGACCGATCTCATGCAAGGCTGGGCAAATGAATAAATTAAAGCGAGAAACTGAACAAAAAGACGAAGCGATTTAACAAGAAGATTTTTATTCGTGATGTTAATCCTCAACATTTCCACCGTTTCTTTCTAAGGAAACTGCTTCTCGACTGAGCATAGTAAACACTAAACGGGGCGAACACTTTGTCTGTCCTGCCTCAAATTCTCCATTTCGTTCGAAATTCTTTCTTGCAAATCGCCTAACCTACCACCGGCAAATCTAGGCGAATGGACAAATGGTTCGCTGTTCAGTGTTTAGTATGCTCAGACAAGCCACAGTTTGCTTAGAATGAAATGGTGGACATGCTGAGGATTAACATCACGAATAAATCACTTTGTTTTTGTGTTCAGTTTCTCACTTTAATTTATTCATTTGCCCAGCCTTACATGAGATCGGTCACGCTAAAATCAACCATGCATTTAATCCACTGCATGCAATGAAATATTTGTCATTTTTAGGGGTCGCGCGTTGCTTCCAGTATGCATTATTTTTCTTGAAACTTTGACAGTTTATTAAAAAGCTTTCCTACTTTTAGACAGCTAAATAATATCTCAATTTCAGCTTCACATTTTCGCGCGCAAGCCCTCTCAATATCAGTCGAAAGGAACCCCCCCCCCCGGTAACATAATTTTGTTAATGAAAAACCAAACTTGGCCTAGGTATACCAGATAAGTCCTAACTATCTCTAAGAACACAAAAATTTGCCAAATTCTACAAAATATCCTGAAAAACGAAAATTTTACATTTAGGACATTTTTTTGATACACCCTGTATAGTTGACTCATTTTTCCATCAACTGTTCCTGGCTTGAGTTTGAAGTGTGTATAATTCCACTCGAAATTAAGACCCTTTAAACCTCTACATTTGGAATAGTTAGCTTCGGGTGTTAGTGAGGGGAACTTGTTACTATTTGAAACCCACCATATTCTTCTGAAAAATCGCGATGGTCCTTAGTGAAGGATTAAACCATGCAATTTTATGGTTTCCAACCGAAAATAGACCGTATACCTAATACCTTTACTGTAACTAACTTTTTAAACTTCTTTTGTTAGTATCTCAATTAGATTTTTAAAGTTTAAACAAAAATTTATGCACGAAAATGGCAAATGAGTTCTAACCTAGGTACATGTTGAAATGTATCTTCAAACATGACAGCCACACAGTTGGTCTGATTTAAATCAATACCATCAGTAAAAATGCTATTAAACAATCACCGCTTATAGACTTTGATTAGTAATTCTGTGCCACAAATAAAATCAATTACAAGGTAATTAAAATAAAACAAGACGCAAGCAATACACAAGGTGTTCCCAAAAACAGAACCCGCATATGCGTTATTTAATCAAAGATTGAAAAATCCGTAGAAAAAATTCCTCTTACTTTCTGTTTGTTTTGCCTTGAATTGTGAATATTTGAAATCCCATAGTTAAGAAGCCCAATTCCTGACATTATTACACTCACAAAGCACGCAAGAAATTCAGAAAATAAAAGCAGGAGAATTATATGGACAACTAAAATTCCCAAAGACATTAAATTAGCGACGCTTCCAATAAGGTAGAATCTGTCACCTTTTTCAGTCTCGAGAACAACTCAACTTCAGTCAGCCCTCCCCTAAGACCCACAACATGCAGTGTTGATACAGTGCTGCCGATCGATCGGCTAGCTGCCAGCGACATGAACTTTGAAATACATGATAGTTTAATGCCATAAAAACATGGAAGAAAAAGACACGAAGATTAAAACGTTTTCTGACATCAAGAATGTCTTCGACTATATAACTGACTTCTGATAACATCATTAAATAACGTCGTTTATTCTAAATTTATGCATTTTTTGAAAATTTTGTTTGTTTGAAAATGCTGAATAAAATCTAGTACATTTAGTTCTATGGGATGAATTCCGAGCAGATGTTTCCTTTAGAATCAACGAGACAGTTGGAGTGTTGCAAATACGGAATTTGCTTACACACACAGGTTCCTGGAATCTCCAGCATTCAAAACTAACTGGATGGTTATTGTGAAGTTACTTCACTAAAATAGGAATATTTTGTTATTTATAAATGTCTGGGAAATGTTAGGTTAAATTCGATTTAATTTCTTGTACACCAGGAAAATGCCAAAATTTGAGAAATATGCAACCTGGCGCAAGAATGCATTACAACCCAGTATAAACCAACTTATGATCGAGATTTCACCAAGTATACTTATACTAAAAATTTCCACCAACTTATCGCCAGCTGTCGCCTCTAAAACAGTTTTTTTGACGCACGTAGTTATGATTACTCTGTAGGGTTTTCTTTCATGCAAACACCTCGAGTATATAGATATTAGATGGCAAAATTTAGCTAAATTTATTAGCCTAGATTAGCAAAATGCGAGCAAGCATCTATTTTTTTTTCATTTTAGATGGTTTTTTTACATGCAGATGAAGTTTATCCATACTCTTTCACTGCACAAAAGAAATTTTTAAAATATCCATTTGCGTCGAAAAGCTTTACAATGAAAAAATTCACGGTGTATCCTCAAACAAAATTAACTAAAACGAAATTACTATAGTTTCTTATTCTTGAATAATAAACGTATATAAACCGTCACCAGCACGCCGATGCAAAATGACGAAGTTAATAAAGCTGTCTCTCACGAATTTTGTGAAGCCTTAGTTCTTGCAACAATAGGCCTCCCATTTTTTAAATAATTTTGAATTTAGACAAATACAAATCTAGGTTTACTTCATGTAAGATTCCTCATCAGGCTCTCGGAGGTCGTAGCTCTATTGGTGGCTGTTGTCTTCGCGCTTCTTGTCGACGCATCATGCGACGGAAAATACGTTTAAAGGCCTCTTGGTACGTTTGATCAAGACAGACATAGATTATTGGGTTACACAGACTGTTGAAGAATGGAAGTGTGTTTGCTATACCAGCAAATACATGCATCCTGTACTCGAAGCTTAATGAAGTGTTTTCCCGATCAATAGTATTTAGATACTTCATCAATATCCAAGTGAACAGAGGACCCCAGCAAAGTAAGAAAACTCCAACGACAACTAGCAGCATTCTGATCACTTTCATATCTCGTCGTAATGCAGTTCGTTCGTTCTGATTGTTTATTGTTTGACCCAGATTGCCATCCACGAGCATTTTGTTTCGTTTATGAGCGACATGAAAAATCAGAGTGTACATAATCACGATGACCAGGACAGGTAGAAAAAACACACTTATTGTTAGGCCAAGGTAAAATATCGTGGATTTTTCGAAGTCAGCGTCCCAACTGCAAGGGCCAGTTCCGGTACCCAAAATTCCAGAGCTTCCTGAACGAGCAGTTGCAGAGTACGTGGCAAGAGTAGTTGAAATGAGAACAATGACGAAAATTATCTTTATTGATCTGGAAGTGGTCATTCGTGATTTGTACAGAAGCGGTTTGCTGATTTTGAGATATCGATCCAAACTAATAGTTGTCAGCGAGTAAATAGATGTTGTTAACGCAAAGGTGTCCATCCACAACATAAAACGACACAGATGAATCGACATATTATCTCGGTCACTGCTTGTGTATTCCAGGTCTGTTTGATAAGCGAAGAATGGAGCCACAAATAAACCAACGAGAAGATCAGCGACAGCAAGAAAAGCAAGAAAATATTTATTTGGTTGATGAAGACGTCTTTCCTTCCATGTGGCGATCAACACTAAAGTATTTCCTGGTATTATGAGGATGGTGAAAAAAATTACCAAATCTCTCATGCTCAAATAGACTTGCTTCTGAAAAGCTTCAAGTTCCAACCATTCACTGTCTTCTAATATCTCTGCTCGATTTATATGATTACTTGAAGCAGTGATATTTTGTGACAACTCCATTATGTAAACCAACCTTAATTAAATTATTCCTATAAGTACATGAAAAAAATTATTGTTTTGAATCTACAAAATATCATGAAGACAGCATGGGATCAAAACGCACAATAACAAAAGCGAATCCTACATTCGCTATGGAAAAGCGGGTCCCATGCGCTATGTCTTAAAATATGCTGTGTTGTCGGCGGTTCGTTGTGCTTTAATATGAAAACGATCTAGAGCAGTTGAAAATGAGCCTTTCGTTCGAATTAGAATTTAATGGAAGCGGAGGTTAAGTTGAAAAAGAGAATGTTATCGAAAACAAAAACTCTGATCGTCGCCTGTCTGTGAAGCTGGGTTACCTTATAAGGCAGTGAATATTGCGAAAAAATTCTATTTTTTACTGATTGTATATAGTACGCCATAAAACGTCAAAAACACTTAAAATTAGAGAGTTAAATGTTCCTTGATATGACAGAATCGAATATTTTTTTGAATATGTTAATTGAACTGTTTGCGCCAGAGTTAAGTGTTCGTTGATATGACAGAATGGAACATTTTTTTCAATATATGTTAATTGAACTGTTTGCGCCAATTCCTACTTATCAGTCCAAGCGCTAATTTTTTATTGGTTTTCATCATGGATAATAGTTGTCATATTATAGGGGGAAGTTTGCGACAAAAACAACGACGAGAACGTTTTCGCTTAGGATGCAGTATGGATATAGCGAATAATTCAGTTAAATGAATACGTGATATGGCAATGTTATAATTACAGTGGCCGGGGTATACTAAATAAATACATGACATGACAGTGTTGTTGGGTTTACGGAAGCATGTAGTTTATTTGTGTATGAGCTTAATTGATATGTCGTTTTCTAAAGTCATAATCGACTATGGCTTTTATCCCATGGATTTCACTTCAAAAATGATCTTTGAACGCGTAGATTTGAATTTTATTATAGTATTATAGTCGACGCCATAAATGTTAGAAGGGTGGTCTATTTGATGTTCAGTATTTGAAAGTGTGATACGGAAAGATATAGAAAGATTGCATGGCTATCAACGCATTGCAATTCAGCCACATTCCATATACTGTAAACCAATTATTTTAGCCATAATTTTAGCCAATTAGGTCTGGCTAACCCAGAAGATTATTTCTAGTTGGAAATGGAGAGAGGTGTTGCACGTATGTATTTCTAGTACATCCAGCTGATCTGGGTATAAAAATCAACCAATCAGAAGCCAGATCTTCGACAAAACTGAATTATCATTTCCTTCGTTTGATATGACTTCGACACTCGAAAATACCAAGTAATTTTATTATATTTAAGCGAAAACACGCTTATCTTTTATCAAGTGTAAATTAGAATTTAAATTTCTTTGCTCTTTATACTATTAGTTAGAAGAATAAGGACAAATAAGACCAGGCATATGATAATTAAGTTTTGTCGAAACGCTTTATGACGTCATGATCTCAGATCAGCTGGATATTCATACAATGTTGAAATATTATCTATACATAGTATACCCAATTACACATGTACTTAATTTCCGTAATTTCGTAATAGCACAAGACAAGTTAAACATTTGAGGTAAACGACTAAATTTTTAATGGCAAACATTTGAGGTAAACGACTAAATTTGTAAGCCGAAACATGTTTGCCATTAAAAATTTAGTCGTTTACCTCAAATGTACTTAATTACCAAAACATTGTTCCAAGTTTACTCTGCCTGACGAATATTTTGTATTGCTAAGTCTTTCTTGCGCAGTCGTTATTATTACTTCAGAAAATTCCCCTTAAGTATATAGCAGCACTTAATTAAGTATATAATTAGAAGAAATTCCATATTTGAAGCCAAATTAAAAGGCAACATCATCGAACTAGTTTTAGCGCGTGTTTTTGGATTTTATTGCCCAGAAAACTAGGTTTGCAAAACTGACCAAATAATGGTTGTTTTCTATATTGTAGTACGCAAGATTATTTTGACAGATTATAGACCGTAGCAAAACAAGATGCAGAAAAATCGTATTAATATTGTTACGTATGCAATTTCACCTTCATGCACGTTTGAATGTATGGTCCTTCCTCTCTTTGGACTTCAGTGCGACAGAGTCTTCTTATAAGTAGATACCTAGGTTCGGTTTGAAATTCAGGCTCTTCCTGCAATCGTAGACTTTCAAAGGACTGATCTCAAAGCCGGACACGTCTTTTATTAAGAAAGTCTGACCTATTTAACATAATATATACCCGTGTCAATATTTTTATAAGATATATACCTACATGATTGGATGAAACGTTTCAATGAAACGATGAATAGTTTCTAAAGCAGCGATCAGGTAACAAGGTTTTGTGAAGAGTTTTGTCCTAATGTCTTTTCTTTTCAAAAGAAAACAAAAAAATATATATAGTAGGATTTTAATTTTCAGCCAAATAAATTTTAACCATGCAGGTCTTAGTACGCTGTCTAACTCTGCCATATTTGCTGAGCTTGCTGTTCTAGATATCGGCGATTGTTCAAGCCTATTAATTCTTGTGAATGGAATAGCTCGAACGGTTGCAACTCGAAACAGTTGCATAAAATAATTGGCTAAAAATGTTCTCGATGCGTGTTAATGCAAATCAATGTTTAGGTGTAGTTTAGACGTTGAATTTTCGTCGCGTCGAATAAATTTGAGAAAATAGTAAACGAGATAAGAGCCATTAACATTCATTATCACCTCATTATTATTATCGCATGAATATAAACGCTGCCTTAATTAAATTTGACACAGCGAACATGCGATGCTTAAAGCAGGCCTAAGATGAAACTTAAGTGAATTTTGTATGACATGTTAACATGAACGATAAAACCTACGAATAAGTCAGCCAAGAGGAGAAGCGAAATGAACCCGATTCTCAAAAGTTTCCGAAAATGAATTAATTGTCGGTTGTCGATGACATGACAAAAAATTAACAAATTGCTCGTGGTGTTTCTGCGAATTATTGATTTAAAAATCTAGCATTATTAAATATTTAAATCATAGTTATGGAAATTTTTTTTATAAAAATCAGAAATCATTCTAAGCCAACTATATATAGTTATATATATAGTTATATCGAAAATATACTTCATCACAACCCTTGCCAACTGTCGGTTCTTTTGCGCACAGAGTTATGATGAATTTTGAGGATTTTCTTTCAGAACACTTCATTACATAAACATCGATGGCTAAATTTAGCAAACTTTAAAATTTTAGCCTAAATTAAAAAAGCGAGAGCAAATAGATCTTGAAAAATCATTTTCAGTGTTTTTTAATAGCTACATGGAGATGAACACCTGTATTCAAAAAGCTCACTCGCACTGATACTCAAAGAGTATAACATAAATATTTTGTTAATGCTAGTCAATAAGAAAGTTCTTTCTGAATAGGTGGAAAGATTTAAGCTAAAACACGGAAATACCGTCATGAAAACGTTATGAGAAGTTTAAGATCTCCCACTCAAAGAGTTTCAGTGCGAGTGAGCTTTTAGAATACAGGCGGAAGTACATTGATCAATATACTTTTTGACTGCACAAAAAAGCGGAAGTCATTCACTTTCGTAATTTAATATTCTATATATAAATAAACTCGGTTTACCTTGTAGTTTTATCGATAAATAAAACTTTTTCAATACTGAAATCATACATTTAGTCGACATTTAGTCGCCTCAGACTCGGTGATTACAATTGTTAAATATGTTAGTATTGTGGAACGCATTGTATAATAGATTAAAACGAAAACAATTTTTTTCCCAATTTATATCATAGAATTTATCTATTTTATGTCATAATGATCGCTTTTTAATTAGAGAAAGTAAAGTAACTGACAACCAAAACCCTTCTAAGTCAGGGTTCCATTTCATCCGAAGTGATCCTTCGGATATCAGGTGTTGTGTGGAAGCTACAAAAAGTTTTCAGACATCACTGAATACAGACTGTCTTGCACTATACATATGTTAAGCTGCGTTTACACTTCAGGCCTAGACCTATTGAAAGGTGAAAAAAGGCGTAAGAAATCTAAACTTTATTTTTAACAGTCTTTTAGCCCTTTCCATAAAGGTTTTCACACATCTTAGCCGTACGCGTTGCTTTGGTTTTGTCGTTTTGTTTACATTTTTCACAGCGGGCCGGATGCGCTTCTCAGCCAATCAGATTGCTTCATTTACACAGTTAAAAAATAAATACATATAACTTAATTTTATTGACACCAATGAATTTTTTCACATATTTTGTAAATTTAGCATACCCAATAACACTGCCATATCATTGATTTATTTGAACTTTTCGCTATTTTAAATGAATACATTCAGCTATTTTCGATATTTTAGACGAGAACTACATGACCACAACGTGCGAAATAGCTACTAATTATCTACTATATTTAAACCTATAGAAAGAATTTCGAGCAGATGTCCCCTTTAGAACAAAACGGAGAGGGTTGGAAATATATACAGAATATTTCTAATTTGCTTACAGACACAGGTTCGTGGAATCATTCACAATTCAAAACTACCTAGATATAGTGCATAAGACTCAGGTGGTCAAGGTAATTTTTTAGCTTAACCGGTTGGTGACTCGCAGTAGCATCGTCACAATCTTCATTTCATAACTATAGATGGTTATTGCAATTAAAGTCTTTATATGAATCGGAAGTTTAATTTATGTTAACTTTATTTGACTGAGACATGCATGCCTATGATTTGTGATTTTTGGCACTTCACTCGATGCACGTAAATTCTAAGGTTTATATAAAGGGTCTTGAGTTCGAGTGGAATTATACACACTTCAAATTCAAGTCATTACAATCTTATATACACATTAACCACGCTTGCTCTTGTCAGCTACCTCTGTAGCTCAGTGGAAAAAGCATTGCACCAGCATCGCAAAAGCGTAGTCTGGCTTGAATTTGAAGTGTGTTCAGTTCCACTCGAACTTAAGACCCTTTATACCCTAGAATGAGACATGCTTAGTTTAAAATTACTGCTACCAAAGCTTTTGTACACTAGCAAAGTAAGCCAACGGTCGAGGTTATTAACGGACCGAAAGCTTTACAGTGAAAAACATCACGGTGTAACCTAAAATAAAAAATGTATAATCATTCGATAGCCAAAAAGAAATTAGTATTAATGTTGATTTTTTAGAATTAATATTATTACAGCAGTTCATGGATAAAGAATAATTAACTACATTTGGAATAGTTAAATTCTAGTTAACTCAGAAATACATGACTCTGTTTAGCTAATTCCGTCCTTAAGTATACTATTTGTAAATCCCATACAGATCGCCCGCTCGTATTTCAAAATACGCTCGTGCTTGTGAAATGAATAAATTAAGCTTAATGCATATTAGGGCATGTGTGTAACAAATTTATGAATACTAATTAAGATTAGTTGTATCAAAGTTAATATATTAATTAACAATTCATGAGACCTTTATGGAGAATTACAGATGTATACATGTCACCAAAATACTGCGCAATGATTGCAAGTTAGACTCATTAATTATTCATGAATTTCACAACTACAGTTAAAACTTAACTAGTCGATGGAAAAATGAAAAAGTTAATAAAACTGAATCATGATTAGGCCTTAGTTCTTACAATACCAGGTTTCTTTTTTCTTAATAATTTTGAATTTTATACGCATATATATATATATACAAATCTATGTTTACATTTCATGTAAGTTTTCTCATCAGGTTCTCAGGGGTCGTAACTCTATTGGTGGCTGTTGTCTTCGTGCGTCTGGTCGACATATCATTCGACGGAATATACTTTTAAACGCTTCTTGGTAGTTTTGGTCAAGACAAACATAGATTATTGGGTTGCACAGACTGTTGAATAATGTAAGTGTGTTTCCTATAGCCATTAATACAACTATCCTGTACCAATAGCTTAATGAAGTGTTATCCCAATCAATAGTATTTAGATACTTCATCAATAACCAAGTAAACTTAGGACCCCAGCAAAGTAAGAAAACCCCAACGACAACCAGAAGCATTCTGATCACTTTTAGATTTCGTCGTAATCCACTTCGTTCGTTCTGATTGTTTATTGTTTCACCCAGTTCCCCATTCACGAGCATTTTGTTTCGTTTATGAGCGATATGAAAAATCAGAGTGTACATAATAACGATGACTAGTACAGGTAGAAAAAACACACTTATTGTTAGGCCAAGGTAAAATATCGCGGATTTTTCGAGGTCAGCGTCCCAACTGCAAGGGCCAATTCCGGTGCCCAAAATTCCAGAGCTTCCTGAACGAGGAGTTGCAGAGTATGTGGCAAGACCAGTTGAAATGAGAACAATGACGAAAATTATCTTTATTGATCTAGAAGTGGTCATTCGTGATTTGTACAGAAGCGGTTTGCTGATTTTGAGATATCGATCACAACTGTTGTGAGATCATTATTGACATATATTGTAGTTATAGGCGAAACTAATATAAACTCATTATGCGAATTAAACAATTAAGTATTGTTATGTTAATCAAGTAAAAAACCCAAAAAGATTTGCTATATAAACTCGTGTAAATATTCTGCTGTATGTAGTCGACGGAATCTTCTTTAATATATGTATCCACACACACCTGAGTTGTGTTCTGAGTTTATAACATTGGCGACGAGGATTCACTTAAGCAAGTATGCCTCCTAAATCGAGGAAAGCGTTGAAAATTGAAGAATTCGAGCCAGACGAAGACATATTAGAAACCACATGCAAATGGAAACTGTGGAGACGAAGACTTGAAGTTCAAATGAAATACTTCGACATCGTAAAGCCTGAAGACATGAAAGCAGCGTTGTTAGTCCATGGTGGGGATAGAATTCTTTCTATAGACGAGAATGGAGCTGAACCGGAGGGAGATCTTGACGAATACGAGAAGCTTATTGCTAAAATCGAGCATGTATATGTTGCAACAAACACAAGACTTCACGCCAGATTTAGATTCAACAAAGCCGTTCGACAACCGGGCCAATCTATCGCACAGTATGAACTTGAACTTCGACGACTCGCTAAAGAATGCGATTTTCACGGACAGGATGATGAGATGATCCTAGATCGTTTAATATTAACGTGTAAAGATGAAAGCCTACAAGCGAAAGCATTAGAGAATAATTGGTCGCTTGAGAACTTCTTGAAATATGCAACTACAAAGCAAGACGTCGAAGCACAAAGAAACGAAATGAAAATCAAGAGCGAACTTCCCGAATTTGAAGTGCGAAGAGTAGCTAATAAAAGATTCGCGAGAAGGAAATCACAGAAGTTATATTCATTTAGAAATCGCGAAAACCCGAGGAAACTCTCGAATGACGAAAAAGAGAAGAAAGCTTGCACCAAGTGTGGACGTGATAGATCACACCCTATATGCCCAGCTGCCGAGAAAGAATGTTTCAACTGTCGGAAGGTTGGTCATTTCAGTGCACAGTGTTTCTCGAGAAAATTGGACAACAGAAATAAGCAAGTAAAAGCTGCCGAAGCTGCCGGATTGTGTGGTGGTCATGGGACGAATGATTCTATACTAGACCGTGTTGCTTCATCTGATTCTGATCCCGAATTTTACAGATGTGTTAGCGAGAAATTGGGTATACGGGCGGTCAAAGGACAAAATGCTAGCAACATTTTATTACCCGTCCATATATTTGGAGTAAAAATCATCGTTGATCCAGATACTGGCGCTGACGTTGATCTAATCTCCGTAAGCGATTTCAAGAAAATTCATGAAGGAAATCCCGATGTTGAGAGGCAGATTAAGAAGCCAAAACAGAAGATCTACGCCCTGAATGGTGAAGAAATTGAAGTTATAGCTACAATTAAAGATGCAAGGATGTCAAACAAGAACGCAGAGACACTCGCCGATCTCTACATTGTTGAAGATTGTATCCATAAACACTCCTTGTTATCCGAAAGAACACTGATGAAACTCGGTATGATTAAATACAGCGCTGAGGGAGAGTTTGTTAAGAAAGTCGATGCGGGCGTAAGTGACGACACTGAACGAAAGTGTAAACCTGAAGAGGAAATACCGCTCAAGAAGAAAGAACTCAGAAACATCCTGCAGAAGCACAAGAAAATGTTCCATGGCATAGGAACACTAAAAGATCCTGAAACAGGTGAACCAATCCTTACCCACATCGAACTGAACCCCGATGCACAACCTGTCATACAAACTCCAAGACCCGTGCCACATCATCTCGCAGAAAGAACCAAAAAGAAATTGGATTACTTCGTGGAAGAAGGGATAATGACTTGGACTAAACCTGGAGAACCAATTTCATATGCCAGTCCACTTGTTATCACGCCGAAAGGAGATCATGATGTTCGAATCACTGCAGACTTCCGATTGGCTAACAAAGGAGCATCAAGGACTCGCATCGTGCCTGGTTTACGAATAGACGAGCTGTCTGCGTCCTTTGGCGATTGCAAAGTGTTCTCACATTTGGATATGAATAATGGCTATCATCAAATGAAAGTTGACGAGGAATCCAAGAAATATTTAGTCGTGACCACGCCATGGGGGAATTTGAAGCATGAGACGCTTGCGCAGGGATGGATAACCAGTCAAGATGAATTCGACAGACGAATAAACGAGATTTTAGCGGGAATTCCTTATGTGAAATGTAACCGAGATGATTGTCTAATTGGTGGAAAAAACTGGGACGAGCATAATCGAACACTCGATCTAGTCCTGACGCGTCTGCAAGACCACGGATTGACATTGAGATTAGAGAAGTGTGAATTTGGAAAGGAAGAAGTCGAGTTTTATGGTGTCAGATTTACGGCAGAAGGAATCAAACCATCAGAGAAAAAAGTGAGAGCATTACAAGAATGTGGAGAACCCAACTCAAAAGAAGGAGTAAGGAGTTTTCTGCAAATGGTGGGATATATGTCTCGTTTTATCTTTAACTTCGCCCAGATTGCTGCACCGTTGCGACAGTTAACGAAATCAACATCAACTTTTTCCTGGGGACCTAAAGAACAGGAAGCTTTCGAAAGTCTAAAGAACAGTTTGACGGAGCAAACAACCCTTGCCTTTTGTTCCTGATAGACCAATGAGGATCTACGTCGATGCTGGAAAGAAGACAGAAAAATCTAGCAACGTTCCAGGGGGACTATGTGCCATTCTATGCCAACAAGACGACGAGGGACAATGGAAAATGTGTCATGTGGCCAACCGTGCTTTAACTGATGTTGAAACAAGATACGGACAAACCGAATTAGAAGCTGCTGCGATCAAATTTGCGTGTGCTGATGCCTTCTATAAGTATTTGGTTGGTGCGCCAAAGTTCGAGATTATCACGGATTGTAAACCACTTGTGCATCTCTTTAATAACCCAGCGTCGAAAGCACCGTTACGAATCGAGCGACAGATTCTTGCCATACAAGGTCTAGATTATGTGGTCAAGTACCAAAAGGGAGCTGAAAACATCGCTGATTATGGATCAAGACACCTGACGAAAAATCATAACGATGTTCCCACGGTGAAATCAGTGAACGAGATGGAGGAAGGATTACGAGCAGTAGTCTCTGAAGAAAACGTGTACCTTTCGAAAATCGCGAAAAATGATAGCGACTACCAGTTCCTGAAAGAAGTGATTCAGAATAACCTTTGAAAAGACATAGAAATGATGGAAGAATTGCAAGATTTCTCGGAGTAGCGTCCGACCTATCTGTTGTTGAAGAAATCATCCTGTATAAAGATAAAGTTATTCCCCCTCTCAGTTGTCAAAGAGAATTTGTCCAGAAAGCGCATAAGATTGGGCACTCAGGAGAAACCCGCACACTGAAGCTTCTTCAGGAGAAGATCTGGTTTCCTGGAATTGCCAAACTATGTAAAGAGATTGTACGAAATTGTCAAAGCTGTCAATTCACCCATCATCGCACCTACGACGAACCGCTCCAATCAACACCATTGCCGCCAGGTCCTTGGCATACGATTTCTGTGGATTTCAAGGGACCGTTTAAGGATGGAACTTATGCCCTGGTCGGGTATGATCTCTACAGCCGTTATCCTGTTGTAAGTTACTGCAGATCCACATCGTTTTCATGTGTGAAACCAATCCTGGATTTGTGGTTTTCAACGTTTGGAACAGTGAAAGAATTGAAGTCAGATCGAGGACCTCCGTTCAATGGACATGAATTCAGTGAATATGCTCGTGAGAAAGGATTCATACATAAACCTGTGAAACCTAGACATCCGAGAGGAAATGGTGAAGCAGAGAAATTTATGCAGAACCTGAAGAAGATGGAGCGGATTGCAAAAGTAGAGAAGAAGAAATACCGCAATCTGATTGAAGGAATGTTAAATGCATACCGTGCCACACCGCATCCTGCTACAGGGAGAAGTCCATTCGAGCTCATGTTTGGAAGAAAAATGAGACTTGGTGTATTGCCGGAGATATCAGATGCATTCAAGCACGAATATGATTGTGAAGTCAGAAAGAATGATGCTTCGTATAAACTCAAGTCCAAGAGATATCACGATAAGCGTAGAAATGTGAAAAAGTCCAGAATTGCTGTTGGAGACAGGGTTCTCATGAAGAACAGGCGAACAGATCCACTAAGTATTATTCCGGGTAGAGTAACCCAGATACATGGACACGGTGTAACAGCTCGATTTGATGATGAGAAAGTGTTCGTGCGAGACAAGTCACATTTCAAGATCGTACGCGAGACATCGCAGTTTGAGAAAGGAGAACTAGCAGAGACAAGAGACGATTGTGACAAAGTAGTAGATCAGTCAATCAATCCACAATGTGGCAGACAACCTGTTTATGTGACGCGCCGAGGACGTGAAGTTTATCTGCCGGATCGATTCCAAAGTTGAGGAAAGAAAGGGATGTTGTGAGATCATTATTGACATATATTGTAGTTATAGGCGAAACTAATATAAACTCATTATGCGAATTAAACAATTAAGTATTGTTATGTTAATCAAGTAAAAAACCCAAAAAGATTTGCTATATAAACTCGTGTAAATATTCTGCTGTATGTAGTCGACGGAATCTTCTTTAATATATGTATCCACACACACCTGAGTTGTGTTCTGAGTTTATAACACACAACTAATTGCTGTCAGCGAGTAAATAGATGCTGTTAACGCAAAGGTGTCCATCCACAACATAAAACGACACAGATGAATCGACATATTATCTCGGCCACTGCTCGTGTATTCCAGGTCTGTTTGATAAGCGTAGAATGGAGCCACAAATAAACCAACGAGAAGATCAGCGACAGCAAGAAAAGCAAGAAAATATTTATTTGGTTGATGAAGACGTCTTTCCTTCCATGTGGCGATCAACACTAAAGTATTTCCTGGTATTATGAGGATGATGAAAAAAATTACCAAATCTCTCATGCTCAAAAAGAGTCGCTCCTGAAAAGCTTCAAATTCCAACCATTCACTGTCTTCTAATATCGCTGTTCGATTCGTATGATTACTTGAAGCAGTGATATTTTGTGACAACTCCATTATGTAAACCAGTTTTAACTTATTCCTAGAAGTACATGAAAAAAAAATTGTTTTGAATCTACAAAATATCATGAAGACAGCATGGGACCAAACGCACAATAACAAAACGGGTCCTACATTCGCTAGGCCGGAAAAGTGGATCCCATGCGCTGTCTTATAATATGATGTGCCGTGTGCAAAATGTACACGGTATCGGTTCGTTGTACTTTAATATGAAAACGATCTAGAGCAGTTGAAAATGAGCCTTCGGTTGGAATTAGGTCTGGCTTACCCAGACGATTATTTTCTTGTTGGAAAATGGCGAGGGGTGTTGCATGTTTTTCTATAGTAAATAAATTCATACATTTTTGAAATATTTTCTATATATAGTATACCCAATAACACATATATTTACCTATTTATCAAAACATTGTTCCGAGTTTATCTCTGCATGACAAATATTTTTTTTAAATTGTATTGCTTTTTGACTGTAAGTCTTTTTCGTGCAGTCGTTATTATTACTTCAGAAAATTCCTCTTTTGTAGCACTTAAGTAAATAATTAGGAGAAATTCCATATTTGAAGCCAAATTCAGTAAAAGGCAATCTATAGCTAAATGGCGACCACGCATCGAACCAATTTTAGCGCGTGTTTTGAGAGTTGATGAACGCGAAATTTACCATTTTTTATTGCACAGAAAACAAGGTTTGCAAAACTGACCGAATAATGATTAATTTCAATATTTTGATACACAAGATTATTTTGACAGGTTATCGACCGTAGAAAAACAAGAGGCAAAAAAATCGAATTTACTCTATATTGCTACGTACGCAAATTTACCCTTCATTCCCCTCTCTGGACTTTAGTGCGACAGACTCATCTTATAAATACCTAGGTTCGGTTTTAAACTCAGGCTCTTCCTGCAATCTTAGACTTTCAAATGACTGATCTCAAAACCGAACACGTCTTTTAATAAAAAAGTCTGACTTATTTAACATAATATATACCCTGGTGAGTATTTTCATAAAATATATAGCTACATTATTTGATGAAACATCAATACATCACAGTTTCCAGA
The DNA here is from genome assembly GCF_004324835.1 of Dendronephthya gigantea. Taxonomy (NCBI): domain Eukaryota; kingdom Metazoa; phylum Cnidaria; class Anthozoa; order Malacalcyonacea; family Nephtheidae; genus Dendronephthya; species Dendronephthya gigantea. The sequence goes on from NW_021163069.1 coordinate 713,911, forward strand.
CTTGCTGGGAAATTCAGTAAGTTTAGTCTAGTAGTAATAGTATTTAATCGAATATAATCGTCAAATTTAAACGATAGAAAATCAATGATTCAATATAATTTTCTATAATATACACGCAATTCGCAAACGTATTGGTCTAATGTTTGGAAAATGGAAATCACTCACCCAACCACGTCTTTGCACGCCTGCGCTTACTGCTTACTCTCCCTCGACCCCCCCCCCTTTACAGTAACCTATGCAAACCTACATATTTTTGTTAATAACGCTGCGAGTAAAAAATTTAAATTACTCAATTAATTCATTAAATTTTATTTTTATTGTGTAGTCCGCTTTCCAATTTCTGTGCTTCTCCCACTGTTCATACTGTGAAGATCCGTGATGGACCAGTGCGCATGCGCAAGGTGTAGTTACATCGGAAGGAAAATTTTACCTACAAATGTTTTTAGCCCAGTACGAAATTCGCGCGTTCCAGCTAATTCACCAGCGACTGTGTACAGATAAAAAATGAATTTTATTTTTTCGATCTAAATTTATTGAACAATCCACCTTCTTATATTATCTTATCTGCCTATATTTTTCGTTTTTCTTGACTCCCTCTGGGTTTTGTTGAATCTTTGTATCCAAGGGACGCTGCAAGTCTTTTCCAGAAATAAAATCGGTCATAAGAATCATCATATTTTAGATGATAAATTGGTTTTAAGATTTCCGGAATATTGCACTCTTAATAAAAAATTGGAATCACCAGACGTTGAACAAAATCTAAAAAAAACATTAATGAATGCACATCAAGAAGTATCCATTTATTGATTGCGTTCTAGTCAGTGTTTTTCAACAAATCATAATCTTTGAGACAAGGAAGACGTTATCATTCTGTTTAAGGGAGATGCTTATTTTATATAAATTTCATGTATGCTTTCGCTTGTAATGTTAGACTGTTAGTGTGGTCGCCTGCTGAATAATATACTTGTTTTCGGGACAAAATGTCCATTTCGCGGACATCCTTAAAAATCTTTCTGAATTTTCGCATCCATGCGTAAGAAATGTATCAGTTTCGAGCGTTCCGTCTTAGCTGGGTATATTTTGATAGTTATTGTTGAAATATGATCCATTTGAAGCGAAATAATTATGAATCCTTGAGCGGTCCTGGTTTCGCCCCTCCTCGTATACCGATGGCTGACAAACAAGAAGGAACGATTTCAAAACGCGAAGGTTTGATTGAATCAAGACAGTCAAATGATAGTGATGTCGATATATCAATTGTATCGTTTCGTGAAATGGAACTGTGTACGTTTAATATGTATTACTGTAAACTATGAATATGTTTATTGAAGGAAAACTATATTCAAATTTATAGTATAAACATGAATAATATAGCATTGAATAAATCTGGAAGCATATGTGATGATCAAAAGTCAAAACAGAGAAAAGCACAATAAGTTCGCTATTTAACTACGATAAACAAGCTTCAAATAAAGCGGGTAAATACAGAACGAGACGGGAAAATACGACAAAATACTTTTAGAATATTTCTTGCTCGAGGGAAGGTAACGGGGCTGATTTTTCTGTACAACAATCATTAAATTAGTGCCAAGGAATATAGTAAAAGATGTTCGCAGTTGTTCAAATAGTTTCATGATTTTTTAGCTGAACACATCGGTAAAAACGCACAAATACTCAATATAATATCAAGTACATTCCACGATTAGGCATATGTTCCCGTAAAAATGCGGAATTATCCGTGGAAATATAAACGAAAAGTGACACTAAAGGTTGTAAGAAACATATTACGTACCTTATTCTTGGTTTAGAAATTAACGTTGGGCCGAGAGATATTGGTCAAACTCACGCGCGCCAATGTTCTGTGCAAGCCATCGGTCTACTTTTTCACGTTTGAATGTACATAAAACTCGCCCATACCCAGTCCAAGCCAGTTAAAAAATCGGCATGGATACAATTTACATAATATGTAAATTTAGACTGCTAAAGCAAGAGAGTTTCCAAGTCATTCACAAATAAACACAGCAGTTGGAAAAATACAACCGCTCGTCCAAGCCATGGAATCTTTGTCGGCACTATTTTAACAAAATCCACTGTTAAAAAGACCATTTTTAACACCAGAAGTAATGTTCGTGGGCTAATAAGGTGCTTTCCATACTTTAAACTTTTCGATCAGTGCCACAAGAAATTCAGATCTCAATAAAACTTTTCGGCTTTGTGAGTTTCGTTTAAAATTCGAAATCGAACAAACATGGGCCTATATGTGCCAGCGACAACAGGTTTCCCAGCTGTTGACGCCACATGGTTAAGAGGTGGGAATTTTGTCTGAGCATGCGCGAACAAATAAGTGCGTGTACTATGTGTCGTGCGCGTGACACACGCGAGAAAGTTTTCCCTTAGTAGCGCGGGCATTAGGGCATTTAAAAGTTTAAAAACCAAAACAAACAAAATGAATACACAGAAAACTAAAGCCTCACTTATTGTACTCTTGCTTTTTCTTGAGCACGTATCAATATTTTCGACTTTTGCCGGTAGAGCAAAGAGGAACAAAGCATGTTGCATTTGTGGGATAATAAATAGAATTTTAAATCAAAACAAAAGGAATTTCACACTCGTTGGATGCTCGTGCAGCGGTCGGAGTACCCTCGTAAACTGCATAATATTTTCCACGCGTTTTGAAATTTCGTTTTATAGGCGCATGTTTAGGCAAAATGATCTCAATGAGGCCCGGCGAATTTTGACATCACTTCACAATTTGGGCGAAAAAAAGCATATTTTCAAACTTCACATTCACAAGAGTAAAAACACAGAAGATTGGAAAACACGCTTTTAAATACTGCTATAGTATACTAGTGAAAACAAGTGTGCCTCTGCTGTCCTCTTAGCGTTTGCTTGTCGACACCATGGAAATTGGTTTCTTTCTATGGAAATTGGACTTTCTCAATAAATACCGCAATTCTCAATAAATACTGCAACCATCATGGTTAAACCATTTAACCATGGTTGATTTATAAACGCTTATCGGCAACAAAATATGTCTTGTACGATAGATTTCGCAACATTGCGCGCCTTTTCGCCTGCACGATCGTGTTATTTTACTGACTTACTGTCAGTGAATTCTTGCTATTGCTTAGTCAGCATGCATGATGAATACAACTAAAAGAAACGAGAGGAACACTGTCGGACTGTTAAATTTCTTCGGTAACCTAGAATCTTTTTTATTGGCATTAGCTAGCTAGCGTCTGTTTTTATTGGCATTAGAAATCTGCAAACAATTGATGAATGTTGTCTTTTGGCGAGGAAATCATCGCACAGCTCGAGGAGGTAAGAGTAACCGTTCTAGTCGCATCAGAAAATACGGATGAATCATTGATGAAGTTAATTATTATCTTTTAGAGAGCTTCAGTAATGCGTCGCACAGTTCTTGTTCTGAATGAGTTATATAGTAGCTATTATGCGAATGAGTATATGCGTAAAAGAAAATTTAGAGAGCATATTTGAAGTTTATAGCAAAGTTAAACAGGGGTATAAGGCGAGAATAAACCACGTTCAAAATGAGAATTTTGTATATAGTTCAGAGTGCCGTAGTTTCGAGTATAGGAACAAATAGATGAAGTTTAGAATTCCGCGCTCCATATGTCTGTGAATATACAACAAGAGAAAATTGTGTGAAAAGTTGTTCTCCTTTGCAGTATGACTTGGAAATTAATGATGGGCTACAAAGTGGGATGGGAACAGAAACAACAGAGCATAATTATGAACGAAAAAGCGACAAAAACTTTTCGCCTGCAGTTTATCAGCATTAGACAAGTTTTCCTGCCAAAGTTAACGTTGTTCACAGCTGTCAAAATATTTTAAAAAATATTGTTGAATTTAAATAACATGAGACAGTAGTGCTTGCGATGGAAACAAAATCTTGCTCAACCCAAAAATCTGATCGTTTTTAGGCGTTAATTTTATATGCAAGGAGGCTATAAATTAATTTACCTTTATTCACCTTTCGGTATTTTCTCGGTGTAAATTTCATTAACTCCGTGGTTCTTCTCTTTAAAAACTTAGAATTTCAAATGACCGTTCTCAAGATGGTTCGCGTCTTTTAATGGTGTCATTGAGTAATGCTTATATTGAGCGACCGACCAGATCCCAGACGCATTAAGTGGGGTGCACATTATAATGTTAAGTATTATAAATATAATGTTTAGAATTATAATGTAACTATAATGTTAAGAATTATATACTGAGCCAACGTCTGTCTTTGTCTACAGAAGCCGATTAAAATTTCTATGCATGGTTTTGTGTTGTTTCCATTTCCGCTTCTTGAACATTGATGTCTTGTGTCTCTTCATCGACGTGGCGTTATGACATATCATGTGCAGTAAAAAAAGTCGTATCTTATATTATGACCCCATGCAATCGTCGGACGTGACGAATTCACGGAAGACTTTGAGCCAATCAGAGACTGTGAATTATTTTATTATTACTACAACACTTTCTAAAGGCTGGGAAAGCCAAATACGTTAAATGTCCTTTGACACCGGATATTTTAAGTTTATATTCGTATGAAACAATAATCAATATGTTCTCGGAGTTCAAGATCAGTCTGATCAGAGATGTTGGTGAAGTGCATGATGCTGCCATATTAGAACTCGTTTGCATCAGTCAACTGCGCTCAATATGGAGTTTGCAAGCCTGCAACAAGAACGTGCTCGCCAGCAATATTATTGACCCTCAAAAGCAGAAAAAATGTAGCATTAGACAATGCCATAGGTGCAGAAACTGCAATATAATTCGTACAGTTTCCAACTTGTTTGAACACGGAAGCAATTCATCCGTTCGCTGTTATTCTAGTCTTGTTGGTGCATTCAAGTGCCAAGCGGCGGAAACGTATACGGAACACTAAATCATAACGGAATTAAAGTTGAAATGTATTCTTATAAAATCAGCCAACCTTAATATCTACTGTCTCGGGTGGTTAGTCTGGATCGATCTATTCACACATCATGTTATTAATTGTTCGCGATTCAAAGCCATCACCAGTTGTACAGATTGAAATTTAATTCAAAAGTTATTTGAAAGACTATTCTCGTCTCTGCATATATAACTAATATGTTTATTTTGGATGTTTTATTCAAAAGACTTGTTTCAAATTTCTTTAATGAGAACTTTAATCGTTGCCATAAGCTTAGCTGATATAGGCCCGCGGTCAAAATTAGAACAAACTAAATTATCGAAACCGGCTGGTTATTTTAGCTTTACCTGAACAATATGAGTGGAACATTGGAAGAATCAATAAATAACACACCACTGATCACTAAATGTCGAGCAAGTCCAAATTTACCTGGAACTGGGGCCTCTGTTACACGATGTCAGACTTTCATAGTTTTATCATAACGGCACAGCCTAGGCAGCCCATGCAGAAGTTTGTGTGTCCATGCAGTTTCATAACACTTGGGGTCAGTGGCGCACGTTCGCAGCTTTAGTATATTGTAAAGCAATATAAGGTTAGCAAATAAATTTATAGTATCAAACACTTCACTTAATATTATTAACAAAAACTATGAACATGGATATTTTACGCGACACACAGTGCATTTTCTGTCTAAACCAACCGGAAATGCAAACATTTTGCAAATGTTTTATTATGGTTTTCATGATTATTTTTGTCAAATTAAAAGACTCCGACACACCTGAATAACGCTTCAGATGACGAATCAGGGACGAATATGGGATTTCATTGGCTATTGGATTACGTAAAAAATGTCAAACCTCATAGTTGCATATTAAAATTCTTCATTCGAAGAAGGAGTTTTGTAGTCCCCCGTGGCGGACTCTGTTGACAGCTCACAACTGACCGGGAAAATCAAGCGGAGAATTTCGATGAATCGAAATATTCTGCTTAGTTAAAATCCGATCATTTTCACTCCACACAAAGATAAACATATCTTTGTGCTCATTTTAATTAGATGCAAGCACTCGCAGTGGGCTTGGAAATTGTTTTTTTTGCGATGAGTAGAGAAAAGCCTTACACTGTCCAAATCAGTGTAGTTCCTCCAAGCAGGCTCATACTGTCAGCGGGCGGCCTATGTAAAATTAAAATCAATATCGGAAAGTCACAGCTTTAGATTCTTCGTCCGTTAAATGTTAAAGACTACGACCATGACGCATGCGCGAGATGAGAGGAAATGCACAGTATGGTAAGTATGGACAATTGGACCAGAAACACGCGTAAGCGTAGTATTTTAGCAAACTTGATAGCACTCCGTTGATAAAAGTGTGGCCGAGGGTTCCTCAAACAGATAGAATAATTGCAGGAGCCAAAACACAAAACAAAATCAACTAACCCCGGGAAGAAATGGTGAATGAAACAAATACCTTACTGAGCCACCATGATCAACTTTGACACCAACCATAACCGTTGCAGGAGGACATGAAGCGTGTATATATTCTACTTTCACTTTTAGACCAACAGTGATGGCAATAAATACCCCAGGATGAACCTAATGATAAGAAAGAATGTGAGCAGGGACATGTGGAGTCATGCAGTGATCATGGCGCCTGTATATTCATACAGCGCTGTGCTATACCCAATCCCTACTGTTACATCATACCATGCGTTAGTCCGTCATACTTCACACTGACAATTATAACCTATGCACCCAGGAACCGGAGCGGGGTGCAGTGGCGGGGGGGGGTAACGATGCGTGGGGGAAATGACGCAGACTATTGATTCTCCAGCATTCTGTCTCTGAAGTGATAGTCACTGGCCAGTGACTATAGCTTTTTGTTGTTGTTTTTCAAATAAGAAATTTGAAGTCATCATAAACTTTTATGAAATTATGTTGATTATTATTTGTAAACATTTTGAAATTTATACTAAAACAATTAGTCGTCTCAGGCTCGGTGATTATTGTTAAACTTTTTATCATCAACATATCCGCTCAGACACGACATTCAACATCCACTTTTATTGTGTATATTGATTTAAGGCCACGTCCAAGAAAGTTGTTTAGTTTAGCAGGACTTTGTTTTTGGCAGGTTGGAAACAGCGCAATAATATGCAGGGAACAATGAACTCTTTGACATGGGCAGCTAAAGACGAACCGGAACAGGTATTTATGCTTGTTAATAATTATCAAATCAGTCCAGTAAACAAAATGGCCAATTGCAACATGATTACCCGTCTTGCTAAAGAAGCCGACTTACCAGCCGTTTTAGAAATGTCGGAGGGTGTATATGGAGGCCATGACTATTTCCTTGTGGAGTTTTTAAACTTTGTAAAAGACCCGAGCCGAAGAATTTTGATCGCGGAGATGGATGGCAAAGCTGTGGGCTTACAGGCCATACATATTGTCGATGAAGGTGAAACAGCTATCGCTCATTCATTGCGAGTACATTATAAGTATCAATGTCGGGGAATTGGTAAACGATTAATACAAGAATGTCGCAATTATGTGAGAGCAAATTTTCCACAAGTTAAATTCGAGAGATATGTGACGAGAAGTGATGCACGTTTGGCAATACAGAAGAAATCCGATGACCTCCAATTTCACCAAGCTGCCACATTTAGGGGTATTGTAAATGCTAATTCTTCCGGACTGAACTCTCGAATTGCAAACAGCTTAATTGAGCAGTCTGTAAATTTAAAGCAGTTGAACAAAACCGGGCTCGAAGTTATCCTCAATGAGCAGAAGCTTCGAAATATCTTGTTTCAAGACAAATATCTTGTGCTATCGCAACCATTCAAGCCTCTTGCTTCTAACATTGCAAATGGCTTATTCAAAGATGGTGACACAATATTTGCTTCTTATTCAAGTGAATCTGTCGAAGCATTAAGCCACTCTCGCTGGTCTTCAACTCCAAAATGTTATCAGTTGAGGACCGTCTGTTATACTCAGAACAAAGAGCTTCTTAAAATCCATCTCGTCAAGCAGCTGAAACGTGCAATTGTGCAGCGCCCTGGAGAAATGTTTATTTTCATGCCTATCATAGACACATCGCTGGTCGATACCACAAAACACATTTTGTTTAAAAATCTGTTGCTGAAGAACTTGTGGGATGGGATGAGAGAATATAGTATTCTCTACTATTTTGAAAAATCTTTAGTATAATAGCTATGTAAATATTCGTGCTCTCCCCTTCTATTCACCGGAGGGGGTGTATTTAAAACGAGAAAAACACTTCTATATGCATTTACCTCGAAAAGCTGAGCATGTTTTTCTGAAGCTCCGTTTACACCACACTCGATTAATTGGCACGGCACGGTCGCACGGCTAAAATGGGTACCGTGCCCAATTAGTAGGCTACCAAAACGCTGGAAGGCCAGGAACGAGTACGGGTGCCCATTCTAGCCTTGCTGTGCCAATAAATTGAGTGTAGTGTAAATGGGGCTTGAGAGAAAAATTGACCGCATGAAAAGTAAGACCACGACAGCGATGCGTGCGTCACATGATAGAGGTGAACGAAACAAATATCTTAACCACTATGATCAAATTTTACACCAACATATTAACCGTTTCACAAGGACATGAAGCGTGCATATCTTCTACTTCCACTTTCATACCAAGCGTGATGGCAATTAATACCCCAGGATTAACCTAATAATAAGGATAAATATGAGCCGGGGGATGAAGACTCGTGCAGTAAACATTGTCGCTGCCTGCACCCTTCTCTATACACTATACCCTGCAAGTCATTTTCACCGATGTGAAATAGTCCGGATGTGATGTCGTCTTCATTTTCTGTGTTCAAATTAGTCAATGTCATCAACCACCTTGCAATTAGCATGTTCATGAAAATTAGGATTCAATGAACCAACTCTTAGGTTTCTTGATTATAGTTCCTCCTATATTTACTTCGCCGTTTTTGTATGAATATCAATGTGTTCACAAAAAATAATCGACACAACTTCGACTGAAATTTACTTCAAATTTGAGTTACTTCGAAATTTACTTTCTCTATAAATAAATTTTCTTACACATGCAATCTAAATCTCAGACAGTTTTGCATTAAAGCCTGTTTTGATAGCTTGAACTTCGGCATAGCATTTTAATTTGGATTAAGTCGTTTTATTACTGTCGTATACTATTTCGGTTCTAACCTACAATCGCAATTTTACTGCACTTGTCATTTTCGACCAGTACACATTGCTGCGCCTAAATCGTGGCGCACACTGGAGCTTTATTCTTAAATCTTAACCGAGTGTAACGTGTGCCCAAAAAGCAGATAATTAGCGTGTACGACAAATAATAAATTATAATGCCAGTAAATGCCTCGAATGCCAGTAAATGCCTCGAATGCCAGTAAATGCCTTGAATGCCAGTCTCCTTATAGTAGTCTTGTACGACGAATCATTTCGAAGCTATCCGCTTTCACGTTTGTGCTGTTAAACGTTCTTCGTCTAGCCGATAGCACACCGAAAGATTTGGGCACGCCGCACAGCGAAGAAAAAATATGAATTTTAAGGCTGCTCACATTTGATTATTGATATACAAAATGGCCAACGTTGTTATCCGTCTTGCTAACGAAGCCGACTTACCAGCCGTTTTAGAAATGTCAGAAGGTATATATATAATGGCCATGACTATTTTCTTGGAGAGTTTTTGAACTTTTTAAAAGACCCAAAGAGAAGAATTTTGATCGCCGAGTTGGATGGCAAGGCCGTCGGCTTACAAGCCATACATATCATTGATGACGGCGAAACAGCTATTGCACAAGCTTTGCCGGTGCATTTCAACTATCGTTGTCGGGGAATTGGCAAACGACTAATGCAAGAATGTCGCAATTATGTGCGAGTGAACTTCCCACAGGTTGAATTTGAGAGATACACGACAGCAAGCGTGGAACGTCTAGCCATACAAAAGAAATCAGACGATGTTCAATTTTACGAAGTTGTATATTTCCGATGTATTGTTGATAGCGACACATCCGAACTGAGCTTTCGTCTCGCAAACTGTCCAATCGACCAGTCCACGAATTTAAAAGAGGCAAACAAAACCGATCTTGAAAGTATTTTAGATGAGGAAAGGCTTCAAAATGCTTCAAAATTGTTTCATGGCAAATACATGGTCATAACGCACCCATTTAAGCCTCTTGCATCTAATATTCCAAATGGCTTATTCAAGGATGGTGATACAATGTTCGCTACCTATTCTGGTGAAACCGCGTTGAATCATTTAGTCATTCTCGGTGGTGTCCAGTTCCCAAGTGTCCTCAATTCAGGATCATCTGTTACACTCTGGACAAAGAGTTGCTGAAAATTCATCTCGTCAAGCAGTTGGAACGTGCGATTTCGCAACATCCTGGGGAAGAGTTCATTTTTCATCCGACAATGGATGCGTCGCTGTTCGATTGCGCAAAACAAATTTTGTTTGAGAATATGTCTTTAGAGAACTTGAAGGATGAGATTAACGAACATAATCTTTATTTTTTTGAAAAAGCACTTGTATAATATTATCTGGCTATACACTCTCCGCTTACAGAATCAGCCACTTTGACGGGGGAACAAAGAACATTAACCTCAAACATCAAATAACATCATATCAAACAAAACTTAATTGCTTTAAAGAAATTGTTGCGAGTTCAACAAAACGTTGTACAGCAAACAAAATTACTGCAATTTGTTATCTTTTGTATAATTAAACCTTAATTGCTGGGCTTTAATTTCAGTATATTTTGAAAGAGTAATTTTAGATTAGGATAACAACGCCTTTTCCCGTTTTCCACTAAGCGAATTTATTCGCGCGAACAGATAAAAAGTAGGAAGCGATCCTATATACTTTTTTATCCCATTGCGTTTTTTGCAGACCAATAACAATACCAGTTACAGATCTCAATTCGCGTCGCCCGAATAAATACGGGCTTAACTATGCCTAGTGCATGAAAGCTGCCTTTAGAGCCATATATAGATCTTCTCATAGGCTGTCAGACAGACGCATTTTATTTCAGTTTTAGACACTAGTTTTTTAAACTATACAAACTTCGCAAACTTCGCAAACTTTGGGTACGGATTTGGAAAATATGAGGTTTTTGTTTGCAATAAGGGCAAGCAAAAAAGTTTTAAATTTACAGTTTTGTTTTACTGTATTACGAATTGTTTTTGTTGTGTAACCTATTGCAGTTATTGCTTGATTATTACACAAAATTTGATTTTGATGGCCCCCCAAAACTATATCGAGCCAATCAAACTTCGTGTAACATCGGACTTTTCACGTTTGACGTCATTATGAAAAAGGTCCGTTGCGTTTAATTAAAGAATTGTACATACTTTGGTACATACTTTGTGTACAAAACTGTTTGTCTGTTGTTTGCTATGTATACTACAGTCGGCATCCTTCCCCGACAACTTTAAGTACGATACTACAGATTGTCCTATTTTTAAGCTCATAAAACCTCGAATTCACATAGACACGTCGATTTATTCTGGGGGGCGAACAGAATTAATCTAAAATACCAACAAATAACTTCATTCGTCACTCGTCAGTGATTGCCGATCATGGGTAATTTCCCTTCGTTTATTTATAGTAAATTACCATGGAATTTCCAATATACTCCCAGATTTTTAGCTACTACCTTCTTGTAACTAGCATTATCGATGCTTGCTCTATATGCTTGCTCTATCGATGCTTGCAAATACAAAGGTGAAATACAATACTTGAGGAAATACCAAAGTTCCAGAAGTATTGTATTTCACCTCGGTATTTGTTTGCACAGCGTGGGTTGTTCAGCATTCAGGAATCCCAGTTACGAAATATAGTTAATCAAAATGGCCAATGTTGTTCTTCGTGTTGCTAACGAAGCCGACTTACCAGCCGTTTTAGAAATATCAGAAGGTATATATGAAGGTCTCGACTATTTCCCTTATGAGTTTCTGAACCTTTTGGATGACCCAAACCGAACAATTTTGATCGCAGAGATGGATGGCAAAGCCGTCGGCTTACAAGTCATGCATGTTATTGATGAAGGCGAAGCAGTCCTGGCTCATTCCTTGCGGGTGCATTATAAATATCGTTGTCAGGGAATAGGGAGACGATTGATCCAAGAAAGTCGCAATTATGTGAAAGCCAATTTTCCACAAGTTAAGTTTGAGCGATATCTGACTGGAAACGATGCACGTCTGGCTATACAGAAGAAATCAGACGACGTTCCAATTCACGAGGTTGTATATTTTCTGTGCCTTGTAAACAATCATCTATCCGAGCTGTCTCGTCTGAAAAGCTATTTAACAGACCAGACTATAGATTTAAAACTACTGAACAAAGCGGAGCTGGAGCGCATATTAAATCAGGACAAGCTTCGCAAAATTTTGTTCAAAGAAAAATATATTGGTGTGAGACAACCATACAAGCCACTCGCGTCGAACATCTCAAATGGCTTATTCAAGGATGGTGATGATGCAATGTTTGTTTCTTATTCTGGTGAATCCGTCGAATCATTCAGTCATTCTCGGTGGATTCAAACCAATTCACGTCCTCAATTGAAGTCCGTCTGTTATACGCTGAACAAAGAGTTGCTTAAAATACATCTTCTCAAGCAGTTAGAACAAGCAATTCAACAGCACCCCGGAGAAACTTTTATTTTTCTTCCCATGATCGATACATCGCTGGCAAAATGCACAACTGATTTCTTGTTCAAAGAAATGTATTTGAAAACTTTAGGGGATGAATTCAAAGCATATTATAATCTTTACTATTTTGAAAAGTCTCTTGTATAATATAAATAACCTTGTCTCCCCAAGTGGGTCATTTCAAAATTCAAACGTACTTAATCATAAATTTGGTTGGGAGCAAAAGCAGGTAAATCTCTATTATGGTAGGATTTTCGAAGGATAACACTAGATAATTAATACAGGTATGGTAAATACCACCAATATAGTTTAGGTAATTATCAGGGAAATCTCAAGGAAATTACATTTGACTGCGGATAGATATTTATTAGGGTATTTTTAATGTAAATCAAAGGAGTTCGTATGGTGCATTGTGGAAGCGTCGGTAAGTTTAGCAGCAGAAGTTTAGGGTTTAGCTTTCCTACAGATGATCTCGCATTAAGCTTGCAAAGCATTATAGTAATGCACAGTGGCGTAGCCAGCCTGACGATTTTGTCCTGCTATGTAAATTTCATGTTATTATAATTATTCATTTCTTTAGAAATTCATTGTTTTTACAGTGAATAAACACCAAAATATTAGCATAGCGGGACAAATCGTCAGGCTACGCTACTGGTAATGCATACCAGAAATCAGTGCGTGCGTTTTGTCATTTATATACACCAAAGCTTTGGCTGCACAAAACATTAACACCGCCGAAACTTCCGCCGACTGGCCAGGCAGTAACGCAGATATTTGGTAAAAACACAGGTAGCCCGCTATTGTGTTGCTTCACATGAAGTATCATCATCCTTGATTCAACTGCTGACATATTATCGCAGGCGCTGCCATTTTTTCAGTGCGCTTCACTTGAATTATGTATTATATATATATATATATATATATATATATATATATATATATATATATATATATATATATATATATATATATATATATATATATATATATATATATATATATATATATATATATATTATATATATATAATATATATATATATATATATATATAATTATATATATATATATATATATATATATATATATATATATATATATATATATATATATATATATTATATGTATTAGTCGTCCCGTTGACGTAAACAAATTTCAAAATTCAAACTAAGCCAATCATATTGTGTATTTGCTGTGAGGCAGCGTAATCAGATCGATATCCTGACGGCTTTTCACAAAATTCAACAAAATTGTTTGTATTTTCGCAAATTTCTCACATTTAAAATGGCTTTTAAAACAAAAAAATGTTTCGGAAATGTTTTAGGGAAGTCAGTTCCCACATAGATTTAGTTTTTTATGTATATTTTTATATTTAAGTACGAGTATTTTGATGTGTAAGTTTGTGTACGTTGTTCATAAACGTGAAAATACGACTGAGAGTTGCCAACCTTATGTAAACATATACATAATACATAATTAACTTTAAGAGGAGACTTTTTTATTATGTCGCGTATTTTGGCGGGAAAACGCTCAAAACCTAAAATCTTTTCGGCGTACCACTCAAAATCCATTTATTTTACCTTTATTCTTTAGATTATGTTGTGAACTAAGTTTTGAACTGTATTTAATTTGGTGAATGCAAAACACCAAACAAAGGAGTTATTACAAAATATAATGCGGCGGCTATCCGAAAAATGATGTCAACGCCATTATAACTGAAATGAATACAAAAGAAGCTTCGATTCAAGTGCCTGTTTTTTTCGGCGTATCCCGAGAAATCTTTTCATTTTCACAATATTTTGAGATTATACAGTAAACATACTTTGTGGATGCTTTTCAGGTTTGCAAAACATTTTTAATGGTGAAAATTTTAGTGCTGTTGCATGAAGATATAACTGAGGTTTTGAGCATATATTACGCGACATGAAAAAATATCTCCTCTTAATTATGTATGCACTGAAATGGCGGCGCCAGCGATGAGATGTCAGCAGTTGAATTAAGTATGACGATACTTCATGTGAAGCAACACAATAGCGGGCTACCTGTGGTAATAAAAGCAGATTTATTTCAGTTTCAGACACTAGTTCTTTAAACTGCAAAAACTTCGCAAATTATGACTTTGGGTACGGATTTGGAAAATATGACGATAGAATAAGACGATAGAAAAACATTTCTCGAGTGCAGGTTGTCTATTTTGACAGCGACATAAATATTAAAATACCAAATGTTCAACTAGGCACAAGGTCATTGATATAAACAGCAAGTATGACCCTTAAATATGAATAAATTCTGTCTGGAGCTAGATGTTTGACTACCATGGAATTTGCTACTGTGGAATAGCAACCAACTCTAAGCGAGGTTGTTAATTTTGACAAAGAAAACAAGAACAGGTTGCGAGAAGAGCCAAATGCTTCTGAGATAAGGAATGACTGAGCAAACGTGAAAAGTTTTAAACCCTTTAAACTTCCTGTTTATATGTATGTTGAATAGGTCTTAATTCTTCATTAATTCTCGAATATTCAATTACCATTTCAAGTACGACACTGTAAATAATATTTTAAAGTCATTCAATAGTTTTCTCTTTGATAGCGATGCAGAAATGCACAATTATGAACCAGTGATTAGATTTTCGGTTTTAGGGATTTTGCGAGCAAATACCGAGGAGGAATACAATACTTTAGGAAATACAAGAGTTCTGAAGTATCGTATTTCAACGTGGGTTGTTCAGCATTCAGGAATCCCAGTTACGAAATATAGTTAATCAAAATGGCCAACGTTGTTATCCGTCTTGCTAACGAAGCCGACTTACCAGCCGTTTTAGAAATGTCAGAAGGTATATATGAAGGCCGTGATGAATTTCCTTATGAGTTTCTGAACTTTTTGCATGACCCAAACCGAACAATTTTGATCGCTGAGATGGATGGCAAAGCCGTCGGCTTACAAGTCATGCATGTTATTGATGAAGGCGAAGCAGTCTTGGCTCATTCCTTGCGGGTGCATTGTAAATATCGTTGTCAGGGAATAGGGAGACGACTGGTCCAAGAGAGTCGCAATTATGTCAAAGCCAATTTTCCACAAGTTAAGTTTGAGCGATATCTGACTGGAAACGATGCACGTCTGGCTATACAGAAGCAATCAGACGACGTTCAAATTCACGAGGTTGTATTTTTTCTGTGCCTTGTAAACAGTAATCTATCCGAGCTGAGTCCTCGTCTGGAAAGCTATTTAACAGACCAGACTATAGATTTAAAACTACTGAACAAAGCGGAGCTGGAGCGCATATTAAATCAGGACAAGCTTCGCAAAATTTTGTTCAAAGGAAATTATATTTGTGTGTGGCAACCATACAAGCCACTCGCGTCGAACATCTCAAATGGCTTATTCAAGGATGGTGATGCAATGTTTGTTTCTTATTCTGGTGGATCCGTCGAATCATTCAGTCATTCTCGGTGGGTTCAAACCAATTCACATCCTAAATTGAGGTCCGTCTGTTATACGCTGAACAAAGAGTTGCTTAAAATACATCTTCTCAAGCAGTTGGAACAAGCAATTCAACAGCACCCTGGAGAAGCTTTTTTCTTTCTTCCCATGATCGATACATCGCTGGTAGAATGCACAACTGACTTCTTGTTCAAAGAACTGTCTTTGAAAACTTTAAGGGATGGAGTCAAAGCATATCATAATCTTTACTATTTTGAAAAGTCTCTTGTATAATATAAATAACCTTGTCTCCCCAAGCGGGTCATTTCAAAATTCAAACGTACTTAATCATAAATTTGTTTGGGAGCAAAACCAAGTAGATCTTTATTATGCTAGGATTCTCGGAGGATAACACTGGATAATTGATACAGGTATGGTAAATACCACCAATATTTTTAGGAAAATCCCTTGAGTCCCAGACTCTTGGGAAAAAAATTACTATTATTTTCCTCGGGAGCATACATTAATTGTATATATTTAAAATGAAGTGCACTGAAAGAAATGGCGGCGCCAGCGATGAGATGTCAGCAGTTGAATTAACTATGAGGATACTTCATGTGAAGCAACACAATAGCGGGCTACCTGTGGTAATAAAAGCAGATTTATTTCAGTTTCCGACACTAGTTCTTTAAACTGCAAAAACTTCGCAAATTATAACTTTGGGTACGGATTTGGAAAATATGTTTTTGTCTGCAATAAGGGCAAGCAAAAAATTTTTGAATTAACATTTTTGTTTTACTGTATTACGAATTATTTATGTCGTGTAACCTATTGCGATTATTGCTTGATTATTCGACCAATAAACCAAGACAAAAACCGCATTCGCAAATCAAAAATATAAATACCCGGAAAAAAAAGTGAAAATAACCATACTGAAATTTTATAAAGATTTATTCACAGAAGAATAAGACAACTAAAAGAATCACAACAGTGTTATGTAATTTAATTTGTGACAGTTCTATGACATAAAACTTACGAGTAACAACGAACAACTCTTTTGGTATCACTAGATAATTATAATATCAATTTCTTCATTGAGATATGTTAAGGACATGTCTATAAATTTCAGATGAATAACATGGTCAATTGTCTGGTCTGGGACTGTCCGGCGAAGACATTTTTTTAAAGTCAGAGTAAATTGTATATTTACACTGTATGATTACCAGACCACTGCAGTGGCTCCATATCTTGCTTCATGCATATCTGGAAGTTTTTCCCAGCTGTTTTTATCACGTGTAAATCTTTCCACTGACTTCATGTCATTTCCTCTCCAATTTCGACCTGCCATTACAATCACAGCGTCTTTGACAACTGCAGCCACACATCCCCTTCTCTTATACTTCATGTCAGGTAACATGTAACTCTTCTGGGTCGTGATGTTGTACATCAAAACGGTGCTTAATACTTTGCCGTGGCTGTCAACACCACCCATTAGAATGACGTTGTCTTCATCCCACTTGACAGTTGCCATTTCACTCACGGGGTAGGGTAGGGGGGCCAATTCCTGACATTTATTCTTGGTGATGTCATACATAACAACACTTCTCAGTGCTACCATGTTCATCAAATTTTCCCTACCACCGAAAATAAAGATCTTATTACCAAAGATGGCAACACCATGGTAACATCTGCCCTGTGGCATGATGGTCAACACCTTTTTGGTATGAGGTCGAGAAAGAAAAATCTCAGTGATGTTATCAGAACATGAATGTAGATCACCGTCATAACCTCCAATCACTATCAACTTTCCGTTAACAACTACGGTGCAGTGTTCTGCTAACCGTCTAGGTAACTCAGCAGAAAAATCTTCCCAATTTGTGGATTGATCAACCAGAAAATCAATCAATGATAATTTCTCCATGGACTCGGACCAACCAAGACCAGTATAACCGCCTGTGACAAGAAGCTGATTGTTGTAAATAACGGAAGATGGTGATTGACGGCCTGATTTCATCGTGTCAAGTAATGTCCAGGTTGTTGTTGTTAGACTGAACATTTCCACTGAATTTAGACATCTTCCACTTGAGCCCCCAGCAACAACAACCATCGTCTCTCTGTCCTTTCCAACAATTTCTGCTATTTCTTTTTCCTTTTGTTCATGCTGAACCTGTGTCGATGTCGTTGCTGACATTCTTTCCGGTTGCTTCGTGTTTTTGGCATTTATAAACTTCTTCATTTCAACATTATCCGCTTCCAGCAGACGATTTCTTTCTTCCAGCCTGTCCACTTGTCTCTGAAGCAGTTCAACGTTGGCCCCGACATTTTCCACAACAGCATTCACGTTCCCAAAGTCAACTTTAAGAATATCCATCTCTCGTCTTAAAGCATTACAACTATGGCATTTATCTCTGCGTACCTTACACAGAACGGTTTCATGATGAAACAAATCTTGCCGGTCGACTTCCTGCCCACAACCTTCATTCGAGCAGACTGCTGGGGCAAATCCGCAGTCTGCAACATGCTTTTCAAGATCTCCCAACTCAACAAACTTTTCGCAACCACGGTTGAAGAATTCGCAACGGATCTTCAGTTCCGAAAGCAAGTTTGCTATGGTACGAGGCACTTTCAGAGTGTCGACAGTGAGTGATTCCATACATGTCGGGCAAGTCTGAGAATTTATGAGATGCCTGGTGATACAACTACGACAAAATATATGCTCATTATGGCGACACATGACCGGGTCTTTGATGACACTGGTACAAATACAGCAGTGAAGACTAGGGCCGACAGGGTGCTGAAATAGTTCGTCATCATAACCAGTAGTGTAAGACGCCATTTTCTATTTGGACAAAAGGATATATTAACTTAAGGTTAACTCAAACAGTGGCGGATCTAGGCTAGGGGTGTGCAGAATGAATTACTACAGCTGAAATTCGGAATCGCATTGGTGGATTTTAATGTAATTATTTTCTTTTAAATAAATAAATCTATAACCAATAGCATTTTTATTAAGGTGTTTTGAATTTAAAATTAGGCTGTGTAACTTATTCTGCACACCACTAGATCCGCCACTGAACTTAAATTACAGTGAGGAATTTTGTACTCAAAATTCGAGTCTTGCCTTGAACTAGTCCAGTTAATAATATAATGTGAGTATATAATAATATGTGTAATCATGTGAGTAATAAAATAATATGTGTTATCATGTGAGTAATAAAATCAATATCTGTATTCATGTGAGCAATAAAATAATATGAGTAATCAGGGCTATAGTTCCCAGGTCCTTCTATCACGCGCTATTTGATTATTCTGTGTTATTTATTGGCGTCATAAAAACAAAGGCACTTAAGAGTGACGCACGAGAAGACTTGTATTGTCAGGAAAATAAAAATCATGTATATTTTCAATGTCCGGAATTTTCGACAATTTCAAAACAGCAGAAAAATGTAGAAAGTACCCCTAAAGACGATATAAGACGATAGAAAAAGCATTTCTCGTCTGCAGGTTGTCTGTTTTGACAGTGGCATAAATATTATAATACCAAATGTTCAACTGGGCACAAGGTCATTGATATAAACAAGTTTGACCCCTAAATATGAACAATGTCTGTCTAGAGCTAGATGTTTGACTACCACGTAATATGCTGCTGTGGAATAGCAACCAAATCTTGGCTGGTTTCTGAAGAGCGCCTTATTGACTGTGCAGGAACCATAAGCATGATTTTTATCGTTGTTACACGTATTCAAAATTCGAGTATTGCCTTGAACTAGTCAAGTTTAATATAATATGAGTATATATATATATTAATGCATGCGAGTAATCATGTGAGTAATGAAATATTATGAGTAATCATGGGCTATAGTCCCCAGGTCCTTCTATAACGCGCTATTTGATTATTCTGTGTCATCCGTTGACGTCATAAAAAGCAAATGCACGTAAGAGTGACGCACGAAAAGACTTGTATTGTCAGAAAAAATTAAAATCATGTATATTTTTAATGTCTGGATATTTTCAATAATTTTAAAATAGCTGAAAAATAAAAATCATGTATATTTTCAATGTCCGGATATTTTCGATAATTTTAAAATAGCTGAAAAAAGTAGAAAGTACCCCTAAAGACAATATAAGACGATAGAAAAAGCATTTCTCGTCTGCAGGTTGTCTGTTTTGACAGTGGCATAAATATTAAAATACCAAATGTTCAACTGGGCACAAGGTCATTGATATAAACAAGTTTGACCCCTAAATATGTCTGTCTAGAGCTACATGTTTGACTACCACGTAATATGCTACTGTGGAATAGCAACCAAATCTTGGCTGGTTTCTGAAGGGTGCCTTATTGACTGTGCATGAACGATAAGCATGATTTTTATCGTTGTTATACGTGTGTTATTTGACTGTGGGTTTTAGTAAATAAATATACAGTGCTTTTTAAAGTTGACCCCTACTGCATAATTAAAATCCATGTTTGTCAAGCGAGGAAATAATATTGAAGGCTGGCTTTTATATGACATAGTTCGTCGTAATTCACAAGTCGTAATTTGCCGTATTTTTTTGTAATTCGGTATTCATGTGTCGGATTTTGCATAACAAAGATTACGAATTACGACGAGTTATAACGAACTATTTATGCATAATGAAAACCAGCCTGTAACGTTTCTATTAAATAACATTCCATTCACAAACACAAGCGAATAAAAAACATTATCATGTAGATTATAGTCAACCATTTGATCATTCCAATATCTTTCCTTTTAAAGCCACTGTATTAACACTTACGATAATATACAACTGACATTTAGCGTAATAGTGTGTATTATAACGTATTTGTTTCCAACTTACCTTGACGTCCTTTCACGAAAGACTGAAAAATCGTCTGGTTGCGGTGTAATTACATCGCTAAAACTCCAAGCAGAGTTCTTAATTTTGACAAAGAAAAGAACAACAGTTTGCGAGAAATACCTGAGAGATAATGTCTCACAGACAAATGCCAGTGATATATATATATATATATATATAAGGAATGACTGAGCAAGTTTAAACTTCCTGTTTATGTTGAAGAGGTCAAAATTACCATTTCAAGTGCGACATTGTGAATAACATACCACCACTTGTATTAACTAATTTATTGACAGTATTAACGAGTGATAAAGGGTACTAATTACCTCGTGCTACGAACTCGCCATTATAAATACCCATACTGCCATATCGAGCGATCCGCGCTCGTATTTTAACTAGTACTTATAGGTTCGGCGAGAAATTAATTCAGGATAAATACCACAAATAAATACGTCTTAATACAGGTAAGGTAAATACCACAAATAAATACGTTTGGTAATCTGGGAAATGTCAAAGGAAATAATGTCTGATTTCAACGACTTTAAGGATATTTTAGTGCAAACTTAAATAAGTAATTATGGGCCACTGAAAGCATTGTAGACACCTAGTTCAGCAGTAGAGGTGTCGATTACCACAATAGCTAACGTCGTTGTTCGCCTTAGTTCCGTCCTTAGAAATGTCGGATGATGCAATATGGTGTCACAATTATTTCCATGGTTGGTTCCTAATTTTTTGGATCTTTCTTTTCAGAGTTACTATAGGCTTAGGGTACTATTTGAAGTGTGTTTAGCACAGTTGTTCGCCTTGGTAACGACACCGACTTTACCAGCGGCCTTAGAAATGTCGGATGATGCAATATGGTGTCACAATTATTTCCATGGTTGGTTCCTAATTTTTTGGACCAATTTTTTTTATTAAGATTTTTTTGGACCAACATTTTGAACGCAAATTTCCAGAACTTGAAAAGTTGTTTTAATTGTTATTCTGGGTTTTGAAGTGTGGGTTAAGTTATCTCAGTGCAATCCTACATGTAGTATCCCTATATCCTTAGCGTACATCTCGATTTTGACTTTTTGTTCGTCGAAATCACTTCGAGCCCGCGTATGTATGTTCCGCTGTTTCATGATTAGTAATATACTTCATATAGGGAAGAAGAGTATCATGATAGTATACCCAGATACTATGTGAGGATATTCTAAATAATAAAGCGGTATATTAATTATTATAGTAAACTAGCATAGAATTTCCAGCATTACCCCCAGCTTTTTTCTACCCTCTGCATATGTAACTTGCTTGCTTGATCTATAGATATGCACGTATTTAGGATTTTGCTTGGAAATACCAAGGTGAAATACAATACAAACATTTTTTTCAAAAGGTTATATATGAGGTCAGCGTGGGTTGTTTCGCAATCTTAGTAACGAAATATAGTTGATCAAAATGGCCAACATTGTTATCCGTCTTGCTAGCGAAGCCGACTTACCAGCCGTTAAAGAAGTTTCAGAGGACGTATATGGAGGCCATGACTATTTTCTTGGCGAATTTTTGAACTTTTTGAATGACCCAAACCGAAGAGTTTTCATCGCTGAGATGGATGGCAAAGTCGTCGGCTTACGAGCCATGCATATTATTGATGAAGGCGAAACAGTCATTGGTCATTCCTTGCGAGTGCATTATAAAAAGCGTTGTCAGGGAATAGGGACACGATTGGTCCAAGAAAGTCGCAATTATGTCAAAGCGAAATTTCCACAAGTTAAATTTGAGAGATATGCGACACACACTGTCGAACGTCTGTCCATACTGAGGAAATCAGATGATGTTCAATTTCATGAAGCTGGACTTTTTGAGTGCCTTGTGAACGCTGATGTATCCAAACTGAGCCCTCGTCTTGCAAGCTATTCAACTGAACAGATTACAGATTTAAAACTGTTGAACAAAACTGAGCTGGAACGCATCCTTAATCAAGATAAGCTTCGTAAAATTTCATTGAAAGGAAAATATATTGGCATCAGAGAACCAATTCACGCCATTGCATCCAACATCACAAATGGATTATTCAAGGATGGTGATACAATGCTTGCCTCTTATTCTGGTGAATCAGTCGAATCATTAAGTAATTCTCGGTGGTGTAAAACCCTTACATGTCCTCACTTAATGTCCGTCTGTTATACCCTGGATAAACAATTGCTTAAAATCCATCTCGTGAAACAGTTGGAACAAGCAATTCAACAACACTCTGGAGAAATGTTTACCTTTGCTCTCATGATCGATATATCGCTGGTCGAATGCACAACTGAATTTTTGTTTAAAAATCTGTCCTTGAAGAAATCGAGGGATGGAGTGAAAGCATACGACAATTATTACTTCTTTGAAAAATCCATGCAGTAATATGAAAATCCTTGTCATCACACTCAAGCCATTTTATATAAACGTACTTGATTATTAATTTGCCGCGATGAGAGCGATCCGCTGTTCGTAGTGGAGAGCATCGAGCAGGCTACAAGTGACTAAAACATTCATTTATTTAAAAAGCATGCGATTGGAGACGATATTGATTAGGAAATGTTTGTTATTTCTTCTAGTTGTCAAGGAAAGTAAATCTCTAGTATGTTAGTGCAATATTTCTGAAGGGTCTTAAAGGGGAGTAGCAATCGTACAAATCTCAAATTAAAGCTAGCAATCGTTGAGAAAATGTATCAACTATCGGTCCTACGGCAGGTATCGCACATACATATTTCCAGATCGTGGTTATAGTGTTTATTTTGGACACTAATCCATGCGAATAGGTGAGGGTAAATGAAATCAATTACGTATTTTGGCACTGCTTTCGATACGGCATACTTCGAAATCCAGACCGGATTCAGACTGAAAGAAAACCCGGAATCGTGATCAGAAAACCTGGACTCAAAATTAAAAATACGCGGATTCTAAACTGGATTCAAATTGATCCAATTATCTCAACCTCGTTCCCAGGGTCTTTTACCTTGATTTTGGGTTGGGGTAAGGGATCGGCCAGCCACTTCTGTCTTCTGATTGGTTGAATAATTTTTCCTAATTTCTGTGTAACTGGCAGAATATTTTGTAGTTATTCCAAAATAATACAATTCCAATATGCTTTAATGCGACAATATTATCCGTTCCACGTGACGGCGGCATTTCGAAAATACTAGGCAAAATTTTATGATAAATTATGCTTATTCAAAATACCCACAAAATGTGGGTATTTTGAACGGCCGATCCCAGGGCCTTTCCTCTTCTTTCACGTAAAGTCCGAAAAGGCGCTGGGAACGAGGTCGCCAATTATCTATCACCTATCAGTAATATCAGTATTATCTATTATTATATATCTGCCTGTCCTATCTATATATATGGCTTACGATCAAGTTGAACGGTGGAGATATTTTTGCGCAAAGTCATTCCTGCAACTGTAGCATATTTTGACATTGTTTGGGAGCAGGATAATGTCGTGCATATAATCATATTAGTGCGGTGAAATACCAGGATGCCAATCACGCACCCTTATCCACATTGCCAACGGCAAACTACCTCGCCCAAGTCATTATCACAATCTGAGTCACTCAAAACAATACTAGCATGTATGATCTTTTTGCCATTTCTCATTTTTAACGTAAGAGAAATTTATTGCGTATCTGCGGTTACACACAATAAATTGTTAAGAAATTTGATGCGCATGGCAAGGTGTTTTCAAAGGGTCATCTTTTATGTGCAGTTGTAACATAGTGTACAAACATACAGAAATCGTTCGATTTTCATGCCCGACATTTTCTCTTACTCTCTCTCCCAATTTAATCCTGAACATTTTTTTTACCTCCGATCGACTTCTACACTCGACATTTTTCGCCATCCTCGACTTTTTACCGTTGACACTAGACACTCGGCAAATACCCAAACTAATTATGGGGCATTGACAGCATTGTAGGCACCTAGTTCAGCAGTACAGGTGTCGATTACCACAATACGAGTACTCAGAGTAGAGGTGTCGATTACCACAATAGCTAACGTTGTTGTTCTCTTTGGTAACGACACCGACTTTACAAGCGGCCTTAGAAATGTCGGATGATGCAATATAGTGGTCACAGTTATTTCCATGGTTTTGAATTGTGGGTTAAGTTATCTCAGTGCAGTTCTACACGTAGTATCCCTATATCCTTAGCGTACACTACATCTCGATTTTGACTTTTTGTTCGTCGAAATCACTTCGAGCCCGCGTATAGATGTTCTGCTCTTTCATGATTAGTTATATACTTTATACAGGGAAGAACAAAGGGATATTCTAAACAATGAAATTATTATAGTAAACTAGCATAGAATTTCAAGCATTACTCCCAGCTTTTTCTTATTAGCTGCATTAACTATAATCCTGGTCAAAACATTGACGACACTTGTGTTAATTGTACAGTTCAGCAGTCGCGGGATTTATTTCAAAATTCTCCTCCTTTCCCCCACAAATCAATGTTTAGTGATATGTCATAACTCATTCAAGCATTTAGCATAGATTACACATTGATTAAGGACGCGAGGAGAGGGGGGATGAAACAGAAATATTAATGTTTTGCGTAAAAAGTGTAGTCGATGGTTTTGGCCTGTATTGTAGCTTAATCGAGGCTTGATTTATGAATGTGTATTGATTTTGCGAGGAAATACCAAAGTACAAACATTTTTTTGAAAAGGTTCTATAACAGGTCAGCGAAACAGAGGTCGACTGTTTGCAATTCTAGTAACGAAATATAGTTCATCAAAATGGTCGACATTGTTATCCGTCTTGCTAACGAAGCCGACTTACCAGCCGTAATAGAAATTTCAGAGGGCGTATATGGGGGCCATGACTATTTTCTTGGTGAGTTTTTGAACTTTTTGAACGACCCAAACCGAAGAGTTTTGACCGCAGAGATGGATGGCAAAGTCGTCGGCTTACGAGCCATACATATTGTTGATGAAGGCGAAACAGTCATTGGTCATTCCTTGCGAGTGCATTATAAATATCGTTGTCAGGGAATAGGGAGACGACTGATCCAAGAAAGTCGAAATTATGTCAAAGCGAATTTTCCATAAGTTAAATTTGAGAGATATGTGACACATGTTGATGAGCGTTTGACCATACAGAGGAAATCAGCTGATGTTCAATTTCATGAAGCTGGACTTTTTGAGTGCCTTGTGAACTGTGATGTATCCGAGCTGAGCTCTCGTCTTGCAACCTATTCAACTGATCAGATTACAGATTTAAAACTGGTGAACAAAACTGAGCTGGAGCGCATCCTTAATCAAGATAAGCTTCGTAAAATTTTATTCAAAGGAAAATATATTGGCGTGAGGGAACCATTCCAGGCCATTGCGTCCAACATCACAAATGGATTATTCAAGGATGGTGATACAATGCTTGCCTCTTATTCTGGTGAATCAGTCGAATCATTAAGTAATTCTCGGTGGTGTAAAACCCTTACATGTCCTCACTTAATGTCTGTCTGTTATACCTGGGATAAAGACTTGCTTAAAATCCATCTCGTGAAACAGTTGGAACAAGCAATTCTACAACACCCTGGACAAATGTTTACTTTTGCTCCCATGATCGATATATCGCTGGTCGAATGCACAACTGAATTTTTGTTCAAAGATCTGTCTTTAAAGAAATCGAGGGATGGAGTGAAAGCATACCACAATTTTTACTTCTTTGAAAAATCCATGCAGTAATATAAAAATCCTTGTCGTCACACTCAAGCCATTTTATATAAACATGCATACATGATCATTAATTTGCCGCGATGAGAGCGATCCGCTGTTCATGTTGGAGAGCATCGAGCAGGCTACAAGTGACTAAAACATTCATTTATTTAAAAAGCATGCGATTGGAGACGATATTGATTAGGATATGTTTTTTATTTCTTCTAGTTGTCAAGGAGAGTAAATCTCTAGTATGTTAGTGTAATATTTCTAAAGGGTCTTAAATGCAAGTGGCAATTCATACAAATCTCAAATCAATAAAGCTAGCAATCTTTGAGAACAAGTTTCAACGGTCGGTTCTACGGCAGGTATCGCTGCACTTTACATATTTCCAGATCGTGGTGATAGTGTTTATTTCGGACACTAATCCCCGGCAAATAGGTGAGGGTAAATGAAATCAATTACGTATTTTGGCACTGCTTTCGATGTGGCATTCACGGAAATCCGGACCGAACTCGGATTCGGACATGAAGAAAACCCGGACTCGAGATCAGAAAACCCGGACTCAAAATTGAAAATCTAAACTGGATTCAAAATGATCCAATTATCTATCACCTATCAGTAATATCAGTATTATCTATTATCATCTATCTACCTGTCCTATCCATATATATGGCTTAAGGCGGATTTCCACTTACAGCGAAATCATTCGCTAGCGAAATATTTGCATATTTTCTTTTGAATTGAGAACAGTCAAGTCGAACTAATTTATTTATGCTGTTAAAATTCAAAAGAAAATATGCAAATATTTCGCTGGCGAACGATTTCGCTGTAAGTGGAAATCTGCCTTTACGATCAAGTTGAACGGTGGAGATATTTGTGCGCAAAGTCATTCCTGCAACCGTATAGCATATTTTGACATAGCGTGGGAGCAGGATAATGTCATATAATAACAATCAAAGGAAATATTAAGTAGAAGAAATTTGATGCGCATGGCAAGGTGTTTTCAAAGGGTCATCTTTAATGTGCAGTTGTAACATAGTGTACAAACATACAGAAATCGTTCGATTTTCATCCCCGACATTTTCTCTTACTCTCTCTCCCAATTTAATCCTTAACATTTTTTTCTTACCTCCGACTTCTACACTCGACATTTTTCGCCATCCTCGACTTTTTACCCTTGACACTAGACACTCGGCAAATACCCCAACTCTTGTTTATCATCAATATCATGCACATCTTTTGTAATCCATATGCTTGTTGCACTTATATCAAAGCCTTGTTTTCATGCATGACCAAAGCTAACATGGGAAAACACTATAACTGTCCGTAGCGCCCAGTCAAAAATTCTGAATAAAATATACTAATTCTGAAAAAGATCTATTCATCTAAATTTCCCTTAAATAATTCCGAATCGGATAATTGGATAATTTTGAATCCAGTTTAGAATCCACGTATTTAAATTTTGAGTCCGGGTTTTCTGATCTCGAGTCCGGGTACGAGTCCGGGTTTTCTTTCAGTCCGAGTCCGGATTTCGAAGTATGCCCTGTTGATATGTATTCGATGTTAAATACGATACTTCGAAATCAGCGTAGGTAATTCAGTAAACCCAACGACGAAATTTAGATAACAAAAATGGCCAACGTCGTTACCCATCTCGCTAACGAAGCCGACTTACCAGCCGTTTTAGAAATGTTGGAAGGTATAAATCATTGCCATGACTTTTTTGTTAGCCAGTTTCTGGACTTTTTGAGTGAGCTTAACCGAAGAATTTGGTTTCCAAAAGAAAAAGAGAAATTGAAGAAATTTTAGTAAAATCTGAAGAAAAGCTTGGAAATGTTCGGAAGATTCTTTATTATATATTGCTTTTCACTGCATGTTCATTCATGCAAAATTTATGTGCAAAATATTACTTGAACAAGCTGCTAAGCACATCAGGTTTCTAGGATGCGATATGAAGCACATGTTGTGTTTAACACTTGATGCCATTGAAATTAGACACAAAAAAATTGGTCCAATATTTTAAGGTGGACACAAGCCTGTGAGCAGGCTACCTTGTCGTCCTTGTGCTCAGGTATTTATAAGGACATTTTAATGCAGAATAAAAGGCCGGAATTTGTATGGTGCGTTGTGGAAGCATAGGTAAGTTCAGCAGCAGAAGTTTAGATTACACATTTTGGTAGCGTCGTTTTTCGCTTTGGTAACGATGTGGATATGTATTCGATGTGAAATACGACACTTCGAAATCAGCGTAGGTAATTCAGTAAACCCAACGACGAAATTTAGATAACAAAAATGGCCAACGTCGTTATCCATCTCGCTAACGAAGCCTACTTACCAGCCGTTTTAGAAATGTCGGAAGGTATAAATCATGGCTATGACTATTTTGTTAGCGAGTTTTTGAACTTTTTAAGTCAGGCAAACCGAAGAATTTGGATTTCAAGAAAAAAAGAGAAATCGAAGAAATTTTAGTAAAATCTGAAGAATAACTGAGAAATGTTTGGAAGATTCTTTATTATATTGCTTTTCACTGCATGTTCATTGCCACATTGTCTCCGTGCAAAATTTAAGTGCAAAATGTTACTTGAACAAGCTGCTAAGCACATCAGGTTTCTAGGATGCGATATGAAGCACATGTTGCATTTAACACTTGAAGCCATTGAAATTAGATACAAAAAAATTGTTCCGAGATATTAAGGTGGAAACAAGCCTGTGAGCAGGCTATCTTGTCGTCCTTGTGCTCAGGTATTTATAAGGACATTTTAAATCGGAATAAAAGGACTTTGTATATGGTGCGCTGTGGAAGCATAGGTAAGTTCAGCAGCAGAGGTTTAGATTACACATTTTGTTTGCGTCGTTTTTCGCTTTGGTAACGATGTGGATATGTATTCGATGTGAAATACGACACTTCGAAATCAGCGTAGGTAATT
Source organism: Dendronephthya gigantea (assembly GCF_004324835.1). Lineage (NCBI taxonomy): Eukaryota > Metazoa > Cnidaria > Anthozoa > Malacalcyonacea > Nephtheidae > Dendronephthya > Dendronephthya gigantea. The sequence goes on from NW_021163069.1 coordinate 743,337, forward strand.
CAGTAAACCCAACGATGAAATTTAGAGAACAAAAATGGCCAACGTCGTTATCCGTCTTGCTGACGAAGCCGACTTAGCAGCCGTTTTAGAAATGTCGTAAGGTATAAATCATGGCCATGACTATTTTGTTAGCGAGTTTTTGAACCTCTTAAGTCAGCCAAACCGAAGAGTTTAAAGAAAAAAAGAGAAATCGAAGAAATTTTAGTAAAATCTGAAGAATAGCCGAGAAATGTTCGGAAGATTCTTTATTATATATCGCTTTTCACTGCATGTTCATTCATACAAAATTCAAGTGCAAAATATTACATGAACAAGCTGCTAAGCCCATCAGGTTTCTAGGATGCGATATGGAGCACATGTTGCGTTTAACACTCGAAACAGAAAAAAAAAGCGTTTAACATTGAAATTAGAGAAAAAAGAATTGGTCCGAGATTTTAGGGTGGAAACAAGCCTGTGAGCAGGCTACCTTGTCGTGGTATTTATAAGGACATTTTAATGTAGTATAAAAAGAATTCGTATGGTGCGCTGTGGAAGCGTAGGTAAGTTCAGCAACAGAGGTTTAGATTACACATTTTGTTAGCGTTGTTTTTCGCTTTGGTAACAAAGGCGACATACCAGCGGCCCAGCGCACACTGAGGTACTTTGCGCATACATATGTCGCCCATTGTCGCCCACACATGCATATATATTCCTAGTCTGTGGGGACCAAATTGTATCAATCCAGTAGACCAATCTCGATAATTTCCAAAAATTTCCGGCGATATTCCGACATTTTCCGATACTTTCCGATCTTAAAATTTAGATATATGAACTTTTTGTCATTCTTGTGAACTTTTGACGTAAGCGAACATGACTATTTCGAAATTTCATCTGGCAACACTGTATTCATTTGCGGATACATGTCATATTAAACAACACCCCCAAGCATTGTGCATGTAAATTTCGCTTTAACCAAAATGCCCAACGTTGTTTTCCGTCTTGCTAACGAAGCCGATTTACCAGCCGTTTTAGAAATGTCGGAAGATATATATGGGGGCCATGACTATTTTGTTAGCGAGTTTCTGAAATTTCTGAATAACCCGAACCGAAAAATTTTGATCGCAGAGATGGATGGCAAAACTGTTGGCTTACGAGTCATGCATATTGTCGATGAAGGCGAAACGGTCATTGGTCATTCTTTGCGTGTACATTTCCAACATCGTTGCCAGGGAATAGGGAGACAGCTGATCCAGGAATGTCGCAATTATGTGAAAGATAATTTTCCTCAAGTTAAATTTGAGCGATATCTCACAGGCAACGCTGCACGTCTGGCTATACAGAAGAAATCAGATGATGTTAAATTTCATGAAGCTGTAGCTTTTGCGCGCCTTGTGAAGAGTAATGCATCCGAGCTCAACTCTCGTCTCGCAAGCTATTCAACTCACCAGACTACAGATTTAAAACAGTTGAACAAAACTGAGCTGGAACGCATCTTAAACCACAGTCAAGATCAGCTTCGCAAAATTTTGTTTAAAGGAAAATATATCGGTGTACGACAACCATTCAAAGCTCTTGCGTCTAACATCACGAACGGATTATTCGAGGACGATGATGCCATGTTTGTTTCTTACTCTGGTGAATCCCTCTTATCATTAAGTCATTCTCGGTGGTATCCAGTCGCTGAACGCCCTCGATTAAATATTGTGTGCTACACTCTGGACAAAGAGTTGCTTAAGTTTCATCTCGTTAAGCAGTTGGAATATTCAATTACACAACACCTTGGAGAAACATTTATTTTTGCTCCCATGATCGATACATCGCTGGTTGAAAGCACAAATGATTTTCTGTCCAAAGATCTGTCTTTGAAGACATTACGCGATGGCGCGAAAGCATATCATAATCTTTATTTTTATGAAAAATCCTTTGTATAATATAAACATTATTAACCGGGTAATATTTCAAACAAACTTATGCTGAATTTGGTCGGGCTATATCAGTGACAATAGGACCATTTATACGATTATTTATAATCCCAAATCACATACGTATTTTTAAGATACCATCAAATGTGGTATAACAACTGCCTAAAACAAACAAAACTCTTCTCGACGTTTCAACCTGAGGGCTTTCGTCAGGAGAGTTATTATGGCGAAGGTCGTCAGGTCGAAACGTCAATAAGTGCCAGTTTGTTTATTTTAGGCAGTTGTTATACCAAATTTGATCCTAAGTTGTTTGAAGACGCTGCCACGTACGCAGCTCCCTGGTTATATTGGAACGTATTTTTAAGTATAATCACTATATCACCTTATAACAATTTATAAAATATATTCATTTAATATTCGTTTTTTGTAAACTTACGTTCTGATTGGTCGATTTGTACCACGTGAGTGAATGTTATATAACATTATAATATAAGTATGATATAACGAGCAATTTGATTGGCTACCGCATGTGCATTGTGAGGCCATAATGCACGCTTCTGGCTTTTGAAGTTTTTGTTGCTAAGCAATATCTTAAATAACATGTAAGGAGAATTTCATTATTGATCAAATAAATATATTTTGTTGTTGCCCTATAATTTCTTCTTATATTATAAAAGAATTAAAAAAGCTCGTCGCGTGCCTTTATGGTGTAATAATGCACTCGGGGAAATGTTGGAAGAATACTCGAGAAGCTTGTAAAACACTCGGCTACGCCTCGTGTTTTACAAGCTTCTCTCGTATTCTCCCAACATTCCCCCATCGTGCATTATTACACCATAAAGGCACGCGACTCGTTTTTTAATTCTTAAACAACGCCACGGCAGTGCCGTTATAGGATTTATCGCACTATCAAAATGGCAGCAACAAACAAAAAATTTGCCGAAATGAGCGAAGAGAACGAAGAGGAAATTAATGTAATTATAGATGAATCAACACCGAAAAATACTAAACGGGCAACCGCTTGGGGTGTTTTATAGTATTTAAAGATAAGCATGTGTTGTTTATTCAAGTTTTGAAATGATATAAAGTCTTTACGAGTTTACTCAAAATGAATATTAAAAGCATTAAAGCACTCTTTGTTTGGGCATTATCGTTTTTACATGCACTTGTTCACTTCGAAAGTTAAGGAATGAATAGTTATATAAATACAGTATTGGAATAAAATATGGAAACACTAAAGTTAGGTTTGAATTATAACAAAATTTAGCTAATAAATTAGGTTAACAAACTACCACAATCGGGCTCTTATTGGCAACAGCTTCGTTTTTCAGCAAGATAACGATCCCAAGCATACAGCAAGGGTAGTCAAACGATACCTGGAAAACAAGACACGAGATGGCAGTTTGACTGTCCTAGACTGGCCGGCCCAGAGTCCAGATATGAACATCATTGAGCAAGTGTGGACGTACATGGAGCAGGAGAAAGTGAAGAGAGCTCCTGCAAACTTGCAGCAGCTGTGGGAGGTGTTGCAGGACATCTGGAGAACTATTCCTGTTGCCTTTATCCAAAAACTTTATGACAGTGTTCCCAGTCGTGTCAATGAACTGTGTAAAGCTAAAGGGCTTCACACTAAGTATTAAAGTTCAACTGTGTGGAAGTCTAGCGTTTGTCTTTTTCTTATACTAATATTACCTACAATTCTTGAGTTACAATAAAATTTGTTTGCATGTCACAGAAAATATCACGGAATGTCTTATTAATGGATATTTTATAAGATGTTTCCATATTTTATTCCAATACTGTATACTGAATTGACTCACACTGTGTTTGTTGCGAGTAGAAACAGAACCAAAAGTGAGAATTATCAAAGGTTATAGGACCGCGCTCGTAACAGTATATAGGTATGAACGTCCCTAGAATATTACCAATTCCTTTGTACAAAAAATTCTTAGTTCTATTTGATCCGCAAGTATTGTTTTGTTTCCATTTTATGTTTGTGGGAAAAGCGCTCTGTTATTCAAAATCCGGTTAGCTTAACCGAGGGTTTAGTGAATGATTTTTGCCACAAGACGTCTGAGTAAATATAATTTTAGGCCATTAGCAATCATTAATCGCTTTTTCCTTTCATGTATGACATATGCTTGGATTAATACCTGGATAAACAGTTTTAAGTCGTCACTTATCTTAATTGTCGCATTTTTTTAAAAAAAATGTGCGTGCTGTAGGTAATGCAAGCGCTTATTATGTCAATCAATTGTGTTCAAAATATTGCGCGGTCAAGCATGTAACAGATTACGTCATCAAAAGTTCAATTCGGTAAAATAAGAGTGAAAATAGTTTAAGTTGAAAGATATTGTTGAGGTATTATTCGTAAATTTTACTAGCTGCTGATGATAACTGGTTTAAGTTGTGAACATTAATTTTTTAAGTATCGATCGATTGAGCAGAAGACCAACTCGACTAGTGAGACAACGCTTTAAACAAACAAGAAATGAGAGCTGGAGCGAGCTTCCAAGACCAAGACCAACCCACATTTCTAACTTACAACGCTTATTGGTTGGATAAGGATCAGCCCACTCTGGTTGATGACGTGTGCAAGTTTTCTTAACCGTTACTATAAAAGGGCGTGCACAACACCCGAACCTTCAGTGGACCAACGAAGTGGGACAACGAAGTCGACCCGAACCTTCAGTGGACTAGCGGAGTAAAAAGCATGTGAAACGTTAGAGAAGCTCAACATTACTGAACCAACGACAAATTAAGACAGGACAGGAAACAACGCGAATCCGAAAGGATAGAAAGCAACGAAGATTTGAAGCGAAGGAAGACCGAGAAAAGAATATTAATGAACATTACTTAACCCACTGTAAAGATCCTACTACCTCGCATATAGAAAATAAAATTTAATATTTTGAATACGCGAGAAAACAAATAAAACCAATAACGTATCGTTCCAAGCCAGCCTATGTGCTGTTGTTTGCGCACATATTTTTGTAAATAAGCGGGCAAACTCCCTCTTAAAACGTCGCATTTGTATTAGTTATGAGGACAGATCTACACTTTCTAAAGTACATCTCTAGAAAGAAGCTCCTGCATGTAATCACTTGAATAACGTTTAATTTTTAAATCACACTTACCGTTTTTCAATAAAGATCATCAAGCTCTTGGTTTCGTTCAAATGGCGCGGAATGAGAAAGTGGTGCTCAAAATTCGTTTCCTCGCCTTTAAAATGAGATAATAGCGAGATTTAGCAGGAGGACATGACCGTCAAGGAGTCCAAAGACGACGTGAAAATAACAAATAAATGCATGGCGTGGCGTGTCCAAATACAGACGCATCACGCCATGTTCATGTCCTGTATGTCATGCTCATGTCTTCACTTTGATAACAAGTTCTGAAGGGCCGATAAAGAGAGTTCATTATTTTGTATTTGAGCAATTTGTTCCAACAATGGAAACCAGGCATAAAAGGCGGTTTTCCACTATATTATATAGGCTGAATTATATAAGGAACAATTGAAAAGAAACTCTTTTGAATGATCAGTTTGAAAACTTTAGTGTGTGACACAATTTTAAAACTTATATATTTGTTAACTTGACTTTGGTATAGATCGTGATCGTTCGTGCGAAACACTTCTGTTAATCGCGTTCGACGAAGGAGACGACTCGATTTTGGAACCCTATTATTGTATGCTCTCAAATTCTTATGGATGCCACTCGAGTTTTGCTATTAATTTTATGAACTTTATAACTCTAGCACAAGTTGTTAACATTTTGTTCTGCAGTCTTTCTGCCATTGTAATTTTTTTTAAAGTTTTGTTATTCGCCTTAGGGGCTGATTACATGGTGTCTTTTCAGCCCGGGCTGAGTTTCAGCCTGGCAAACCGGGCCCAAAGTATTTTTCAATTACATGCAGGAAAGTTTCTGTCCGGGCTGTGTTATGACACGTCAGAGTTATTTTAGGACCAGGACTGAAATTTCAGCCCGGGATGAGTTTGTAAAGGGTGGTAGTAGACCTATTTCGATTCTTCGAGCGCTTTAAAATCCCGAATGACAATAACTTAATCTTTAAGGGACTATGACTACACATAAAAATGAAATAAACAAACGAAAAAGCATTGTCAAGGCGAATTTTTCTGTCCGGGTTTAAGCCCTGGGGACGAGGATGCCTTCACCCCTATACGGACCTCCATTCAGGTAAATAGCATACATGTATTCGATATTATTTTATACACAAGCGCCAGATATGAGGTATTCTGCAATTTCATTGGTTGGCTACTAGACAGATATTAGGCGCAAATTTCAACGTTTTACATTTTTCAAAAGCAAATAAATTTTAACTTATCAAAATTTTCTTGTAGATTGCATTAAAATAATAAATTTTGATTGGTCTAGCGTCCATAGATTCCAAATTTTGATCCCAGAATTTAATTTATGTGCTTCTGAAAACTGAAAATTCGCGCCGCGTTGCCGCTTCGCGTCCGGTCTGTGTCGGCCTTTAAATACTCAGGGGGCAGCTAACTAGAGGTCAGCGGTGGTAGTTCTGCCCAACCAAAATGGCCAACGTTGTTATCCGTCTTGCTAACGAAGCCGACTTACCAGCCGTTTTAGAAATGTCAGAAGGTATATATGATGGCCATGACTATTTTGCTAGCGAGTTTCGGAACTATTTGAACGACCCAAACCGAAGAATTTTGATCGCAGTGATGGATGACAAAGCTGTCGGCTTACAAGTCATGCATGTTATTGATGAAGGCGAAACAGCTATAGCTCATTCTTTGCGTGTAAATTGTAAATATCGTTGCCAGGGAATTGGTAAACGACTGATTCAAGAGTGTCGCAATTATGTGAAAGCGAATTTTCCACAAGTTAAATTTGAGAGATACGTGACAAGGAGCAATGCACGTCTGGCCATACAAGAGAAATCAGATGACGTTCAATTTCACGAAGCTGCAGCTTTTGTGTGCCTTGTGAAGGGTAATACATCCGAGCTGCGCTCTCGTCTCACAAGCTACTCTATTGACCAGACTACTAATTTAAAACAATTGAACAAAACTGATCTGGAGCGCATCCTAACTCAAGATACACTTCGCAAAATTTTGTTGAAAGGAAAATACATCGGTATAAGAGAACCATTCAAGGCTCTTGTGTCCAACATCACAATTGGCTTATTCAAGGATGGTGATACAATGCTTGCATCTTATTCTGGTGAATCTGTTGAGTCATTAAGTCACTCTCGGTGGTATTCAGTTGCTAAACACCCTCGATTAAATAGCATCTGTTATACTCTGGACAAAGAGTTGCTTAAAATCCATCTTGTCAAGCAGTTGCAACATGCAATTTTGCAACACCCTGGAGAAACAATTATTTTCGCTTCCATTATCGATAAATCACTGGCTGAATGCACAACTGATATCTTATTTAAAGATCTGTCTTTGACGACTTCAAGCAATCAATTGAAAGCATATCATAATCTTTATTTCTATGAAAAATCCCTGGTATAATAGACCTTAGAGGTGCTTGCGTCATGGGACTGTCAAACAATAAATTGCAATGCAATATATGAAACATGTAGGAAAATCTAACCTAATATTACGTAGATTGACTGTGTGACATGAGCACCTCTAATGTCTATTTACTGCCTTGTGGAAGTACCTTACTTTTGATATTTGCATTAACTCATCCCCAGTCTTCTATCTGAGTTATGTATTGAGATAATCTCAATTTTTCTCTGTCCACAGATAGATGTCTCTGAACACACATACCTACAACATTTGCTAGTATTCTGTCAGAACAAGGTTATCTGGATAACTTTAACATATAGTATTTCACCTACTAATATGTTTTAAAACAACATATCATCATTAAGTACCAAGACCAAAATAATCTGCAATTAATATCCTGCAATTAAGTATAATTATGGCAAGGCATCACACTCTTAGTAGTCGAATAGTGCCATTAAATTACATAATGGATTATAGGAGAGGCAGAAATAGATTTTTAATTTTTACAGTCACATCCTAGAGAGCATAGCTACCCTACTAGCCTAGCCAATTTGGATAACTTCTAAAATACCATTTTTTAAATAAATAGCAGATGTTTATTGCTACAATAAATTGCAATCACTTCACTCTCCAAAATAGCATGCATTCGTTTTTTTTCTAACATTTTGGCTATTCTAAGCTATTTAATTAGTCCGGTTTGCCAGGATAAAACAATTATATATACAAAAGAGCAAAGTCCATTTAAGCTGGATTAAAATGAATATATAATATAAATGAACGTATGATTGCTGTAGTATTGTATGATTGAATGTATGATTGCTAGGCAATGTGCCCTGGTGGCTGCCATTGTTTTGTAACTTTTCAATGATTTGAAATTTATGTTGTAAAATTGATAACCAAATTTCATGAATTAGGTCACATGCACACCCTGTACAAATAAGATTGATAAATATCCAAATCAGTCACAAACGCTATTCGTTGTATTTTTCCAATACAAACAGTTGGGTTTCTAACTGATTTTCGTATTTATTTAAATCTTATTTATTACAAATCCATTTCACAAGACCAAGTTGTTTACAACACAACAAGGTCGTTTGTGTTGCAAACATTTGTAGTATGTTAAATAAAAAATTTGAACTATGGCATCTTTTCTAGCTAGACCCCACTTCCATATGTACAAGACAGGTTTTGTGTACGAATAATTGTTGTTTTTAAATAGAATATAGTTGTGGACGTCTCAATGTCATCTAGCGCCATAGCCACATGGCTACGATAAGGCAATACATAATTTGCTAAAATGACAGCTTAAGCTAAAGAAAATACGGATATATTGGGTAATATGGATGAAACATAAGAAATGAAACATTAGCAATGAAATATCAATGAAATATCATTTTATTACTATTTATCTGCTGTTTACATCAATGTCTTTTGGCTGGGCATTAAATTTACCCCACCTTTTCTGTGCAAACAGTTAATGATTATATTGATGATTATGTTTTTGATTATGAAAATTAATAAACCGGCATTACATGTGCCGGTGTGTGACTGGTTACTGATTGCGTATATTGAACGGTTGCAAATAAAACAGAGCTCCTAGTGACAAAAAATCGGCAACATTTTTATGGTTAAGTAAGGGAAGCGATAGATGCAATGATATTGTCATCAGACAATCTCAAAGCACTGCGATGTTGCCTCAAACAAACACGTAATGGTTGTAATGGTGATGTCTCAGTAATTCGCTCGTACGAACACTGGCCGCTTTATTACGCTTACGGCAAATATAATTTGTGAAATTTCATTGATTTTTGTGTTAAATGCTCCTCAGCTCGTGAAACGAATTAAACCATCAATGTGCTGACAGTGCTGTCGTTTGCATGAGGTTCGTTGCCCGCTAACGTACGCATTGTTAGTAATCTAGACTTCTAGTATTTTTACATATATTTTTAGTAAGCGAGCAATTAAACGTCCTCTTAAAACATCGCATTTGAGTTAGTTTTAACGACACATATACACTTCACATAAGAAAGAAACTAACTTTGGTATATACTTGAATAAGGTTTAGTTCATAGGCTTACCGTTTAAAAAATTATCAAGCTGTTGGGTCTTGGTTAAAAAATGGCGCCGTTCCCTAATGGCATAACACAATACGATGAAAAAGTGGTTCGTTTCTTTCCATCTTAAAAATGAGTTCATTCCAATATTCGTTCTCCCTAGTTGATTTGTCATTCTGTAAAGCGTTTGGCAATGGAAATTCGTCCAAATTTCACTTCGATATTGACGATAACAAGTTCTAAGCGCGAAATTTGGTGTGTGTCACGATTATAAAATTTACCAAACCTCGGTAATCGCCCGTCCGAAACGCTCATGTTAATATAACATGCTCGAGATTAAGAATAACAAAGCATCGCATTGCATTCAGAATAACGTATAACGACGTATAACCTAGACCTAAGGCCTGTGTTCCACTTCAACCGTATCGTAACGCAATGTATTTCTTTGTTTCCAACGTATTCGACCAAAACTAATGACTTTAAAACAATGAGATAGGCTACGTTTTTCTCCACGATACAGTTGAAGTGGAAAACGACCTTAATTCTCAAGGCCATGTATATAAAAAATATCTCCTATTCAGCTCAAGCTTTTGATAAAATTTGAATGCCTTATTATTACTCCAAACTCGTGGATGCTTAAAATTTAAAGAGAGATGCTCAATTTGAATACCTTAAACTAATTACTTTGCGGGGGGGGGGTTATTTTCTTATTCACCATGTATACAGGGTGAGTCAGAAAAAAGTGACACCTATGCGGCCAATTTCAATAGAAGTCTATTGAAATGCGCCCCATAGGTGTAAGTTTTTTCTGACTCACCCTGTATAGTGTCAGGTCGCGTCGAATGCAATTTGGTGATATTATCAGGTAAAACAAGCAAATAATCTATTGTTTTAATCAGGTTTTTACTTGACTTGTGCATGTTAACCAATAAAAAATTGGTCCGAGAAATGGAGCTGAGGTGAACATTGTTTGCATTCGACGCGACCGAAATTCGCAAAAAACTGCTGCAGATTTATTGGATTTGCCTAATTCCAAACCGAATTTTAGGTAAAGAACTTTCTTTAAAAGTAGGTATTTCTCTGCTTATATCACGGTAATAAAACAATTCGGCATTCCGGATGTCATACAGCGACCACAACTTTTGAAAACATAAACATGAAAGAGATATTATAGGTGTTCATTATTTATTTCATAATCTATTTTATTCCAATATAAAATAAGTTCATATGATGTGTAGGGTGATCTAAAAATGCGACTACAGCAAAATTGTTTAAAAATATTTTTCCTATCTGTACAAATCTTCCGCGCACAGAACATTTACACTTCGATCATAATAAAATATTAAAATATATATATACATATTATATCTGAAATATTAAGTTGTCTTATTATGCGTTGCTATTCCGCCATGTGAAATTTGCGAAGGTTGCCGTTAATCGTGGTGTGGTGCCTAAAATATGAAATATTTGAGTGTTATAAAACAAAAAATGGAAATTTAACATCCCTCCACAGGTTAGTTTGAAGCACCGTATACGTAGAAAAAGTTAAAGTGGAAGTCAAGTTCGTTCTGTGCTTCGGTTCAGCCCATAACAATGCGAGAGCTCACTCATGTAAAAATTGTCTAAATTCTGCGCTTTTTTATTTATCTGAACAATGTATGCATTTGATAGAACAATAATATAAACAGGTGTAAACAAAAATTTACAGTTTTTGAATTATTTACTTCCTTGTTTTGTAGTGAAGAAATGCAAAACTATCGTAAATATTCTTATTATTAAGTGCGTTAAGTATAACGTTTTTAATTTAATTTTAATATGAACGCATTTAAAAGTATGAACACATGAACGCATTTAAAAGTAAAAAAAAGTAACCCAGCTGTCACAAAGGATAGAAACGAGATAAATTTCTCTCTCATACTTACATACATTATATCGAATTTTGTGACATTTCTTCATTATATGCTATACTGCTGATATTCGGCTTTCTCCCTTCCCTGTAACCAGACAACATTTTTCTATTAATTGATAACACGATACAAACACTTATAACACCCGTTTACACCGCATCAAACTGTTAATTGAAATGCCCAGAATATAAAAGATGATTCAAGTCGAAATTTTCGAAAATTATTCTGCTTCATATAGGGCACACCAGATCATCTAAGACGGGAAAGGCAGTGGGACTAGTGGTCGAATAAAAATAAACTTCTCAGTTGAAACAAGTTAAATATCTCTCGAAATATACTTCATCTCGGTTTATAAATTTATGTTAAAGTTATAGTTCTTATGACTAAACATAATCACATGATTTCACTGACATGATTACAATATTTACCTGCAGTGAAAAATGTATGGGATGACGCTCCTTTGTCGGGAGTCGACGGACTGGGAGTTGCTGAATATGAAAAAAAAATTGCGTTAAAACAAAGTTTCTTCGCAGCGAAGATCAGTCGAGCGTTCGGGTCTTGTTTTTTAGGGTGAGGGGGGGGGGTGTTAAACGGCATTGGCAGTGAAAATTTAACTTGCCTCGTATGCATTTAAAAGAACTTTTAAATACCTGGGCGAGGACTTGGAAAACAAAATATTGAACCGGTCGCCTGTATGTAATTATGACTAAGCCCAGATTACGGCTAATATAACAAGGATCAAACGAAGATTTAACAATTCGAGCATGGTTTAAAATGAAATACCACTTACTTGATCTGGATAATCGTGCTGACGTGTCTGTAAAGATGATAAAAAAATGGTTTAATCTATGCACTTTACAGTACACTATATGCGCTCAAGATTGGAAATTACTTTATCAGTACGCTATTGGCATTATTGGCACTATTAGCATTATCTATAAACAGGTCGTATAGATTGTAAGTACTTAACATTGTTACAAAGTGGAAATGTGAGAGCGAAGTGCCTAATGTTATTACTGGACCAGTCGCAGGTCCTTGTATCGCAACTGGATCTGATCATCGGAACTGATTCGCTTGTCTAAATCACAAGCGAAAAAGTCTACCATATTTGCAACAAACAGACAGAGAAGAAGAATCTAACCTGGTTTAGTTGGATATTTTTGTTCCTCCACAGTTAAATCTCCTATTTCCGGAAAAACCTCGATATCTAAAGCACCATTACAAAAAAGGTATTTATTTACTGCATCATAATCTGCATATTAACTGCATAGGTTAGAACTTCACCACGGGCAAGCATTTTCAGGGTCCCGGAGGTCAAGGAGGCTTTTACTCGTCGTTTTAACGAGCCAACTGCCTATATCCAAGAACAGGAAGTACTAATACTTCGTATAATTACCATTGATGCTGATCGTCCTTGGAGATGTTGGAGGCAGGGACGATGACGGAGAGCTTACTGTTGATGATCGCGAAACGACTTCTAAATTTAATTATAATATAACATTTATAGTACGCGCGTGCTGATTGGTCGAACACTTGACAAGCGAAGCAATGTAATGAGAATTTATAACTGAATGGAATTATAATATTTGTACAAAATCTTTTTATTGAGTTATATTATAAAAGAAATAGAAAACATTTTTTCCTGTGTTTCTATACAGTTATAGAAACACTTGTGGAAGTTTGGGAGAACTCAAAATAACGTGGAAAAACTCGCACTACGGGCTCATTTTATGTCGTGTAAAATTTAATGAACACATTTCAACATGAATTACCTTCCTTCAAGACTCGATTTTCACCCGGGGAATTTGGTGGTGTTGGCTTCCTCTTCAGTTGAACTGACAGTGGAACTACGTGAAGGAAGAACAGTCATTAACTGGTTTTTGAAAAAAAGTTCCATTGCTTAAAGGATCGTGATAAATTACGCGATTAAAAGGTCTGATCCGTCGAGAGAGATAAAGACAGTGTACGTCTAACAGTGTTTTGAAAGAACATTTGCATCCGTGATGTCTTTAGTTGTACTTTTTTAACACACACAGCCGATTGAGGGCATTGGAATGCAGAATTTAAATATTTTGCAAAACTATCAGCCTAAGGACCACGTGTAAGCCGATCTCTAAGACTCCTAAATTAAATTAGAAACGAATTTCGACACAATATGTGGTACAGTGCATACCAGATTAGTTTCTAAGGTTGTAGCGAAATTTCTATCGCGCTTGCCTACAATATTTATCGATTTAATAATTCGATAAATTTTTACTCAAAAAAATTGTGTATATCATAATGAATGTTTCCTACCTGAGCCCGGAGGAGGTTCGCAATTTAACGACAGCTCGCGAAGTTTGTCCTCGTTCGTAATCACAGTTAGATTGGCGAGATACTTCTTCACGCGACGGCTCATGAGCACCTAAGAGAAAATCTCCAATTAGTTTGGTCGTGGACTGTCTATCCTCCCCCCGTACTCTCAAACAGGGGGGAAGCGTCGAAGTTTATATGAGCTGTTACACAATCTGTTTGGCCGAGCTACTCACCCTATACGCGCTTGCAGTGAAAACAGCCAGTAATTCAATGAGAATTTGTGATGAGAATTTTATAGAACTTTGAAAATTTATTGTTGTAATTTCTCACTATATTATAAAACAATTATACCATTCGTTGTCTATCACCTCATTATGAACGACTCGAGCTCATGGTAAAATTGTTAACCATCGTGTTTGATATGCGAGTGATAAACATGACAACAGATTATGTAAATAGTCGACTAGCATTTCCATGCAAGAAAAACATTCTATCAAATGTGCAGTTCTATTATACCTCTTCGTGCATCTTTCTTGGATTTCGAAAGCCGTTATCACGGCGACTGCGCCTGTTCTTGTTCTGAAGACCGCTGGTAAGAGCTTGAATAACCGTAGGTCCAGGTGTATCTGGCACAGCACGGTCGAACATTAGAAAACTGTCCTGGAAAGACGAACAGCGAATACGTTAGGCATGCAGTGGAAATACATGCCAAACATTTCTTTCATTTCTTCAAAGGCAACAGTTTGAAAATACTCTTCACTTTTTGCGTAAATATGCACTTTAATTACACATTACTTACGTAAGGCACGAGACCAAGTTTCGTCGTATTTCGTACTTCTTTTGATATACAGCGTAGCTTTTCAAAGTTGATCTGGAAACGGACAAAAATTAATACATTTCCAGCCATGTTTAAAAAGAAAAAGCGTCCGGCCATGGGAACAGTATGCTATATCCTTACATTCACTAGAAAAAATCTTACAACTTTCCCAAGTTATATTAATCAATAATGAGGAAAATCAAAGAAATTAAGCTAATAAATAAATAAAAAAACGTGGTGTATATCACAAAGATTTAACAACTTTTTAACAACACCATGCAAAACTTCAAAGAATGTGTATGACAAAAATCATCCAGAAAATGCAAGCACGTTTTCAGTCCCACTTACCAAACCATCAACTTTTGATTTATTTCCAAAATGTAAAAAGGAAAGATCTTTCAACACGATGGGGAAAAATGGTACCTTTGATGAAAAAAATACACACTCAGTATATGACCAAAGGTATAATGTCCCCCTGGTGTGAAAAATAGAGCAGGCGCAAGTTCTAATTATTTTTTTTAAAGTTTTTTCTGTAACATGTACAAAAATTGTACATGCTACAGGAAAATATCCTTTTTAATCCTTTTCGGTATTGTTGACAGAAATATTACAAAGCAATGTACTGCATGTTTTCTTTGTTACTTATTATAATTGAAATAGATTGTTGAATATGCCTATAGAGCGGAGATCTTGTTTGAGATGTCGAGTCCCTTTTGCACTACTTAAAAAACTATATCGCATCTCCGTTGTACACGACAGTGTTACACGATAGCAGCTCTAGTTTCTATTTCGAGCATTGTGAATTAAAAATTGTTTTGTCAGCGATTACTTATATTCTCATGACTGCATACGTGGGTCTCAAAAGCATCGAAAAACCGACCGAGCGATAGATATAAATTACGTCTTACCACAGGTGGGTATCTCTGCTCTCTGCTCAACAGAGTGCGATATTTTGACATGTTTCTTGAAGGATCCATTAAATCTTTAATATCCTACAATAACAAGATGTTTAAAACATGACCAATGGGATCATTGATAAGACTTAAAAACTACAGTACCTATATATCTCAGGGGACTTACTTCGAATATTTTAGTATATTTATTGGGAACTCTCTCCCAGGTCCCTTTCATTCTCTGCACAGCAGAATGGTCAAGACCACTGGAAAAAAACAAAAGTCAGATTAAAATAATTTTCATGAAACATGCAGTATGTGCATGGCTATATAAAAGAAAGTTAAAATAATGAATTTCACATGCATCCTGGTCTAATCGTCTCTCAAAAGCATGTCTTATAATTTTACAGAATATGGAGAATTCGCAATTACATTTCTAACATGCACACTGTTTATTATATAGTTGAAACTAAACTAAGCATACCTGACGATTGCAAACATAGAATTGAAATTTCTACAATCTTTACATCGTTCTTGAAAAATGGAAAAAAATATATAGCTAAAAATCCTTACGTTCAAACGATAGAACAATTTTTTGATCATGCAGGTGGGGGCGTCGAGAGAATTCCTAGGGAGGTCCGCGAATACAAAACACATTGGGGGAGGCAAGCCCTGCATGGCCTTCCCTGCTCTGTGGTTTCTGCTATACCCGCTGTCCGCAAGTTGACAGATCAACGTGTCAGGGTCTTGAGTGTCTCGTCATCAAGATAACATGTTGGGGCCGATAGAGGATAACACTATCGCGGTACTTACTTGCAATCCTTATAAATTGTTTGATAATCTTTACGCGTTTCACAGCACTCGGTTCCTTACAAATCTCTGTAATAACCCAGTATCGTTCCTCGTCCGATATCTATGAAAAAAATTACACCGAAGGCTGTTCATACAAACTTCCATGCACTTTTTTCTCTCTCCCACTTTCTAAGGGCTGATACTAACCTTTGAGAACTTTAATAAACTATTACGCAAAGTTTCTTCAAATTTCCACAGCTCATAAATATACTGCGAAGACTCGATCTTTTGGAAAATCTCGAAGTCCTAAAGAATATTGATCAAATTTACGTCGAGTTTTTTTCATACTGAATACTGTGCTATAGAAAGGGGTAGTTTTTCAAACCCTGATTTAACGAGTTTTAAATTTAACGCTTAAATGCAGTTTAAGAGCCTATAAGCACTACTAAAAACTTATTGTCTAAACTATCTATAAGCACTAAAAAACTCTTTCTCATCGTGCAAAGGGTACGTTAAATGAGTCATTGTTGAGGGTATAACCAGAATTTGGCAGAACTCGTGGAATACTTACTCTTAAAGTAACTTGTCGAGCAACTTCAGTGGAATCTAGGTCAGCTAACGTATATCGTAATTCCTTGGCTAATTCCTAAATTAAAGGCAATGACAAATCATTATTTCTGAGAGCTCAGTGACGCATCTAGCCATTCAGAACGCTTTATCAGAAGTCTAGGTTTATTTATTCATTGCATGGTCGGATCTAGGGGTGCATGCATGTGAAGAAAAAATTACACAGCTAAATTTTAAATTACACCTTAATAACAACGCTATTGTTCATGGATTTTAAAGGATATTTTTACATAAAAATCTTCAAATGCGATTGTGATCTTTAAGCTGTAGTTTATTCTGACCACCACTAGATCCGCCACTGATCTCTTCACAGCCTAGTCCTAGGAAGACTCTCATATAGGCTACCTGTGCTGCACAAGCCCCGTTTACACTACACTAGTTCGATTTATTGACACGTACAGGGCTATAATTGGTACCCGTACCTATTTTTTTCGTGTTCAGTTTACCAAACAAAGACCGAGCACAGATGAAACGGGCATGGGTACCTTTTTAGCCGTGCCGTACCAAAAAAAACGAGTGTAGTGTAAACGGACTAAGGATAAGCCTACAACCCCGCCCCCATCAAATTAGACTTTTGTTTAGTCGAGAAACTAAACGTGACAAACCTGTATCGTTTCTTCAGGAAGTAATGTGACGTCGGTTGATGTGAAATCTTTAAGATAATATCGGCCATTCAACGCAGCTTTATTCACAAGATCACACATCATGTCAGGAAGTCGTTTCTGTTTTATTAAATCTCCTTCATTCACCGTGATTTCGCTCAGAGAGAAATTGCTGTATAAAGATATAATTGCATATTACACATAAAGTGCATTACACATAAAATCGGCACTGTCTGTTTTATTGTTTCTCTAAAGTGACTCCGCACTACCACCATTGGCGTACGGGACAGGGGGGGGGCAAACTGAAAAAGAGTTGGATAGCTATAAAACTTAATTTGTAATATATATCAAATTCCGGCACATTGATAACTCAAAATTCGGACGACTTGTTTTAACCCCCCCCCCCAATCGAAGTTGCACCCGTACGCCTAGGACTACCACAACTTATATTAAAGAAATTATACAGATGCAGCTTATATGCTGATTTAACATTTCAGGGAAAACTTCAGGGGAAAATATCGCTACTTACGAAGCGGACTCGGCCAATGAAAATGCGTCAACAGCCATGTTCACAACTTCACGAACAGTCGTATCCTAAAAGACGCGAGAAATACGTTTACTGAACTGTGTTGTTATAAACATTTGGATGATAGTTCTTGCTCGCAATACTGCATGTGCACAAAAAAACAGCAAATGAAATTATAGAACGTATTAGTGGAACAACAAAAAGCTGAAATTGAAAACATATTTTACCAAAACGTTTCACCAATAAAAAAAAGGGGCTATTCTGCGGAATAAGCCGGTATGGTCTCAAAATTAAGGTACCCAAATGAAGTTGCCATGCATACGATGATTTAACATATGATTTTTATTCCACCATTATGTTACAAAAGGTGTACATGTATACAGGTAATAAACTAAATTATACATGGAATGTTTTGTATATGCACGATTATATATATTTGTATTATATATGTTTGTTAGGCGAACAAGAGATTCAGGGAATATTGCGATTATGTCACACTACTGAAACTGACTGGTCTAGCACAGCTATATACTAGAAATATATGCATGCAGAACCCCTCGCCATTTTCAACCAAGAAAATAAACATCAATATTTCAAAAATCAATACAATAATTTAGGCATACGACGTGGACCGTGCATGGTATTCATATTCTACAATTTTCAAAAGCAACTAAGTTTGATCATTTTTGATCATGTTATGAAGTTGTGTGTGGGCCTTTAAAGCCGTGATCTTAGTCAACTTCCCAAGATTGTCTAACTAAGTCAGCATTTGCTTCTAACCGTTGCATTTCGCGCTCCACGTATACGAGCTCGGTCCAAAAGCAAATTAAGATAGTGCATGTTTCTGTGAAGTCTGCATGTGCATTGTTTGTAAATTAATAGTCTACTTCGTATGTCGATGGAGTGTAATAATTATGGGGCAAGAAGAGCTGTGGCGCCAGCTCTTTCGCAGTTCATTGGTGGAAGACTTTTCCAGGTTTCTTCGCCGAGTACCAGGTATTCTGCTGTCTTGAGGCTGGTATAGCCTCTACCATCCTTACTTTTTGATGTTCCTCCAATAGCAATAATTGTATCGCCCATCATTACAGCAGCACATCTAGCTCTGAAATATATGTACACGAATTATCTCCAAATACTAGTCGCTGTAGAAGTGCGGAGATTTCTTTTAATATTTCTTGTTTATATTGACTTTTTAACTTTCCTTTGTAAATGTACTGTTAAGGAGCAATGAATATAGTTTTTAATGTTCAAAAACGTCTTCGTGTGCGGGATTTTTGGTATCTCATTTTTTGTAATACAATTAAGATATATTTTTGATAACTCTAAAAGCCTTTTCTTATACTCTACATGTTACTAAAGCAAGTTAATATTTACACAACGCTTAATTTTTGTTACGGTACCGAAAAAATTATACGGGTGAAATTTCAAACTGCCATACATTTACACTACGCCAAATTTTTGGTACGGTACCAAAAAGATGGTACGGATGAAATTTTAAACTCCCAAATAAACTGTCAAATTACACCCGTACCAATTTAATCTGTTTACACACGTTCATTTTCAGCTTTGGTACGGATAAAATTAAAATGATCGTGAAGACCATAGGTAGCCCAACACTCGTGGTCCGCGCGCGTACACGCTACTCAGTGATCAGCATATATTAATAAATTAATATATGCTAATCACTGAGTAGCGTGTACGCGCGCGGACCACGAGTGTTGCCGTTGGGCTACCTATGTGAAGACATGACTAGATTGTCCAAATTTCATCCGTACGAAACCTAAAATTGCGTGTAGTGTATACGAGGCTAAGAGTGTGTTAAAAATTGATAAAATTAATTACCTCTTTTCCAACATACTTGGTAACCTGCCACATTGCTGGCTTGTGGTGTTGTATATAAGAACATCGTTTAGATATTGTTTGGAGCGATTTATTCCTCCCAAAATGATGAAGTTATCTTTGTACGCGACAACTGCCATATCTTCAACAGCATAAGGCAAAGGAGCTTGTTTCTGAAAATGTGATGTTCCTGGCTTGTAGAGCAGCACATCAGCGCATTCCAAATGCATATGGCTTACGAACGTAACAGAACCAACAAGGAAAATGGAATTTTCATTGACACAAACAACATTATAAAAGGAAAAATCTTCCTGCAGTTCGTAAGAGGCACAAACTTTGGTCATATACGAAGGTTTTAGCAATGTTTCTGATATTGACGAGGCGAACGTGTATATCTTATCACCACAGAGAACCCCTTTGCCACAATTTTCAGGTAGTTGCACGGGAAATGTAATTGAGGATCTATTTCTTGCAGTAGCAAGAAACTCCACCCTGTTAGTACTCCGACCGCCACAAAACATCATTTTGCTGTTGTAAACAAACGAAAACCCACCGGTATGATCAAAGAAGAATGCATCCTTATAGAAAGCCCATTGCTGTGTCGACCAATTAAAGACCTCGCAAGATTTATCTCCACCACACGCTACAACAATCTGCGTGTCGACCTCCATTGGACTTGAACCGACTGAGAGTGATCTAAAAAACACGCTCTGGTCTTGACGGTTCACCTGTTGCCTTTGGCTTTCATTGGTTTCTTTTAATTCTCTACCTGCTAACCGCTGAATTTCGTTGCTGTGCCGCAGCTGTAAGAAAACGATATAACAAATTAATCTTATTGTTTCCTGTACGACTGTGGGATTTACCCAAATAGTGCTTATAAAAGGCAACCAGGGGAAGGTTAATTATAGCGGCTTATACCTATGTCTGCATGTATTAATTTGTCATATCTATCGCTGCATAAGAACTTTAATATAGGATAAACAGAAAGCACACAGAGTATTTAACATTGTGCCGCCGTAACAAGCGATATTAATATGAAATTAGTTCATATAAGGCTACATTGCCTGTGTATGCAAGTCAGTCTTTACTTGTCGTAAATTAAGGATTAATGCCTGGTTTCCATTTAGTTGTAAGTGTCGTGGACATGTAAAGGTGGAAAATGTGATTGAATATTAATTGTGTGCAGTCAACGATTCCAAAGACCGATTTAAATACAAAAAATAAAGACAAATTTAGAAACGGATTATTTCTTCATCGGTTAATATGACTTGTTCACGACAGTTACGATTAAATAGAAACCACGATGAATAACGTATATAAAATCGGGCTTACCTGTTCCGCTTCAAGTTCTCGAAAAATCCTGTGAAGTTCAGTCAAGCTCTGCTTGTTCTTATTAACTTCTTTTAACAAGACACAAGAATGCTTTTTGTATTCTCTTTTTTTCATTACTTCGCGACAATCTCCGCAAGTTAGCGATCGAAATTCGCAGTTCTGTTGATGGCTGACTAGATCTTTCCGATTTAATTGCTCCGTACACCCATCGTAGGAACACTCAACGGAAGCGAAGTCACATTTTTCATGATGAGACAATAAAGCTGCATGGCTTACTTCCGCAGTACAGCCACGACTGGCGTTTAAACAACGTAGTCTAAGATTTTGTTGACGATTCGCCATCGAGCACAATATATATTAGTTCATCAATGTTAATTTCTCTGTCTCCCAGAACCTCAAAAATTTAGGCACACGCGATAATTAAAAAATCAACATTATACAGTTGAGAACGAATTCGCTATGTTGCTAAATAGCAACAGGTCTGGGCATGCACAAGTAATATTTCACGAATATACTTTGTTCATGCATACCATGAATATAATTATAGTGTTTTAAAACGCTGTGGTCTGTTGCCTGGGTTAGTAACTGATCAACAACAGGATTCGCATTAATAAATAATGTTACCTCTCCACGTATATAGGTTCAATCAGGGAATTCAAGCTTCCCGTTTCCGGGAAACGGCGAACGCAAGGCCGAACTTTTATGGCAGACATTTGTTCAATTTCTTCGTTGCATATTTGCTTTATGCGTATCGACATAGATTGTTGCTGGAGTTTTAAAATATCAAGTCCGTTTGCGCTTTATTGCCTTTTAACCTATAAATATTTTCTTCGCTTGGCGTTTGCCTTTTCACTTTTCCGCCCTGTTAGCTATCAACTGAAGCGGCGGTGCATGGAATTGTAACGAATGAATGTCAATATAAATACCTGATATATTACAAAGTATTTTGAAGTGTGATCAGCCTTATAGATCCGGATGACTTGATCAGGTTGTACATGGTCTGCTTCATCTTCAGCGATGTTTTCAGAAGAGCTGTACGCGCGCAATGTCCCATTACTCATTGCAGTTTTCTTCGAATTCACGAGACTGGAGTCATCGTATGATATACCGTATAAACCTTTCACATCTTTTTCGCCCCTGGAATATAGAGTGGAAAAAAAACAACATTAATTTTGCATATCCAAGATAGCGAAAAGTGAAACATTCGATCGTGAATATCTAAAAAAGTTGAGAGGATGATAAAAATCTTTGAACGGACTTGGAAACTTAGTTGAAGGTATTACCCAAATCTTTTTATATCGAGCATAAATATAAACCACATTAGATGTGTCATTGCAGCTCTGATAATCAAAGTGTCTCTATACATAATTTTAGCTGTCCTTTTTATTAACCAAAAGTGCCACCGGAGGCTGGTGCTCCACCCAAATTTCTGGTCAGAAGAAACTTACTTTGGTGAACGTGGTAATGTAGTGAATTTCATGAATGTCTTTTTGATTCGTGTTGTTGCATAAATACCTCCAAATGGATTCTAAAAACAAACAGCTGTATTTAATAAAACGTGCATGTTTATACACGACTTTAGCTAATCTTATTTTAGAACAGTCCACAGAGGTTTGATTTATTGAAAATATTATCATATTTATATGTTGGTTTCAGCAGTGTTAGTTTAAGTTACGTCCAAACTAACACGTTCGAAACGGCAGAACAACCCCGAACAAACAGCAGAGATCGTAGCCAACTAAGGAATTATTCTCTTATCGTATATAGCATGCACATTAAACAGTCATGACCTAGGAAGGTTGCAAACAAAAACTAAGTAAAGAATCGCATACATACCCCAAGTTTCTTTCCGGAATCTGAAAGAAGGTTTATCGCAATTTTAGCTTTAATGCATCATAACATTTAAGCAAAATACATAAAAAAAGGTTTTGGCTGAATTTAGTTAAAAGCCAAAAGAATTTTGCGGAAAATTAATACATAATATATGCCACTGGTCCAAATATGAACAGATATGACGTATAGGTAATAATCTGTAATACGTGTACGAATGGAAAGATTTTTTCTCGTACGCGTACAAGCAGTATTACGTATTGTCAATTCAACCCTTGCAATTACCCAAATCACGCAGTCATATTTATACTATATATATGTTTCTGTGGAGCGTTCTCGTATCGAAATCAGCGACACGATGATATGTGTGTGGCTTCAAGTGACTCAATAATACAGCAATCAACTCTATACTTACAATCGGAGTAATACAAAGGATCGTTACTTCGATGCATGAAACCAAAACGTTTGTCGCAACTGTCGGACGAACTCCTCTGAACTTCATTTTTCTAGAAATAAATGAAACATATAGAAAGGACCTTCCCGCTTGGTGATGCGAACCTTACTCAAAAACCGCACAGTCGCGGTAGCAGTTTTACGTCTATCTCATTATTCAGAATATTTGTAATCTCAAAATATTTTTATTCCGTTTCATTATTCGCTAGCAGCGTTAATTGTGTTGGTAGTAATTTCATGTCCAGAATCCACCAATGTATAATCTTAACTTTAATCTTAAATCCAACTCAAACCCTTCTTACCCAACAGCTAATCCTAAAGGATGAGATTATGGATTGAATTCGTGCATTCTGGACATTGAGTTATTACCGTTGCGCATGGTGGTGGCATGCTGGGCTAGATTTCCTAGCTGTCACAATGCTTATAGTCCACCTTTCGCCACTGCTCCTGCATATCAGTCAGTATATTTTACTTGGGCTTTGCTCAACTATTCCACTTCAAACACATGCAGTCAATATCTCCCTATTGTTGGCTACATGCAGTTCCCTATAAAAGAACCCCCCCCCCCAATCTCTTATATCCTAAAATTTGTGCTGTACCTTCGCTTTTAAATTCGATGTTTTCTTTAGAGGACTTTGTAAAAGTTCTTTGAACACTAAAGATGAAACAATGTTTCACGTTATACATTTGGTTATAATTCAGTACAATACACCTAAATATTGGACATCTTTTCCTTTTATGTAAATCCGATTCTTCATATCTCATAAGAATATTGTTCATATCTCTTGTGACTTGCTTTAATTGCTATTACTGGGGCCAATATTTAGGCAATGGACTGAGTTTAGCACAGGAAATTGAACAATACCAAATATTTTTTGGTATTTTATGGGGTCGTATAAAGGGGGAAAGCTTGCATGCACTTACCAGCGATATTGTGTTTGACACTGATGTTCAAATTCGTCTGACTTTTCAAGATATCTTTTGCCTGGTAAACGAGACTAGTGTTAAAAAACAGAGTGAAATATTTGGACTTCAAATTGACACATCAGATACTTACTTTCGCAAGCGTCATATTTTCAAAGTTCTGACCGTTCACTTCTAGGATCTAAAAACAATTATTAAACATTAACAAGAACAAATTCTGCGAAATTCGTAACGCATTTATTCGCCAACCACTCGACTCGATCACGTGATATGACGAAGATCTCCACTTCGCGTGGACAAAGAGGAACAATGAAGTTAAGACTTTTTAACTGAAATTCACGCTCCATACAAACTTGCCATACCTGATCTCCTTTGCGTAGACCTGCTTGCTCAATTTTCGAGCCCTTCTTTACCTGTTTAAAAAATTAAATGTCGTTACTGATGAAAAAAACACACATGAAAAAAAGAGGGGCTCTTACGTGTTCCTTTGGGAAGAGTTCAGATGAAGCAAAGGATTGTATAATTTTGTGGACTGACCTTAGCAATAAATATTCCAAAGCCTCGGTCTTTCCCCCCGGTGATTGAGAAATTCAGCGACGAGTCTTTCGACGGATGAACCTGAATTGAAAACATACATAAACGTTTAACAAAATACGGTACCAATAGTGAATAGTCGTGGTTGTCACGATTCTTTTGGCGATTTTCTGTTCTATACAACGTATGCTATTAAGTGAATTATGCACACAGTGGTATACACTGTAGGTTTGGCTAAAGTGAAGTAATCACTCTGTTAGGGAGAGATCGTTTAGGGGGGAGGGGGGGGGGGTTGTATTGATACATCCGTGTCAGGAGACGGTAAAAATAATCAATTTCAATAGAAACTAATATTGCTGAACGTGATATTTTCCCCTCCACTTAACGATCTTCAGCGTCCCCCGCTGTCAAGTTTAGTCAATAGCGCACAATACAAACCCTCTATATTTAATGTATACCCATACTGATATACTATGTGGTAGCTAGAACTACAGCTCACCAAGGTAACTTTCCGTAGTCTTGCTTTAGATGAACAAGCGATGTGGAGTAACCGTAGCTGACCGATCATAGACTAAAACAAACAAACAAACAAACGTGTTAGTGAGAATTTAATGAAGAAACGAAAAACAATTCCTATATAGACCAAACTAGGATCTCTGGCAGGAATCGATTCTGCAGCGTTTCAATAAACTGAACAACATATTAACCAAATTATAACCAAATTTATGAAATGTGCTACATTTTGCGATATTCTCAAGCTATATATAAAGCCATGCAATCATGAGGGTAATGTCTTTCAGGGAAAGGTGAAATTCCACCAGACCGATTAGGATCTGAATCTTGTTTCCACTCATATAAACGTTTACGAATTCTTACGTGTTTTTCCAAACCCTTCTCGAATCTATCCAAATGCTTTTCCATTGATGGACTGTCCTCAAAATCGCTGTTGAAATGATTTATAACCCACAACAACATTACTCGGGTTACCTGTGCGAAGTAAATGCAAAATGTAAGTGTTAACTATTAACCTAAAAATCGGCGGTCATATATTGACCCATATACAATGGATGCCCGCTCTTCAATGATAGTACAATTCAAGGGCTTTTCTTTTCATGCAGGGAGTATTAAGAACTCCCTTTAGGGGATGCAAAGACCTGGAACTAGGACGAATCTTTGAATAAAACAGATTTTACTTTGGCATACTGTACGTAATATTTATTCTAACAACAATGGCAATTCTTGCACGAGTAAGGGTTGTTAATTCAGGTCTTGCAAAAACATCCAATCTTAGGATTTTTATTTTAAATTAACTCTTCGAGATTTTGAAACCCTTAGAACGCCTTGAATCGAGTACAAATGTCTAGGTCATGAACCTCACCTTGTCTCTGAGGTCAGGAATGTCGAACCAGTCCAAAAGCTGGGAGCAGATATCGGTTGGTTCGTTGAAGAACGTTCTGTAGGTCAATAGAAAGTCTTCAACGTACGTTGGATCTACGACGGAGTGATTCTCGACCAGGTGATCGACAAGACGCTTTGGTTGGGCCTGAAAACACAAAGAATTTTTCATTTCTGATTGATCGTGATCCATATCAACCAAGCCGATAAATCGACACTGGACTGTTTCTAAGACACTGTGAAGTCGGTCTGTTTCTATTTTGAATGTATTCACAAATTTGTACTTTCATAACAACTAATGTGTTTTTTTTTACATTTTTAACACAGTTTAAATATAGTTTTCATATTTGATACTTTATTCAACACGCCCTTTTTGGGACTATACGAACAATCAGAGCAAGGGAGAGGGTGCCAGATTGATTTTTTAAATACGTTTGCCTTTACGCTATGTGAACATGGACATGCATATAAATTTAAACCGCTCCCCTCATTAACGTGTGTTTTTAGCTAAGAACATGCATCAACAGTATTGGCTCGTAACAGCAGCTGAGCACTTGTTAGCTTAGCAACGCTCTATTAGAGTCATTTCCACTTGAAATTCTTGCCACGATATTTCTTTTGGTAGACGTGAAAGAGTGGTTAGTTACGGATACTGAAATAAGAGGGTACCTATATAGGAAAGCACTCGTGGCTATTCACTCTTTTACTTATATCAAACGCAGCAAAAATTTCAAGTGTAAACGAGACATCATGAAACTGACGTATACCTTGATAACGACGTGACCATGTCGATTGCCGCCATCCAGTGAGCGATACTCGGTTACCACGACAACCTCGCCATTCTCGGTAACCTCGTGGATGTTCTGTTCACCTTGGCTCAGAATACGATGATATTCTGATTGGGGGATGCACACAAACTAAAGGAAAATAGCAACATATGTTCGGAAAAAAAACATAAAGAAGATTTAACATACGTTTAGAAATGCCCTTCGTAGTATAAATATGTCCTTAACTATCCCCTCCTACCTGGCAATCGTCCACACGCGTCGTCATTATCCCCTTGTGATAGTACTGCTCAAGTGTGGGTTGAACACCAAAACTCTCTCCTAAATGAAGTGTTACTGGATCCTGGCCTTCAACAACCACTTCTACAGAACCGTTCAAGATGACACACCAGGAATCGAGCTGAAAATATGTGATGAATAACGCGTTGACATATTATAATCTTTAGGAAGTTGATTACAAAACTTTAATACTATATATAGATGTTAAAGAGATGTTAAGGGAAGCGGATTTTTTAATCCCTTCGGAGCCCACGTTATACGAAGCCCGTGTGTTCGTCCAACTAATAGATAGGTTGGGCTGTTGGGAGACTTTGTTGGGTGACCATTATTGTTGATCATGTGTCAAAACTTGGTAATTAATTCATTTGATATAGTTTTGCTAAAATGAATGTGCAAGAGTATATTTCTACCTGATGCACTGCTGAAGAAATGAAAGTGAAAAAAGTGTAAAGTGCATTACTGTTTATTAATGTACACAAATTTCTTTTCAATAGGCTGCTAATATTATGAATCCCAAAGCTACACAAGCCCCGTGACTCTTATCTGAAAACGGCCAGTCTTCAATGGCCTGAAAATGTCTTTGGAATGAAGACGAAACATCACGCGACTCTGTCTTTAGTCAGATATAGTTGTTTTTTTTAAATATTAGTTTATTTTTTCAGATATCAGTTTTATTTCGTTTTATTTACAAATCAATCAAAGCGGCTTTATATTTTCGGTTGCGTACGGCAACTGGATAACTTCCAATATAGTTGCACCGCAATTGCTTATTAATGCAACAACTGACACTTTTTTAATCACTGCTTATACTAATATACAATCTGTCATTATCTAATTAGAACCTGCTTACACCTCACGCAAGCTCCAGTGACACGTAATCCTTGACCTTGAGCGTAAAAAACTGGCTTAATGCTACCTCTAAAATCTTGCCTCTTTTCACACTTTTCATTTTTAAATTGCATGTTATTTTCCTAAGCCTTATACCAATTGAATTTGCTTTTGAATTCTTCACATGCTAAATTATTAACGGTACCCTAACTATGCTCAATTCTTAGGCAGCTTTAGCAGCGATTACGAGTACGACTTTCAGATTCGTCATTCTCGCGCGTTGCTGCATACGCCACCAGCAAACTTGTACTCAAAAGATCGACCACTACGAGTTCTGGTTGATGGCGTATAAGTAAACAACCCGCGTGAATGACGAATCTCGTATACTCGTAGCCACTGCTAAAGCTCCCTTATCGACTTTGAACAACTGCATGCATGGTTCATATATACTTGTCCAGTAGCTCTGAATGTATATCACGCTTTGGCCATGAAAATCGTCGGGTAAAACGAACTATAATCATAATTACCTGGTCACCATCATTCAGGACAACGATGTTAGCATGTTCAACGACTGCAAACAACATCACAGCACAAAGTTCTCGTCGAATGTTCGTTGTCATGTTTGCAAACGCCTATGGAACATACAAAACAGACAGTTTTAAATCCCATGCTTGCTAAACCATATATAGACTCGAAGTCCACGAATCCCCGCAGTGTTTGTAATCATATATATAGTATACATAAGGATGCAATATATATAGCTAAACTATATACTACTGAAAGTGAATTTTCGCTTCAATATACGTACCGGAAGATGCTGCATGAAATCCATGAGAGCCTCTGAAATGAAAGAGAAGAATTTAGTTTGTGGAAGAAACCGTGTCTTCGAAGATCTGTTACACGTAACGAGCTTTGCTTTGGGATTTTACCAAGAGCAAGTCTGCAGGTGTCGAAAAAAGTCACTATTACGGCAATAGTGTTTTTAAATCATTTGAATTGAAAATGCTAACTTGGATTTTTGTCTAAGGTACGTACGTAATCCTTAATTCAATCATTTTGATGACATATGTTATAATGTAATAAATATTGTTTACTAGTCTAAAGTCATAAATTGTGCTGCATGCTTTTATCGAAAGTGTTGAAATTTTGTATAAAACTCTTTAACTACATTTGGCATAGTTAAATCCTATAGCTAGTTAACTTGGAAATACACGACTCTGATTGGCCAATTCTGTCTTTAACTACAGTTAAAAATTAACAAGTCTTTATACAACTGCATGGCCCCTGGAATTAATGTTATTATTATCATTGGTTGGAAAATGAAAATACGTCATTTGTCATTTTTTTAGCGTATACACACGAGAAAATAAAACTTCGCAAGGAAAACTTGCTCGTCTGTACAGGGCTTAATTTTCTGAATTAATTCGAAAACAATTTCGAGGGAATTACGACAGGAATACTTAGAAATATTCATTAAACTCAGAAATACTAATATTACAATATATTTTCGCTATTATTATGGCATTGCTTACCAATATCGTTTTCGGTTCTTTCCGCTGCGTCCTTCTCTAGGCAATCCCGAACTACATCTCGAACCATCATGGACTATATGGAAGATAATTCTTTACTTTACCATTTGCTTTATATTTTAGACTATTCATAAAATCATCAGCCACGCATGCATATGGAATTTGTTTTGGTCCGGTTGACAATCGACCAATACAGAATTTTACGTGGTATATCCATGTATATGTACAGCAAAAATAATATGCACAGTTTAATTTATTGCGAAAAGGTATGATTTTCTGTTCGCATTGCAAAAACAACATATAACGTTTAAGATGAAACAACGAACAACGAGAACGGACTTTGCCGGCCGTTTTAATCTTTATATTGAAGATGTCGAACTGAAATACAAGGTGTGAAACTGAGATAGAAGGTGTCGAATTGAGATAGAAGGTGTCGAACTGAGATAAAAAGTGTGGAAGTGAGATAAAAGGTGTGGAACTGAGATAGAAGGTGTCGAGCTGAGATAAAAGGTGTGGAACTGAGATAAAAGGTGTGGAACTGAGATAAAAGGTGTGGAACTGAGATAGAAGTTGTCGAACTGAGATAAAAGGTGTGGAACTGAGATAAATGGTGTGGAAGTGAGATAAAAGGTGTGGAACTGAGATAGAAGGTGTCGAACTGAGATAAAAGGTGTGGAAGTGAGATAAAAGGTGTGGAACTGAGATAGAAGATGTCGAGCTGAGATAAAAGGTGTGGAACTGAGATAAAAGGTGTGGAACTGAGATAAAAGGTGTGGAACTGAGATAGAAGGTGTCGAACTGAGATAAAAGGTGTGGAACTGAGATAAAAGATGTGGAACTGAGATAGAAGGTGTCGAAATGAGATCGAAGGTGTCGAACTGCAGTTCTATTTTTCTGTACATTCTACATGTATACGTACTATACATTCTCGCACCAAAAGTTACGCTGAACGGCTCACATGCAGTTTGGAGCTCGAAATCGTATTGATTTTGCAGCGGTAGCGAATAGATAATGCTCCCTATATAATTCTTCCTGCAGTTCCAGACAAAAACCACTCAGCATTTAAGAGCTTAAAGCAATATACGAAAGGTTTTTACCTCGCTCGACGACTGCGACGTCGTTTCATCGTCATCCGAATCAACTGAAACAAAAAAATTAACTATATCTATTATCAAAGATTAGCAGCAGCAAAATCAGAATGGTAGGACCAGCCTATACAAAATTCAGTCAAGCAATTGCTCTATTAGCAAAGATTAGCAGCAAATTAGCAGCAATCGTACAATTTTGAACCTGCCTGCAATATCTTAATGAATTTTAAGAAATATAGATGTTCGTATCATATTTTTATTTGATCATGACGACATGACGAAGGGGAAAAACACCGAAGCTCGACATCCATGTGGTGTATTATTCACTATTTTTTGTCCCCCATCCAGTTGATCTGAGTAAAAGATCTCGAAAATCTTCGCGCAAATTTCGCGCCCTTTGTACTATTAGTGGGAAGAATGGAGACAAATAGCTCTAGGCGAATGATAAATCAGTTTTCTTCAGGCCCCTCATCATGACGTCATGATTTCACATCAGCTGCAGACCCCCTAGCTGAACGCATACATTATAACCGTATTCATGCTCCAGGAATTGTCCGGTACTTTCAACATTAATGTTCGGAAAACCGTCGGATATAATATGTAACTTACCAATGCTTTCAACTAATCCCGAGAGATCCAAATCGAAATCTGGAACAGATCGCGTTTGATTTGAAAAATCTGGTTCTTCAGCGGATCTTAACAACAGTTTTTTCACTTGGTCCAATTCTTGAGGTACCTGTTTTTGAAACAAACAAAAATTGTATTAATATTCTACCAATTCATTAGACGACTTTTTAACAATAAGATAACAGTGGTTATTCACTACCATCTGCAGTAGAACGAAACTGGTAAACGTTCACTGAAGAGATCTATTAATTACAATGCCATTCGTTTAGCTTAGCATGCCAAACTGCGAAAGGCGATTAAAACAGACGCAATAAGGCTTCCTGTATGGGCCTTTTGCTGGGAGAATTTACAGTCCTTCGAACCCTAAATGCTGCGGTCAAATTATTACGACGTGAGATTTCGCAGATCGTGCAGGCGGAATCAGAAATGCTGTTAGGGTTTTTTGTAGAAAGCTGCTTTGAAACTTATCCCATGTTTTCTTTGAATCTTATTCACAAGTACGATTATATGGTTCAAAATCAAATCATGATGAGAGACTTCCGGTCGATAAACGTGTAGTTTAGGAATGTTATTTAACTGCCATTATATTATTGCATTTGTAAATACTGGACGATAAATTGCGACTTTAATGCTGTTTTCCAATTTCTTTACTATTTTTAATTCAGAGACTAATAGAGCAAAAATATAATGAATGCAGTCATTCATAAGAGGTGCACATGCAAGTCTTATTCAATCTTTATTCAATTGGTTTAATCGCTAATACTTTGTCTTTGAGCGTTATTTGGCTTTTCTCACGATGACGAATATGCCGATATTTTTGTTGCACTTTTGTTTTAATCATCGTTACCGTCGAGCAAAGATCATCTAACGGCGATTGTTTCAAATTTTAGACTACACTTATTCTGTAAATGGTCTATTGATTCGAAACTTTTCACAGTGTCATCAATCATTTTTTTAAACCCCGTTAACTTGAAATTGAAATTATCGCAAGTCAGGTGGCGGATATCGTCACCGCAGGAAAGACTGTTCGGTAGAACACAAATATTACAATGTGAATGAACAGCTATATTAATGTGAATGTATATTCGCCTGACTCTTTACAGACACAAAATATAACTCTTATATATAGGCCGTTTCAGACGTCGAACATTTCAGTATCCAAGGAAGGGTGCATGATGTTATGCATGGGGCGGAACATGGGGAATTTCGTTTTAGACCAATCAGAAAGTTTGTTTACATTTTTAGTAACCTAATCAAAATGCATAAATTTTGACTACTTTCGGTTAAAAGGTACCTTAT
Organism: Dendronephthya gigantea; assembly: GCF_004324835.1. NCBI lineage: Eukaryota > Metazoa > Cnidaria > Anthozoa > Malacalcyonacea > Nephtheidae > Dendronephthya > Dendronephthya gigantea. The sequence continues at coordinate 775,996 of NW_021163069.1, forward strand.
TTACCATTCTACATGAAGTATTAAAATTACAGCATTATGATTGGCTTTAGGTGATCTAGTGGGAAATAGCATGCACAGAAAAATGCATTTAGAAAACCGGCTTTTAACCCTTCTAATTCGATCATTCACATACCAGTCTTTTCGTTAGACTGTTACAACAGAATATACCGAATTCATCGATCAGAGTTCACGTCGAAGAAAACTTTGAACAACATTAATCGAAACGCAGTTTTATATCGTCATAATCACGGATTTGTAGGGGGCTCTTTAGAGGCTAATTGGCTAGAAACGGTGTTGATATGTAACTCGTAACGGAAATTTCCAGCCGTTCTTTGAACTTAAAGAGGTTACTTTGCAGCTCTTTGTGCTACATAATTTAAAGCACTTCCCGTGTTGATAAACAACTATAAAACTCTCATCTAACGAAAAATGCTCTAAATGTATCAAAGTAAAATAGATTTACCTTTTCATCCGGTATGGGTCCTCCAACTTTGACTTCTTCGCTTTCTAAAGCTAACATCATCTCGAGGTCCATGGCCTCGTATGAACGCCTTTGGTTTGGTTTCAGTAATCTTGAGTCAGGGTAATCGATCTAGAAAAGTGTACACAAAATATTATGATTATCATTATTAAAGTATGATTTTTCTAATGAAAAATTATGTCGAAAAACAGTCAAAAATTGAATGGCTTTGACAAGTTAAAAAATGTCGAAAACGGTCCAAAATAGTCAAGAATGTCATTCACAATCCTAAAAGAATATCAAAATGCCGAACGGTCAAAAGTGTCTTTGACAACTTGCGAGTGCTTGTACATTTTCCAAATAGCTTGTACGAATTTTGGCAACGGTTTGGTTATTTTGTGTTAATTCTCTGAAAATGTGCACAAAGAGTGACGTCACCCAGGCCAGGAGGCTTCATTTTATGACATATTTGTATACAATTGTTGAAAAAGCCATGCAGGCGCATAGCTATAGGCTACGATAACGATACCCTGAAGAAATATACGTGAGGTATTTAAGTAAACTGATAAAATTAACCTATGTTCAAGACCGACGATGAGGAGTTCTTACTCCTTAGGATTAGACTATCCCATTGTTTATTTTTCGTCTTAACGTGTATTTATTTAAATTAAGCTATGCACGGCTAAGTAAAATCGAAACGTGCCCAGATTAATAGACATAATAGTATTAACATTGTTTTGTTGATTAAATTCTTAAATTAATCAAATACTGTTATAATTCCAAATACGCTTCTTGACCAAGGTCAAAGAATTCACACGACTCAGCTTTACTTTCATTTTACGAACACAATCGAGGCCGTCACTAAACAACAATTTCATTTGTAATTCAGTTAAAATTCCGTTTGCAAAGATTTTCTAGGGGATTAAGAACGCAGCCTGAAAGGCGTCTTTAGAACTGTTTTTAAGAACACTGTTTTGGAACATTGTATGAGAATTAACAGCGAAAACCAACAAACTGACAGCATGTTTCAGCGATTATATAAAACGAAACAAGGCCAAATTGCTGAGCCTAAGGAGAAACCGTAACCTTTTTCACAACAGTTTTACAATAAATCTTAAGGTCTGTTCACACGATCCAATTCACATCTGAATTCCGATAGATTTTCATAGTCTGTTGACTTGCAGAGTATATGGGCAGCAAATCCACTAAATGGCATACAGTTCTGCCTTACCAATAAGAAACTACATTCCATATGTCAGAAGTTATAATTGGGTCCGACATGTTGGACCGTGTGAACAGGGGACGGTTGTTTAACTTGTTTTCAAACTATTTAACTACGCGTTGCATAGTTAAATCCTAGTTAACTCAGAAATACACGATTCTGATTGGCCACTTCTGCCCTTAACTAAAGTTAAAAGTTAACTAGTCTTTTATACAACTGGCCCCAGGCCTTTAGTATTTAAAAATTAAAATCTCAGTTCCGACTTCCGTAATAACACGGTGTAAATTTCTGTAACCGAGCAATTTTTTATTGTAACAGCGTATTGGTTGTTCCGAAAACAGGGAACCAATCACGTTAAAGATAACTAAACAAATTTTCAGTGGCGTGATCAGTGAATGCGACTCCCCCGATAAAATTACCGCGAAAAACAAACAAACATGGCTGCCAAATTTTGCAAAAAAAAACTCGAAAAAAGTTTTCGTAGAATCCGCCATTTAAGAAAAACATCATGTGAAAGAGAAAAGATAGAGCATTTTCTCTCTTTTATAACTACAGGGAAAGGAAAAAAAGCATAGCTTTTCAAAGGAAAAAGATCGCATATGAACGCAGTTGGTGCAACTGTAGTCCTGTAAGTACTATTCAAACTATTGCAAAACAGATATCGAAAGCGCGCAGATTGTTTTGGGGCAAATATATGTCAATAATTAGACATCTTAAATTTGCATTTTTGATGATTGCTTTTAGCCATGTTAAAATTTGCATAAATGTAGAAAGGGTTAATGTTTACAAGCACATGCATCCAAATAAAAGACAATTCAATTATTAAAACTAATTCAATTATTAGACAAAATTACGCACTACTTACAACAATCATTTCCGAATGCTCCAGAATAAGGCATTCACTTCCACGGCGGCCATCAAACCATAAAGGTTGTTTGCCGAAACTAAAAAATTAATGTTCACAAAAATTGAAACAACTATCAATTTGTCAGCTTCCATTTGTTTACCCCTCAATATGCAAAGCAAATGCCCATATAGACTTAAACTATCTGTGCATGATGACAAACAAAAACATATAAAGCAACACATGCTTCACAGTCAGTTTCATTTTCAGAAACTGTTGGATAAGGTTCAAGCTTAATTAAGTGTGAGTCAGCTGAGCCTTTCTTAAAATAGTCAACAACTGTATAAATACCTGCTTCCAGGAAGATACATGTTACAATCAATAAACACTGAGCCTGACAACAAGATGTACCAACATGTTGCATAGTCATTTTGCCTGAAAATAATGACACTTTTTAAGAAATAATATCCCTGATGTTTGTAAAAATGGGTGTGAGAGGGCTAAATATTTCTACATCAAACCCATACATAGATGGTGAAATCATCTTTTTAGAAAAACAGTGTTTGAAGAAGCATGCCACTTTTAGCGCACAGCCATAGACCAATGGTTTGTAGCTTTGGGCCTTTGACATGCATGCTCAAGTCACTGCCTGAATTTCCAGGTTGATTTCTCCACAACAAGTGAATAAATAAACTCTTTGATTTAAATTATTAAACAGTTCACAGAAATTTCGCTCCACACTTACATGTATAACAAATGGTTGGATTCATGGACTTCATAGCGAGCTGTTTTACACATGGCTCTGTAAATATACAAATAATGCTTATTTAAGGCTACAAACCAGCAAACTAAAAGTTGCGAGTTTGCCAAGAATCAGTTGAGGTATTGTTACTTGAATGAACACTGATCTTACAATTATGGAAACATCTGTCTAATTAAATAGGATTGGTTAGTTGACTAATAAAAGTAAACAATAATTAGCACAAATATTTTTATTATAAAACTGCAGTATTTAGCAAAAACTAGTAACTGATAACAGTACACAGTATTCAAAACGACATTATTCATTTCTAAGCAGTAATCTTTTGAAATGCGAGAGCTAGGAATGGCACATTTGTCTGAAGGTCAAAGTGAGGTGGTGTCACACCATATTTTGTGAAATTCCATTAAATGAAACTCTTCATTATTATTGCATTAAAAGATTATGTAGGTTTATGCTTACTTTATAACTTCGCCTCCAAGACCAGACATAGCCTGCATGCCACGTAAATGCTTCAAGATACATGATAAATCCTAGAAAATAGGAAATATGCATAATTATGGTTACTGTCAATGGTGCACAATGTATCTCAAAAAGCAAAAAAGATTACAGCAAATGATTTAATATTGTTTTCATTCTGGCATTTTATACCAATTGTAGCAAGGGCATCTAAGGAAGCTGGTCATGTATTCTCATATAAAATAATAAAAATTTAGCTGACTTATAATTAAAGTAGTCAATATACCACTTTCGATAGAAAAAATATTGTCTGCTAATGTTATCTTTTCTGCAATAATTCCACTAAATACATTTGCTACATTCTCGCTTGTGAAATATGAACTGATAGTATGAATCTCCAAATTGGTTACGGCTGCATTTAAATTAGGTTCCTGACACTGCAGTGTTTGATTACAAGTTTATATCTGCTTTGAATTAGTTTTTAAATCAAAATTGGTAAAAGTATAGGACTTTGCTCAACATGATTAAGGGAGGAGTTAAAATATTGTGGCGCCTAGACTTTAAAAATGATGTGCACATATAGTTAAATTTGACGCCATGCAATATTTTAACCAAGAGAGGTTTGCTTTTCCACTGGGAAAAATGTCACATAAAAAAGCAAAATTTTGACCAATTGAGAGATGGTGTCTGTCTTTGCCCCTTCTAACAGCAAATGAGTACTAACATTAGATCTCAACATAATATGTAAGGTCCATGTCAAATTGCAATACTTTATTTAATTTGCACAAATTAACCCCATGGATTTTGCACACTTTAGCAAATTTCCAGATTTTAGGGCAATGTAAGACCCAATGAAACAGAAATATCCTATGGCTATACCATAAAAGATAATTCTCAGCAAAAACCAATTTAATCTAAACATATATCTTATTACCACAATGTTATTTCCGCCAGTTTAATGTAATAATTAGATAATTGCGACACAAATCACCCACCTCGTCTGTCCTTGCTATCGGTGGTTTCTTCAAACACTTTATAAAACGTTCACTAGTTTCAGCCATTTCAGATACTGACTCTTGGCTATTTCTTTCGATAAATGTTCATTTCAACATACCATTGTTCGAAAGTGTCAACCTTCGTTCACTAATTCAATGCGAAGTAGACGGACATTTGATTACCAACAATGAATTTTAGAACCCCCGCTGAATTCGGCCAAGTTCTCGCTAACGATCCACAAAGATACTAAAATATTCGCTTTGTTATTAGTCTAAATAACAATTTTTCTTGCAAATTCCTGCTTGCTTTAACTTCACAAACACATTCGATTCATTGCTTCAAAACAAGCTTTCATCCAACCGAAATTATTTCTGCTTCGAAGCGAATCTCTCTCAAAAGTAACAGAATTTAAATATAAGTTCTAATTTAATATTTGACTTTTGCCTTCTGTCAACAAAGCAAAGCGGTTTCTAATTCGACAAGTTTTCGACACTTTTGACAAATACCTCGCGACGCTCGTCTCCTGCCGAAAATCCTTCGGCGAGAATGACCAATTCTCGACACTTCGATGTTAATAAAATTCGCTAGGGATCGCCAAAATATCTTGCACGGCTAATAAGTTGTTATTTTTGTAAGAACGTTCTTCGAATTCCTCAGCGATCAACCAAGATTCGATCTCGGTAATGTCGCTAAACAGACTTCCCGCTAGCCCAGAATCAGTGAATTTCGAAGCTCAAATTTGCTACAATTCCTCGAATCGAACAACGTCCAAATTTTCAGCAAGAAGCCGTTCTTTTTACACCCCGACAAAGATATGGCAGGCCCACTTGAGGAAGGCAAATATATATCCTTGTTTAAATGTTCATACCGCATAAGCTTAAATGGTAAGCCTGCTTCCAAGTGAAATATTGTGCTTGGAGGTCAAGGTCTTCGCATCCAAAGTCGAACACTTTTCGAATCCGATGTAAATTCGCTTTAGAATGGCCACAAAATCCAGAATAAAAATATACAATTTATACAAAATATACACAGCCGGTCACGTGACGTAATCATGCGGAAGGTGGGAGGAGGTCTGGAAGCTATTAGAAAGGAAAAGTTGAAATTGTGAAATGAATGGGAAATTAAGAATTGTAATTCTCAAAAATCATTTAAGTTAATGTTCTATTCTAAGATTTAGTTCAAAATTAACCAGGTTTTGGTTTCGATAACCGCATAACTGCATTTTTACGCTGTTCATTATTTCACGCACGTAGTTTTGGCGTTTGGGAATTAAATTCAGAACTTTCAGCTCGACCAGTCATTTGACTCTTTAATATGTTTGTGTAATTGTATTATATCAAGCTTATTATTTCGCCTAAGTCACATGTAGAAAGAGTGCTTCCGGAAGGATGAACAATATGGGCACAATTGTTGGATTACTTATTACGCCTGAATAATCATAATTTGGCTAGTTCAGGCTTTCCGAGTCCTTTGCAAACGATAAAATTGAATAAATCAATTAGGATTTTTCTTTACCATGTCTGATGTGTGTTAATTTCGAAAAAGGTGCATGTTCGATTTATCTTTCTTGTTTTTTCCGTTCCCTAAAACGGGCCAATATTTACGGTGACGTTAATAACTGAGAAATATTAAAACAGACAATTATAATCGTCGCGTACGTCATTTTCTCACGGACTTCAATTGGAATATGGTCGCGATGATGTATAAATATGGTAAATTGGTTGAGCAGTCATTAAAAAGGTTTCATTGCCGAAAATATACAGGAAAACCTCAGGTCAAAACACCGAGAAGTGTTCCTGCAAGTTTTGGGATTTTTGGACTTTGGTGAACATATTTGATTATTTTGGAAACAGGATTGATATCTCAAGGGGTTGCCAGGTCGCTATTAGGGCACTACCTGGGTATGTTGCGGTTAGCGATGGATTTCCATGAAATTGAATATTATTGGAGGATTGGAAATTAGTAGCGGGCACTGTCAATAATGTACAAAATTTTTGGCTTAAATTTCTCTCTTAGAACAATACAAAATTAACTGAAATGTATTTATTAGTCAGTAAGTGGTTCTCATGGGATTCAGGGGATGGTCGCGCCTTGGACACGGATGAGGTGACTGTGGACACAGTCGACTTGAAAAAAACTGGATCGTGAATCCAGTACCCACGAAAGCGGCTCTTTGGGTTTATACACTATAACCGAATTATATATAGATCAGAGGCACATCAAACTATAATCAGAGTATGATATGACTGAATATGGGGACAAAAATCAGGGGCGAGTTTATAAATTCGATTTCTGAACAACTGAAATGTGCATTCCAGGACTATTTGTGGCATTGGCTTCCACTAAACTTCCTCCCGTGTACTGTAGCATGACATCACAATTAGAATTCTGACCTCACTCAATATCGATGACCTCAGAATATTGATCTCGAAAGCTAATTTTCCCACACATGACAGAGAAAGAATGCAGGCCAGGAAATTCTGCGCCGTTGACAGTAAGGAAAAAGTATTTTCCGCGGGGGCGAATTGGAATGATGGACTAAAGGCCAACACACGGCACGATTTTAAGGCTACTAAAAACCAAAATACTGATTCTTAGTTGATTTTGGAAATTGGAAGCTTAGCTCTGAAAATTGACTCAAAAAAATCGTGCGCCGCATCGCTGTCTACACTAGTGCGTTTTCGTTTGTATGCGGTTTCGCAAGACCGAAAACGCATCGATCGATTCGCGTTCACACTACCGTTTTCGTAGCGTATTCGACTGTTCACACTAAAACGCTTGAATACGATGATCGGATCGTAGTCTGACGTAAAACGGTAATATTCGAGCGTAATATTATAAATTTTTGAGCTATTTTCAAAAGGAAACCTAGACACGTGTGTTTTAAGAAATTGTCGATTATGGCTAGTTATTCGCAGCAAAATAAACCTAAAAAGAATGCTAATAACAACAAGCAGGAGGCGTTCATATGGTAAAAGGCCCAGATAAAATGTATGTTCGTAAGACAGCTATTTGTCTTTGGTGTGAAGCAATCATGGCGTTATACAACGCAACATTTAACTGCAAACAAACAATTATGTCTGCTAGAAGCATGAGAAACTCCATGTCCGCCATGTTTGGTTGGAATTATGCCGCGGATAACTGACTTAAGACCTGGAAACGAGTGGCAATCGATGCGTGTGACGTAATCGTTTTCAAAAGTATCCACTTCAAGTGTTCACACTAATACGATATGTATGCGTTTTCATTTGTATTCACTTTCAACAGCGTATTCAAATCGATGCGTTTTCGGTGAATACGCTGAGCGTATTCGAGCGTATTAGTGTGAACGGAAGGCCTAAACGCATCGAAATGTATGCGTTTTCAAACGAAAACGCACTAGTGTAGACAGGGCCTAAGAGTTTATTACAACCAGCCCCTGGTATAGCGTCCTAAATTGACTTTTCGGATCAAACCTATATGCTTCTCAATTTGGAAATTCGCGTCTCTTTGCCGAATCTTGTTCGGTCTGAATGAACCTGAACATCCAAAGCCGGATTTTCCCTTTAAATGTTCTAAAGCCATTTATATTACCTTCATTATTTCGGAGGCGTTTGTTCTGCTTCAATAAGGTTGGGTGTAAAACTATAGCGTAATAATATTTTAATGACAAGCCGAGAAATACAAATGTTATGTATAGTGAAGATTGAAATTGATAAATATATAGTCAATAGAATATAATATATTAAATGTTTGCAATATGTTTAGACAGTTCATTCAGTTCGTCAGTTTAGACGGCACCAGAGGTGCGGACACTTCCATGTCTCAAAGAACGAGATCCCCGGATGCACAAAACTTCTGATCTGATCAAGGGCGAGTGAGATTCGTTTGCGTAGCCAACTCATGACGACAGTTTGTTTTATATGTTTCTTTGTCGCAATCTTGTCCGGCAAAATCGTAAGGAAATGCTGAGTTGCCCTATCACATCCACCAAATGCGCTGAACACAATTGGGGTGAAGCCATGCTCCACTTAGATCACACTCTGATTGTGATTCTCTCTCTCGCTGTTATCGAATGCGCTTGTGAGGCTCTGGTTTCAAAGTATCGAGGCGTATAATTTGAATACCCTTACGTCAAAGAATGCCTTTTCACATCTCTGCCAAAAACCTTGCGCAGCGATATCAACAGGAACATCATCAGCAGTTTTGGCACTGGATGATAGAGCTTTGCCAGTCGTTGGGACGAGCGCTGGCTCAATGGATACATCATAAGCAACCTCGTCAATGGTGGCTGCCAGGAGATCACGTATCTCATCATGACGACGATAGATGAATCCACCTTTCAAAGATGACAGCGCGTGTTCCACGGTAAATATCTTGCCGCAGGCGCAATGTGATGGTAGCCGCTTCAATTGCCATGCTAGTAACAGTTACAGACTTCGTCCAGCGGTAGAGCAGTCAAACAGATCGACGAGCCTCTCAACTTGCGTTGCGTGTAAAACTTGGAAGATGGAAGGAAAGTGGAAGGAAAATGAAGAACAAAATACAAACCTAAGAAATTAAAGAGAAATCCTTGGCTTACTACAGTTGACACACACCGCTGGAACCAGATGATTTTTTTCAAACTGAAAAATGCTCTTCATAAAATATTTCAGTCCAACAACTTGTCAGGCTAGTTATGAATGCGATTTTTTTATCCTCCGTTATGCACCACTTGCAAAAGCATTTCTCATGGAATGATATACCAAAGAAATTGACATACCAAAGAAATTTCAAAAATTTGCCTCGCGTTGCCAAGTGGCGCACGTGGGTAGTGAGGCTGTGTCCATACAACAAGGCTCAAAGGCCTCGGTCTTCATTGTGAAACATTGCCTAAAAAATAATAAATATTGGTGCTGTTCCCTTAAATTAAAATCCACCCTCTTGCCATCGTTCTGAGGTCCCCGCATCAGCCCTTTTTGCTTCTAAATTACCGACACACAACGATAATATAATTCGCTGATTTTTTTACACACGGCAGCATGACGTCATAATCGAATAGAAAATTCGCCGAAGCATCTGGAACTAGCCTGAACACAAAAATTTTAGCCAGACATTTGTAAAATGCAAATTATCTGCGTCTCCGACAGGGAAAGATTTTATGGAGATTACACGGTCGTGTCGTAAGCGTCTACTGCACACTTCGTCGTGAAATCAAATACATTCTGTTGCATTTAGGAGATCAGATTTGTTTTCTTTTGAAAATTTGAAATAAAGTCGTAAGCTGAAGGTCTCTAAAAGGTCTCGTCAAGCTAAAGGTCACTATTATACACTGAATATGTAGTTGTAGACTGCAGCCTAGTCCATTCAAACCGGTGACGAAACAAAATAAACAGTATCTTGACAAGGCCCTGGATACGAGGTTGGAATTCTGCCTCCTTGTAGAATCACGGGTACAATTTTCATTCGTCGGTTGAAGACTTGAGGGTCATGGTGCCGCGCAAAGCATGCTGGTCAAATATACACGTTGAATACGAAATTGTATACAAACAGCTTGCCGTTGGTGTTGTTTCATGTTTTCGGGACTTAAATCGTTTAAAATTTGATAACAATCATACTAACACTGCGTCATAAAACGAGGAATATAAAGACCTACCTGGGGCCGGTTGTGTCAAGCCCGTTCAGCTTTCAACGGTGGATAAGTGAAAATTAAATAACACTCTTACATCTCTCTTGAATGGGTCAACTTGAATATTATGCACTGAATGTAGTTCTAAACAGTATATTTGTATTAAGGTTAAAAACATTTAGTTTGCTTGTTGAATAAAACCGCAGACTTGCTTCCGTCTATTTTGAACTTAATTAACCGCGGGAGTTTAAGCTAAACGGGCTTGATACAACCGCTCCTGATGAAGTTAAAATGCTACAGCTTTCTACAGAAAGAAAAATATACACATACAAATGATACAATTGTACAATCTGCCCGGCATCATTTGTACATGCACTAAAGCCTACATATCTACCACTATATGTACATACTTGGAGTCCAAAAGTCATGTAGAATCAAAATAATACATTTCGCGTAATATTTTATACATTTGATCAGCGAGTTTTTTGTGTACTCACGTATAAAAATTTACCGGCAAAAACACGTTAGGAGTCTTAGGACAGCCGATGATGCCGGTAGCACATTTTTTTCAATTTTCTTATACAGTTCGGCCAACTTATTTCTTAATAAATTCTCGTTTCATGATGCAGTGTCTGCTAATTTCTGATTGTATACAAACTTTTATGCACGTTTGACCAGAATGCTTTGCGCAGCATTGAACTGACCAATCGTACAAGCGCAAACCTGTGGCGCCAAGGATTGGCGGCAATTTCAAATGCGATGCCCTTTCACAAGTTGAAGTGGAGCCTTCAGATATGGCTACTTCGAAAGGCAAAGAAAACATTAATCTATGTAACAGTAACACTTCAGAAAGAGAAATTACCAATTTATTAAAATCTGCAAAAAAAAGGCGCAGCCTGGACCCAGTTGATAAGAATACCAACAGTGAACCAAAGAGAAGACGTGACTTGGTTATTGATAATGTCGCTGTTGTCGCAGCTTTGAAACCTGACGATTTGATAATCTCACCGAGACACAGGCCCAAATTAGAGCAACTTTTGTTTGAGTGCAAAAGATCCCCTGGATCAATTGAAATAATAAATGGAAACAGTGTATGTTTCGAAAAAGAGTTCCTCATTGGGGATGGCTGCTGTGGAACGGCTGTTTACGTTTGTTTGGGAACCGACGGTGTCGGGCGAGCAATAAAGGTCTTCCCGAAGCATCTGTGTGAAAAGCTATTGAACGAGCTTAAAATCTTAACTTCTTACAAGGCAACTCAGTCTTCAAGGATAATAAATTATTACACTTCTGTTATCCCGGCCAGCCATGCGAGCTGTTACCTGATTTTAGATTTACTTGAACAAAATCTTGAAGAATATATTAAGGAGCATGGCGAGCAAATGACGCAGTCCCGCGTCCGCGATATGATCCTTCAAATGCTCCATGGCCTCGACGTTTTGCATGGAAACAAACCTACGATTCTTCATCCACATCTTAAGCCAAGGAATATCCTTGTAGATGTGGAGGGCAATTTGGCCCTTTCCGATTTTGGTATTAGAAAGATGCTTCCAGACGGTATGTACAACAACAGACACAGATAGTTTGTGCATGAAGGCAGATGTAGCATTGGGCCTTTTGTTCGGGATTTTTAGTTTTATACACTTCCTAACCCTCACCTAAAACCCATACAGGCCAGATTTTGGCATAAGTATGCATATTATAATGCACAGGGATTAGCAGAATGTGGGATCTTCTGCATCTATTGGAATTGTGTAAATATAAATTTGAAAATAGATAGATCTAAAACAAGTGTGTTGTTCTCAGGAAGGTCTTGAGAGCATGTGTATTTTTGTATAGTACTGTGCCTAACAAAGGAGGGGGGTCACAATCACATGCTACCCTAGTTTCAGTACTACATTATAAAGTAGGTTTATTGGGATAACATAGATAACCAGAATGTCCCAATGAATCCTGATATTAAACCTTATATAGAGAGCTACAGAGCAAATTAGGTGCATTATACAGCATGCGGTTGGCATTCCATGCTTTAGACTTTGTTTTGTAGGGGTTTTAGGATACTATTTAGGATATTATCAGGGTTTGTGTAAGTGATAAAACTCTTGAATGTGCTTAGATTGAAAAATCAATTTAAATTTTGAGATATAGACAAACTTGGTTCTAAATGCATTTAAATTGATGTAAAAGTATGGGATAACTATAAGGGTACTGAGCTATACCCATTTCAAAGTAGAAATTTAAACTTGTCCACAAGTAACATGTCTACAGAAATTCATTTCTGGAGTTCAGCGAGCACAATACTAGTTTAAGTATGCTCTTTCATAAGCTAGCTCTAGAGACTTAAAGCTACATCATATAAAATCATCTTCCAGATTGCTAGATGATATAAATAAGACTTGATATAAGTAAGACAGACTCATAGCAACTTTGCTGGCCACACCACCTATTTGTACTTTCATATCCAGTACTTCAGTTCCATTGATAATTATATAGTAATCAATTTCATTGTTAAACCAACTAATGGTAAATCATTTTTGATTACGGTGATTTTTGTCAGTGTTGTTTCTGGCATAATATACAATGACATGGCCAGCATTCGTGATTTGAGGGGGGATGTTCATGTTGTGTGTGACCAATTTCCTTTGATATTGTTTTTACAGACTGTAAAAGGAATAATAATTAAATATGCCACCCGCCCATCATTAATGCTAAATATGCCACTGATAATATACATGGCATAACAGAATCATTATTGCTTATTTATTCCAGGTGCTAATACATACCACACTCCTTGTGTATGTGGATCAATTGGTTGGACTGCATATGAATCTACTGAGTGGAAAAGATGGGTCTCCCAGTCAAGAAAACCACCAGATTCACAGGAAGTTCCCAAGACCAAGTGGAACCAGAAATCTGACCTCCAACAAGCAGGCATGATCGCTTTTTACATTCATACTAAAGGAAAGCATCCATTTGGTGAAGCCATAATAGAACAAATGGAAAATATGCATGATGATAACCCAGTGGGTTTGACTGCATTAAAGGATGATGTAATACTCAAAGACTTGCTTTGTCAAATGCTGGCTCGTGACGAACATAAACGACCATTTATTAAACAAGTTCTTATGCACCCATACTGCCTTACCCAAGAAGAACGCATGGGTTTCCTAGAAGCTGTAGGCAATGAGCCTGAGATAAAGCAGCGAGATCCCAAATGTGCTGTTTGCACACAGCTAGACAACCATGACCCGTCAAACCCTCGATATTCACTGAAATTGTTGCCAGAGGATTGGAAAGCTGTCATTGATCCACAAGACTTGAACACATGTTGTGCAGGAGGTCGTGGCTCGTCGAGCTACGATGGAAAAAGATACACGGATTGCCTTCGTTTCATCAGAAACGTTCGTCAGCACTGGGGGGATCGTCCGCGTCCACCATTAAAGGCTATGGGAACGGCTTCTTCTCTTGACGAATATTTCCTTCAGCTATTCCCAGCACTCCCGCTCGTTGTTCATCAAATTGTCCGGACGAAACCCGACTGGAAAGCACGTCAGAACTTAAAGAAGTTTTTCCCGTCCGTGTAGACCATCACCGGCTGTGCCAGGTTGGTATATGTTTCATTCAAAACCTTTTATATTATCAGCACAGTAAACAGTTCCTTGAGGCGGATTTCTATGGCACCATGTGGTGTAAAATATCGCGCGACTGATTTTCTGCGATGTGCAATCAAGCTCGTCTAATGAGACCAGTAATTCCTCTTGATTGTCTGTATTTCAAAGGAAATCCTCCTTTACGCAAAATACGATGGCCATAGGTCCAATTATTGACGTCCTCGACCTGAAATGGCATGTCACAGGGGTTTTATGCAAGATACCGTTTCATCGCAATACCAGCGACATGAATTAAACCTTATTTTTGAATTTTAGGTGTCTGTTGAATGATTGCGACGCCTGAGGCAACGGAATGAATTTTAAACGATTTGAACTTGATACATCAAATGAACAAAACTAAAAGGATTTTAAAATTTGCATATATGTATAGTATCTTAGCACAATACCTATATACAGGGTGTCCCAAAAAAAACGCAACCACTTAAATATGCAAGAATATTAATATATTGTTCGGGTTTGCACCATAGTTAAGCTAAAATGACTTTTAGCATTGTAAATGAAGGATTAAGAGCCATTTTCAATTCCCAGAGGTGCTTATCTATTGTGCTTTAGAGCTGTATTAATGTTCTGCATATTTAAGTGGTTGCTTTTTTTTTGGGACACCCTGTAGTCGTAGACTCTTAACCTTATCGAATTTTAGCAGTGGCGTAGCCAGCCTGATGATTTAGTCATGCTATGCAAATTTTATGTTATTATCATTATTTATTTCTTTAGAAATTCATTGTTTCACAGTCAATGAACACCAAAATATTAGTATAGCATGGCTAAATTGTCGGGCTGGCTACGCCACTGAAATTTAGTTAGTCTTTCTTTGAATTGGTGTAAATCAGAATTTATATACGCAATTATACTTATGAATCAGACAAGAGATTTTATAAAATTCCTTCGGTGATTTCTGAATTTCATTCAATCGGGACTTGAAAATGGGTAAAATATGGAATGCACTGTATTAGAAAAGGGAGAATAGATACCAAATATACTTCACTGTGGATCGAAAAATAGGTTAAAAACTCACGATTCAGAACTTAAATCATCAATTTGTGGAAACACCACGTGTATATACCAAAATATATACCAAACGTTCTGCTAGCCTAATTTCACAAGCAGTAGCGTAGCCAGCGCCTGCCGATTTGTCCGGTTATGCTAATATTTTAGTGTTCACCGACTGTGAAAACAATAGATTTCTAAAGACATGAATAATTATAATAACTCGAAATGTACATAGCGGGACAAAATCGTCAGGCTAGCTGGCTACGCCACTGTTCACAAGGCAAGTTCCACGTAAGCGGACGGTAGTGGGGAACCGCCTTTAGTCTGTGACGGACTGTGACTCTGCCTGTCTTGCAATAAGCTTCGTCCAATCAGAGTTGCAAAAAAGCCGCGGTACGCATAGGTAGCCCAATGCGCTGCATTCTGCATTACGTACGTCACTTGGGTCACGTATATAGTATATAATAACATAAGGTTGGCAAGAATATTTTATTTTCAATATACATCGTTTAAATATGATCAAAATATTAACATCTATTCTATAAAATACGCCAAAAAAATAACAGCCCCTAAGTGTAGGGTAGTTTTACTAAATTTCTACGTCGTTTTTTTGCAATGAAACGCGATTAAAAAATGAAAATATGCCAAAAGTTTGTTGAAATTTGCCGTGTCCCGATGCGGGATGCCTGTTGCCGTGCAAAAACATCAATTTGAAAACTCGTATACGCGATCCTATTGGTCATCACAAAACGGTCAAAGCTGCATGACCAATAGGATCGCGTATACGAGTTTTCAAATTGATGTTTTTGCACGGCAACAGGCATCCCGCATCGGGACACGGCAAATTTCAACAAACTTTTGGCATATTTTCATTTTTTAATCGCGTTTCATTGCAAAAAAACGACGTACAAATTTAGTAAAACTACCCTACACTTAGGGGCTGTTATTTTTTTGGCGTATTTTATAGAATAGATGTTAATATTTTGATCATATTTAAACGATGTATATTGAAAATAAAATATTCTTGCCAACCTTATATTATTATATACTATATACGTGACCCAAGTGACGTACGTAATGCAGCGCATTGGGCTACCTATGCGGTACGCGGTTACCACCCGGAGAAAGGTTTGCTTTGAATGAGGTTTGTGAGGAAGGTTCAAAGTTGAACACTCTAATTGATCACATGCAAAACCAAATATTTCTTAATGCTGGTTGCCACTTGACTCAGTGACGTAACGTCTTTTTGAGGAAGATTTTCTAAGCTGGAAACCCTACCGGAGGAAAGTTGAACTCTTTTTGCAACTCTGCATCCAATAGCATCGCTTCACGGACAGCAGAAAACATTACTTGCCTAGCAGGATACTGCTGTGCTTCAGTCGTGAGCTTCCAGTCAGCCCATGTTGACAAGGTGATTTTATTGACTCTATATAACATCTAGCCTATATAATCTACGTTGAGACTGATTCATGCACGGATGCACCGTGCCAAAATCGTTCAAGTTTTTGCTTATTAACATTTCAGATGTATAGTTCCGTAATTTCGGTTCCGTAATATGGTTCCGAGTCGTGCTGTTATTGTATGATACCTTCATAATGGAAGACGTGTACTGTATTCATTGTGAATCAAAGGATAAGGCAGAGTTGTTCACAGACATTGGCGTAGCCAGCCTGACGATTTTGTCCCGCTATGTAAATTTTGAGCTATTATATATGATTATTCATTTTCTAGAAATTTATTGTTTTTACAGTCAAAATATTAGCATAGCGGGACAAATTGTCCGGCTGGCTACGCTACGGTTCACAGGAACCTTAAAAGTCAATTACCTGGGAGCAAAACAATAGGGAGACTACACCACTGTCAGGACTGTGTTATACAGGGTGTCTCAAAAAAAAACGCAACGACTTAATATTCTAAAATTCATATTGTTCATAAGCTCAATAGATTTTATGCCCCTGGGATTTTAAAATGGCTTCTAATCGTACAGTTCAATTGCTAATAGTCAAATCAGCTAAATTAATAATGGTGCAGCTAACAACCGAACAACGAGTTTTTATTGTCGTGCATTATAACTTGAATGCTAACTGTCGACCTTGTAAAATGAATTGTAAATAAAATTTTACTCGTTAAATACTTTCAATTCAGCTCGTTGGTTTACGCATCCGACTTTGTTTACCGACGATTGTGCCGCTAGAATATGATTACAAGCTTGTCGCATTCCAGGGGCCAAACGTCTTTTGTGTTGTAGAACAAAGAGGATATTCATGAATTTTAAGTTGTTGCGTTTTTTTTTATACACCCTGTATGTACATATAGCAGCTTGTTAATTTCAATACCTTGAATTGTATTACACAGTCCTTAACTACTGCAGTCAAGAAATAGTATGATTTTTCATTTTTTAAATATATTTTTCTCACTGCATCCACTATCAGTAGCAGCATTCTTAGAAATAAACCAGCTAAATTCCAAAATTAAACCGCAAAAAACAGGTGTGTTCCAAACTGCAAACACTGTAATCAAACAGAACACTTAATTAATTAAGGACGCTCCGGGAAAATTTATACGGACGGTACGTTTGGTTTGCACATGATAGTACTTGACCAATCACAAAGTTTTATATATACTACTTTACTATTGATTGCATGCCATTTATTGCCACGTTTATGTTCAACCAACATTATGGGACACCCTGTCTACACTTGCAGCAATTTAGTGGTATCTTGCGATAGAATATAGGAGAAATTTCCCCGAAACATGTCTGAATTTACCCAAATCCCACCCATCCCCGAAATAACAAATTAGCTAAATTGTGAGATGGCATCCCCACAAATTGAGCATATCCTCACTTAGTAATAGCCCAGATTAGCATGAGAAATGATTGCCAAAGCTGGAAATTTTTCCAAAAACAAAAACTAATACCTGAAATGTGGGAGGGGAGCTCACGCCCAAGACTAAAACCTAAAATAACGCTGGTAATTCTCCTACATCATTATCAGCAACCTATAATATCCTATCAATAGATAATAATTCTGTTATGCTCAAATTGAAAATATAATAGATTTTATATAATGGTGATCAACCGCGATTTCCAAACTATATATATTGCGAGAGTGTAAAGTATGTTTTCGAGGGGACCTTATAGGAAATTTGTCCTCTCCAGAAATTTAGCGACTCTAGGCTTAGCGATTATACACAGTGTAATGTTTATATCTATGCAAGCAGCTAAAATGCAGAAGAAAAGTTTTTATAATTAAGAATTAACTACCTATTTATTCATTGATTTAATGTTGTTTTTTTCAGAGCTTTCCCTGAATCTAATGTTATGATAATCCCTATAATCTAATGTTATGATAATCCCTATAATCTAATATTATGATAATCCCTATAATCTAATGTTATGATAATCCTTATAATCTAATAATCCCTATAATCTAATGTTATGATAATCCCTATAATCTAATGTTATGATAATTCCTATAATCTATAATAGGTTACTGAATTTTTAGATCTAAATAACCTTTCATATTTCAAGTCACAGGTTCCTTTTTGTGAAAATCGTTTTGTGCCCCCTACCGATTAATTGGCAGCGGGCAAATTATAATGTAAGAGTGTGGAGTTAAATGTACCGATTGTGAGTAGTTGAATCGCCTTAAGGATACGTTAGAACGTTAATGTACAATGCAGGACAGCATGATAACCATACTTGCATGTGTAGACCATACAGCATATGGGCGCTTGCTACATCCTGTTGCGAAATACCAAATAATTATGATTTTTTTTGCTCATTTTTTGTTTTGATCAGGGTGAATACAAGATAGCAATTATGAAATCCACATGATTCCTTGTGTTTTCACAAAAGATTCCAGTGAAGATACAGCAGCAAAAGCTGAAAATGAAATTTATGTAAATGAAAATGAAAATGAAAGATCAGCTCTTTTCGACACATTTTACATTAGCAGAGAAATTGTATTTTTCCATATTAACTGGTACGTTCTTCATGCTCCTGACATGTCTAAATTTATCAACGGAGTTTGGAAAAGTGCTCCGCGGTCCGGATGAAGTTTTTCAGTAAAAGGTTAAAATCAATGGAGGGGGCATTGGGGGTCAAAGAAATTTTTGAGGGGCAACTAATACGCTTTGATGGGCTCGAATCTTAGTGAAAGTGAAGTGAACATCGCATAAACCTATAAAATATTTACGTAACATTAAAGATCGGGGGAGGGACTGGGCCAGGAACAGTGAACTGTAATAGGGACCTTGAGCATGTACGACGGGAACACGACGACGGCAGCTATCCATACAATGCTTCATTGATTTATTTATTGATTTATTCATTCATTTAGGGAGATTTTTAAGCAGATATTTTATAGATTAGAATCATCATAACTGTTTTGATATCATTTTGTATCTATGGGGAAAAAAGCTTTATCGCAACGCTGATGGCCGTCTAATATTGAAATCCAAGGCTTTTAATTTCTGTCGTTTTCTTGCAGTTAATTAAATTTCTTTTCAAAGTCAATTGTAGCTACAGTGAAGTGATGAAATGCTTACCGGCACCGCATGCTATGCTTGCAACAGGTCTTTTATTTGATAACAAAATCACTCAAACAGGACTATTTAAAAGAAGGCCCTCATAATGTGAATTGAATTATAATCAAGCAAAAAGATAGAGACATTTTATTCCACGGATTTTATTGCAATACTAACATTATTCCACATAATTTTATCCAAGCCCTGTTGACTAACTAATCTCTTTGCCTGCGTATCCGTGACATCACTTTGGTTCTTATTAATACCTAGAAAACAGAATTAGTAGAAGAAGGTTCCTTAGTATGCCTTGCACATTCAACAAGATATATCATCATTTTGGGGGCTATCTTAAATCGCTTTGATCACTGAAATCCGCTGTGGATACTAAAATGCGGGCGTAGGTTATGATGGCAGCAACGGATATTATTTCGTGCATTTATGCCGGTGGGTTTATATTTTGCGAAATAATGTTTGCTTTCACTGTTCACAAAAATAATGCGACAATTTTTACATTACAGTTGGCTAGAGAAAAGATTTGCAGTACCTGCAGCAACAATGCCGTCCCGGGGAACATGGGTGCGGACAGTTTCGTCGTGGTGGTTCTAATTCGTAGCATTCATATGCGTTTGAGACACATAATTCCCCCATTTGCGAGCATACATCTTGGAGATTACCTTCACGTTGCATCACAACATACAAATATTGAAAACAAATGGATTAACCTTAGATCAAAATATATTAAGGGAATGTGTTTGGGCTGACTGGCCCAGTAAAAAGGCTTCAAATAATAGCAGTTTTGTATCATAATGACCTACCTTTGAGTGCATTTCTCCCAAGCTGCCGAGCATTAGCGCTCGAAACAACGAAAAGTACAAAACAGAAGCAGATGATGAATTTGTTCATTTTGCGCTGAATTAAAAAAAAAGTAGTTTAAGCATTATGTTGTAAGATTATCTGCAAAATTATTTGAAGTATTTTGAATTTTTTTCCTTTGACATTGGATAACATTAAACTTTAGCCTTCCTATATTACTAAGCCAGTTATTGTGAGCAGAAGAAGAGTTGTCTGAATGTGCAGTCAACATAGTAACGAACACCACACACACCCAACGGAATTGGTTTTATTTAGTTGTAAATATTTTTGCCTCGGAGCTGTACCTACAACAATTTTAATAAAACTTTCGCAGTATTAAACATTTGGCATGCTATTAATATATAAAACTTCTACGGTCTATCCAAAACAAATAGTTAAAAATTTATCGAGTTAGCTTTATTACTTCTTTAATTATCGTGCACGAAAGTAAAGGGATTGAAATTTTCGTTTGCTAAGAAAAGCGACAAAAAACGTTTAGCATATATACTCATATAAATTATAGATAACGATATAATTTTGTTATATATTATATAGAGAACAATATATTTTAAGGAAATATATTCAGAATCTGTTAGGGAGAGATTTAAAACTGCATACATATAATTTTTAAAACAGGATAAATCGTGATTTTTAGTGTGGTAGACCACGTTAGCAGCAGAAATATGTGCATTAATAGCATTTCGATGAAATAAAGCCTTAAACTTCCAGTCGAAAAATGTGTTAAAGTCAAGAATCTAACGGAAATCATTGATGATTAAAGCACAAATAAGCCAGGCCATCTAAATCTTCTGCATGCACCATTAACTATATGTAATGCTAACTATGGCTTTCATATACGTCAAAAATGCTGCAAACTTAGATAAAGAAACCTAGCAATATAATGCTGCAAGTTAACATGCTCAGTTATGTTAATAAGTAAATCACGGGGTCGCCAAGCACCAACATGTATATGAAAAAGCTTTGTGATTTATCATTGCTAACAATGAATGACAAAGGACTATGGAAATCCATTTTCCATTTTCTATATTTATGCAAATACTTCAGTGCTTTTTTAATCATTTCTACCGCATATATGGCAAACGACTTACATGAAATTGCAATCGCACGTCAGTGTTCAGCAATTTTAGGTAACATTTTATTCCCTGTGCATACACTTGCATGTGTTAAGTGCAGGCAAAGAATTGATCGAAGAAAGTTATATGTCCGTTCAAATGTAGAAATGAACCATGTGAATGCGCGAGTATATTACTTGGAAGCTTTTTTAAATTAAGGTCTTCTTAATGCTGCTGTATTTAAACAAAAGTGCGTATCGAAAAGATTTCGTTGCTAACGGCACTGATGTTATTATCGTATACCCATGGAGTTGACGAAATTGATGAGCTGTCGTTTCGACCAAAAAGCAAGTGAGCTTGCACCAGTTTGAACGCGTATAACGTTGAGTTAATCCTGGTCACATTGATACTGACTAACGGCATTTGTATTAACCGCTATAAGCATAAAAAGATGTAGGCGAATGCGTTTCAAATCGACTGTATTAGAAAGGAATTAAAAGACGGTGATCAAAACCTTTCTTCAAGCAAATAACGCGATAAGCAATCGAATGTCCTAAACTCCAGTATATATGCAAAAAAAAAGAGAGTCAGCAACGAAGTATAACAAACTTACTATAGAGGCTACTTACGTTTTGCAACAGTTCAATCTTAGTCTTTCGAATTGATTAATGATCTTGAAGCTTTTAATGACTCAGGTTTATTAGTTGTGAGCAATGAAATGATTTCGCTGGCTTTTATAATAACCAGGTAGATATCGGACTGCCTTTGTTTACATCATAAGCAACTTTGCTGTCATTAGGAAAAAAATGTAATTGATCTTATTTGTCGTATGTTATGACATACATGCCCCATATGCGTGTATGCCCTGTCGTATATGTCATATGTCGTATATATGCCCAGTTCAATCAAAGGGTATGTCACCGAACTCGTTTGTATGGATTAATTCAATTCAAATGTTGGACTTCCTTTGTTTACTTGAAAGGAAAAAAAAAATACAAAATTCGTAACCACCCGAAATATAGCACTACCATATTGTATGATATAATATTGCATGAGCCTGATAATAGCGAAACCCTAATTTTCAACCCTAAAATTTTCTTTTCAATTAACTAGCAATCAGGGCCGTAGCTAGAAGCTTAATTGGGGGGGTGCATATTCATATATTCGTCATATGCCCGAATGATTTCTTTTGTATGCTATTGTTTCTATGGTATATAAACATGAATATATGAATATACACCCCCCCCAATTAAGCGGTCTAGCTACGGCCCTGCTAGCAATAAGTATATATAATGCTTTTACGCTTCTACGACGAACAAAGCGCATGTATATATAATACCATACGGGAAAAAACAATTTTTCAGCTCTGAAACTAGCCTATACATGTATAAAAGAGACGATTTTCGATCTTTTTCCATGTAATGAATGATTCAGGTAATTCCACCCATATAATTTCATTGCATTCTTCAGCATCTCTTATACTAAACCATATGTTTCTATATTGATATGAATGACCATGGAGAGAACAATTTTTGACCGTGTTACCTATTCAGTGAGAAGATCTTTCCATTTGATTTTTAAACTGCTCTTTCCTAAAAATGTTATCTTTTAAACAGTAGCTATCATGCAGTGTGTGCGTATGAAGTTAGATGCTACAATTAGAGCAAATAAATAAATGAAAAAATTATCAAAATATTACAGAGGAATATCTTTTATATATTCATTCGCCAACAGGAACATTCACAACTGAATATACATGACGTTGTGTGTTGCGGAATGGTGATGGATTTGGCGACGCAAAAAACTGCCAGGTGTTGTAAGTTCACGACAGGAGAGCGGTAAGGATTTCGTATATAGAATCTGCACCTCATTAAGCAGCAGTCGGTCAATTATACAATATAGTGTATAAGTTATTTAATCGTTTTTATCCACTCAAACCAAGGTTAATAAAAAATATTATAATCTATCTTGTTGGGTGGGAAGCTAAATATCTTGTTATTTTACATTTATTCTTCCGATGATAATAGGAACAAATGGTGATTATAATTTGTTATGTGGATTCGGCATTCAGTGGTATTTTTGCAAATCTAATATCCGACAGACGGAAGTGATACATTTGTTTACTCAGGATACGATGTCACCGAACGTTGTGGCTACTGACGTGAACTAAGGCAGTCCGATGTTTGCTATCTTGATTAAATATACACGCGAACTCGTCTATATTTCCCAATTATCATGTAGACTTACGAATTTTCAAGGTTCTACAAACAACAAAATCAATTTATCGCTGACATCTAATGAGCCTGTAGCAATAAAAGCCTCTTAAAGAATTGGCAATTGACACAAGGCCAATATTCAACTGTTAGATCGTGTAAGTAACATAATTGATGAATTTGGCCTACAGTTTGTTATAACCTATACTGTACTTCGGGGTATGACGGACTGCAGGTTGAAGAGGTGCAGACGATCTACACGAAATCAAAATAGTCATAGTCCTAGATTATCGAATGGCATTTTTTGAACTCCTTCATCTTACGGGTAGAACCAACATTGCATTAATTGTCCAACAAGAAGTGCTGCTAAATTCTTTCCCTGTTATCTATTTCTCCGGTGTTTTTTCCTGGGCCAGTCGTGCGCAAAACATCTGTAATGTGTTGTTTATTCTTTCGTTTTATCTATAATATCTAAGTTTAGCCTTTGTTTAAGCGAAGGTGAAAGCCTTAGTTATAGATCACTTTACATACTTAGTATAATGGTGCACAATGTTAATAGCGTATAATTATGATTTAGTCGGTCAGTGCATGCTGAGGTTTTTTTTAAAATTTGTTTTAGCCAAAAATTAACTACAAATTAATCATCTGCTTCTGTTTTGTGCTTTTCGTTGTTTGGAGCGCTAGTGCACGGAAACTTAGGAAAAGTGCATTCAAAGGTTTAGGTTATTGTGATAAAAAACTAACTAAAAAACGTTCCTGTGAACATTACGTGTAATTTATTTGCGTATCATGCATAAATAGATTGTTCACCAGCTGTGAAATTTAATAAGCAGTTTAAGATCGATTAATCGAAAAATGAAGTACACGTATACGTCGCTTATATGTAGCCGCAAATTTTTGTTATAAATGAAGAAATCTGGCATCGCCAGCATTGATAAGTGGGGTGAACATATTCATATATTCTTGTTCACAGACGTTAAAAACAATGAATTTCAAAAGAAATGAATAATGTAAAACATTCATGAATTAATGAATCTGTCCTTCCCCACCCAGTTTTCAAGCTGGCTGATGGTGTTATTTATATATGTGTATCTGTTATTTATGTGGTATTTATAAGTTACTTATATGGTTTTCTGAACTAGCCTACATGCATGTATAAAATGGACAGTTTTTACAATTATCATATGGCCTCTGCAAAAATTTTTCAATTTAGTCTGTTGTTTTATTATTTATCAATAATTTTCCAAATAACGCCCATATTGTTTCATTGCAGATGGTTCGTTATCACTTATTTTTAATCATATATTTCTATGGATATGAATGAAAACACACAGAGAAGAATTGGTATGAATAGGTATTCAGTGAGTAGATCTTGCGATTTGATTTTTTACCTGCTTTTTGTTTAAAATGTTATCGTTGACGCCATGTGTATAAGATCATAGTGTGTACGTATAAAGTTGCTTGCTACAATTTGAACAAATAAAGAAATAAAAAATATCACATAATATTTATTTTGCCATTAAGGAAAATTTTTTAGATAATCATTGGCGAATAGAAACATTTATTACTGAATGCATATCCTTCGCTATAGGGTGTAATAAAGGGTGATGGGTTTCGCCAGACGCGCAAAAATTAGCATGTGTTGTAAATGCTGTAGCGATTTCGTGTAGAATGTTCACCTATTCACCCAGCAGTCGGTCATACCGCGAAGTACAGTAGACTATAAAACTCTAGATCAAACTATCAATTATGTTACATACACTATATGTCTGACAGTTGAACTTTGGTCATTTGTTTCAATTGTTTTATTGCTCCAGCGTCTTTAAATGTGAGCAATAAATTGATTTTGTTGTATAAAAACCTTGAAAATTCATAATTGAGCAGGATAGTTGCAGGCAACAAAGAGGACTCGCGTGTACGCATTAATTGAAGAAAGCAATATTGGACTCCCTTTGTTTACATCAAAAGCTCCATGGAACATTCGTAGCCCGCTGAATAAAAAATATTCCAATACCGTCTGTCGTATATTAGATTTGGATATAATAAAAAATGTCGCCACATGCCGATATTTGTTGCCTATAGTATAAAGACTGACAACATTCAACAAATTTGGTAATTTTGGAGACTTCGTAGTTCGTAATAAATTATGTCTGAACGCTCATACTCGGACGTTGTGAAAGGCGAGAGAGGGGGGATAGTTAACTGGATGGCAGCGTACCAAGTGGAAGATGAGTGTTTGGGTTTAGAGAAGGCCATAAATTTAAGCAAGGTATCATACAACACAAGACATAAAGTGACGCTCCGAAACTTGATTTTCTTTAACATCGTCAATGTTCATTCCCAAATGTGTCTATTTTAGGATGAAGTCTATTGATTTGACTGAAGGAAGTCCTTCGATACTCAAACCATGCGCTGAAGCATTTAGTAGAAGTTGTAGCCCTAGATACGTCAACGTAAGCATATGATTTTGCTTGAAACCCATTCACTGCCGTCACCTTGCTTTGTAAATCCTCGCACATGCATGGCCATATTGTGTATACTTTAAATTGCCCTTTACATTTTCTGGAGTAACGATAGTACCACGGACGGCGAATATTCCCCACCAAACCTTTTAAAATAAGAGTTTTGGGCGCAAGGCATATTCATGCATTTTTACGCATTTCTTTTATGGATTTCTTTACCGAAATCCATACGTACAACCGCAAGATTGGTGAGGTTGAAAATAAGAGTAAAATGCAAAGGTCTACTCGTTGAATTGGTACCACAATCATTAGCAATTGATATTGACTCTTTCACAGACTGCCAATTAAGTGATCTGGATCAAGCCTCAAATTCGACGTCGGACAATAACATGCAATAATCTTGAAAAGGGTTCTTTTGGGAGATTTTTAATCAGATTTTTCATACATTAGAATCATCCCCACGAAAGTAATTGCACGTTGTATCCGTGTGTAATTCGGTTATTAATGTTTATTTTCTTTCAAATTACTTAATATTCTTCTTATTACTTAATTACTTATTAAAAAATTCCACGTTGAGTGTTGATTAGATGATGAAATAATATGAGTGCTGATAGTGCGACAGACGAATGGAAGAGACTAATTTACGCATGCGCATTTATTGTAAAAAGAGGAAAAAATTCAGAAATAAAAATTCTCTATAATTGATAATAATTATAAGGGCAACAATATATTTTTTATGATTTATATGAGATAACATTTTGCTAAATTATGGCATCAATAAACAAAAAAGTTAAACCTTGTTCACTGCTATACCTTCGAGAGACCCGCCGTATTCAAGTACATGTAAATTGCCGATAAAAGCAGGAATCCAACCCTTTCACGGACTGTCAATCAGTAAAGTGATCTGGATCAAACCTCAAATCCGACGTCGGAAAATAACATGGAGATATATCATTCAGATATTTCATACATTAGAATATTTCACACATATGTCATACATCTTAACCGGAAAAAATTAACCTTATACCAAGGGGGAATCGAAAGAGCGACCTTTCGTTTGCGCGGGTTCAATTCCCACCGTGGTCAAGCTATTACAATGAAGCGATGAAAACGCGTTAAAACGATGACGTATATTACATGCAAGGTTTGATAATCAATTTTATATAATAACGTAAAGAATTCAAGCAATTTCATTGGTCGAGAGCCATGATCTATAAGAGGACAGACGCACGGAATGACGTCACAGCAGTGGCCACTTTTTTTGTTCTTATCACATATGACGTCATACCGTGTATCTATAACTGAACAGACAACGGTTCATTGTAATCTATTTGTTAACTATAACATTAATCTACTTCGAATTAACATTAATTTTACTTCGAACTCTAAAATTATCATTTTCATGTACATTACTTCGACATTAAACCAATATAATTATTCGGAAAAAAGGCTAGTTCATAATGAAGCAAATAGTGTATCGTTGCATGTGTATAGACTGTGCAAAATTCTGTTGCTGCTGCTTAGTTTTCATTAGAAATAATTTAGTTCAGTTTAGTATGTTATTTCGGTATACATACAACAATAAAAATATAAACCAAAAGGTGGAAACCAGCTGATAAAGAATACACCAAATATTAGGGTAGACGTTGTTTTTTAAACAAGCATTCGTATACACATGGAAGCGACCGATATTCATTTATATACTTCATTTTTGTGGGTAGCCGCGCATGCGCGGCTAACCACTATGTACCTGAAAAGTGTCCGCGTCCGTCTAAATGTCCACATCTTCGGAAATCGTCGGATAAGTGAACAGATCACGAGTGATCACGATTCACTGTCACAATTATGAACTATTAGTGTTTGTTGACATCTTCGGTGATTGTCGGATGACCGAAACGAACTAACATGGATGCACACCACTAACAGCTGCAATTGCACGATTTCTGGAATTCGGGAACATATTTATTGATTTCGAAGTAATTTTGGCATTGGGCTAAACCATAATAGATTTTAGGCCTATGGATATTTAAAATGGCTTTTGTATTGTAAAACAGAGCGGATATTGATACACCCTGCATATTTAATACCTTGTATATATTTAATGACTTGTACATACATGGAAATGTTAATATGCACACATTTGTATTTTTTGAATATGAAATATTTATATTCCATTTGCTTCAAAAATATCAAAATATTAAATGCTAAATTATGCTTCCTGTAAACACTAAAATTGAGCAAAGGAATTCTGCTTAAATTCACAAATAGCATGTCGAAGCAGTGGAACAGCGATACAAACAGAACATATTGATTTATAACAAGATCTCAAGGTTTAGTTTCTTTATAATATTTGGATGAAACTGGCAAAAGTTGTGCTTCAGTTTTGAATGAAACTGGCAAAAATTATGCTACAGTTTCATGAAAAATGTAACACATGGATCGAAAATGTGTCAGCTCCCCTTAACTACTGGTGATGGAAGGAAATGGCCGAGATATCTAAAATGCAAGGGACTTGATAGATCAGGTTGTATAGAAAAATAGTAATCGAAGACCAATATAGTCATTGCAAAAGTCCCATTCCCAAAATTCCATGTTTAGACATATAATTAATATAGAAATTTTACTCAAGTTAGTTTAAACTCACAGACAATGTGTGTATTGTAGAAACATATGTG
The DNA here is from genome assembly GCF_004324835.1 of Dendronephthya gigantea. Classification (NCBI taxonomy): domain Eukaryota; kingdom Metazoa; phylum Cnidaria; class Anthozoa; order Malacalcyonacea; family Nephtheidae; genus Dendronephthya; species Dendronephthya gigantea. Next base: position 804,787 of record NW_021163069.1, read on the forward strand.
TATGTAAACTACTGATAATATATTCAAATCAAGACCTAACATACATATATATATATATATATAAATAATATATAATATAATATATATATTATATATATATATATATAATATATATTATATATATATCATTTTGTCAAATAACAAGTGTCAATTGTCACTAGGAAGCTTTAACATAATTTAACAGAACTTTATACTTTTTTTGTTTTAGTTTATTTTATGTAACTGTGCAGTTCCTATAAACATAACTTTTAGGATAGTTAAATGATTTTCTTCTGGATAGTGTCATAAACAATGTCCAGTTAATCAATGTCTGCTATCAATTGATTGATAAGCTTTTCTGGTGTCATTTGATCTAGCGAGTCATCTGTGGAACATCTAGCTATGAGCTGATGCACAATGCTGTTGAAGGCTGTCAAATTGAATTCGTACAGGAACAATAACATCCGATATGCTAGCTAATAAATAATTAAGCGGCATAAAAGTACTTTGAAAACGTTAAAAAATCTTTCTCTCCTTCCAAACTAAGCTTTATGTTATCAGATGATTTGTACCACCACTCTAGAACCTTACTTTTTTTTTGTTCTGTCCACCTATTCTATTTTTAAAAACCATGCATTTCCTATCTTTTGTAAATATGTTTTTATATATGTTATTATTCTGTCGTTAAAAATGTATTTAAATTAATACAATAAAAAATTTAAATATATTGTGCAAAAAAATCGATTTCGTGAATTCGACTGGCTAATATATGGCAGTAGAAAGTAAAATTATAAGCATTAGTTTATATTGACTCGCCACTATAGCAGCCTGTAATTTGACATTGAATCAAACTTGAATTTTTTTGCCAAACCATAGCTTCATCGCAGCCAATGATTTGCAAATGTATTAGAGGCTACCCACATGTACGCATTGCGTACCTATTTTTCATTTAATCTGTTGAAATGAAATGATATTGAATTCTTAATAAATCAATCAAATAATGTTGGTATTGTGTACATGGAACCGACCAAAAATTGAAAAATATATATTATGCAACTTTTGCCATATAATTATGTTCGTTTAAGTTTAGCTGCCAAGGTTAATAAAATTATACATAGTAATAGTAAGATAGACTAGATAAAGCTGCATTAATTTCACACTAATAATACACCAAATATTAGGGTAGATTTTGTTTGTCAAAACCATTATTTGGCGCAAAATGCAAGCGACATATACATACTTCGATTAAGTTACTACAGTTTTTCGATTAAGCCATATTATAAACTGCATGCATGCGCATTATAATTTACAGCCGGTGAACAAGCAATTTATGATAGGCAAATTACACGGTAATGTTTTTGAATTATCGCACTTACTTTCTCCAAGAGTTTGGACAACATTCGGAGACATTTTTGAATATATCCAAATTTAATATACGACATAGGGTATTTGATTTTTTTTATTCAGGCTACGAATGTTCCATACAGCTTTTGATGTAAACAAAGGGAGTCCAATATTTGCTTTCTTCAATTAATGCGTATACGCAACCCCATATATAGTCTGCGTTGCAGGCTAAAGTCTTTGTTGCCTGCAACTATCCTGCTTAATTAAGAATCAGGGTTCAAGTATTTTCAGGGTTCTTATACAACAAAATTAATTTATTGCTCATATTTAATCACGCTGAGGCAATAAACGAACGACCGCTGGTTTAAAAGGTGAACATTCTACACAAAATCGCTACAGCTCTCTCATCTTCATGAATTTACAACACATGCTAATTTTTGCGTGCCTGGCGAAACCCATCACCATTGCGTAACACCCTATAGTGAAGGACATGTATTCAGTAATGAACGTTTCCATTCGCGAATGATTATATAGAAAATTTTCCTTAATGGCAAAATATCATGTGATATTTCTTTATTTGCATGTTCAAATTGTAGCATGCAACTTTATACGTACACACTATGATCTTATACCCATGGCGTCAACGATAACATTTTAAACAAAAAGTAGGTTAAAATGAAATCGTAAAATCTACTCACTGAATACCTATTCGTGGTTTTCATTCATATCCCTAGAAATATATGATTAAAAATAAGTGATAAATAACCAAATACAATGAAAGAATATGGATGTTAATTGTTTGGACAATTTTTAATAAAGAATTCATCAATTATGTTACTTACGCGATCTAACGGTTGAATATTCAATATTGGTTTTTTTGTTTTAATTGTCAATCTCTCAGGAGGCTTATATTGCTACAGGGTCATTAGATGTGAGCAATAAATTGCTTTTGTTGTGTGTATAACCTTGAAAATTCGTAAGTCTACATGATGATTGGGAAATATAGACGATTTCGCGTGTATGATTTAATCAACATAACAAATATCGGTGACATCGTAACCTGAGTAATGAAATGAATCAATTCCGTCTGTCGGATATTAGATTTGCATTCAAAAATACAACTGAATGCCGAATGCACATAACAAAATTATACTCACCATTTGTTCCTATTATCATCGGAAGAATAAATGTAAAATAACAAGATATTTAGCTTCCCACCCAATAAGATAGATTATAATCAGTTGTGAATGTTCCTTTTCGCGAATGAATGTATAAAAAATAATCCTCAGTAAATATTGTCATATTTTTTCATTTATTTATTTGCTCATATTGCAGCATCTAACTTCATACGCACACAGTTTGATAGCTTCTAGCTGTTTAAACGATATAACATTCTTAGAAAGCAGTTTAAGAGTGAAATGGAAAGATCTACTCACTGAATAAGTAACACGGTCAAAAGTTGTTCTCTCCATGGTCATCCATATCCGTTTAGAAACATATGGTTATAGTATAAGAGATGCTCAAGAATGCAATGAAATTATATGGGTGGAATTACCTAATCGTTCATTACATGGAAAAAGATCGAAAATCGTCTCTTTTATAAATGTAGGCTAGTTTCAGAGCTGAAAAATTGTTTTTGCCGTATGGTATTATATATACATGCGTATTTGTTCGTCGTAGAAGTGTAAAAGCAATGATTATATATACTTATTGCTATTTAATAGAAAATGAAAATTTTACGGTTGAAAATTAGGGTTTCGCTATTATCAGGCTCGTGCAATATAAGGTATCATACAATATGGTAGTGCTATATTTCGGGTGGTTACGAATGGTGTTCCTTCATTATTACTAGAAAAATTAAATACAAATCACTTGCATTGCTACATCTCTCGTTTAATCTTATTTTCTCGGGAATTTTTTTTGCCCTTCTGGATCGAAGCAAAATATCTGCTATTTTACATTTTTTTTCCTTTGAAGTAAACAAAGGCATTCCAACAATTGAATTGAATTAATCCATACAAGCGAGTTCGGTGACATACCCTTTGATTGAACTGGGCATATACGACATATGACATATATATACTGTACGACAGGGCATACACACATATTGGGCATATACGTCATAATATACGACAAATAAGATCAATTACATTTTTCCTTATGACAGCAAAGTTACTTATGATGTAAACAAAGGCAGTTCGATATCTACCTGGTTATTATAAAGGCCAGCGAAATCATTTCATTGCTCACAACTGATGAACCTGAATCATTAAAAGCTTCAAGATTAATAATCAATTCGAAAGACTAAGATTGAACTGTTGCAAAACGTAAGTAGCAGCTATAGTAAGTTCGTTATACTTCGTTGCTGACTCTCTTTTTTTACCATATATACTGGAGTTTAGGACGTTCGATTTCTAATCGCGTTGTTTGCGAAGCGAAGTTTTTAATCACCATCTTTTAATTCTTTCCTAATACAGTCGATTTGAAACGCATTCGCCTACATCGTTTCATGTATTCGCCTACATCGTTTCATGTTAGTACCAATGTGACCAGGATTAACTCAAAGTTATACGCGTTAAAACTGGTGCAAGCTCACTTGCTTATTGGTCGAAACGACAACTCATAAATTTCGTCAACCATATGGGTATACGATAATCACATGCCGTTCGCAACGAAATGTTTTCGATACGCACTTTTGGTTAAATAGCAACATTTGGAGTAGCTTAATTTGGAAAAGCTTCCAAGTATAATATACTCGTGCATTCACATGGTTCATTTCGACATTTGACCTGACATATAACTTTCTTCTATCAATACTTTGCCTGCACTTAGCACATGCAAGTGTATGCACAAAGAATAAAATGTTACCAAGATTTGTTGACGAGCAATTGCAAATACATGTAAATCGTTTGCCATATACGCGGTTGAAATGATTTAAAAAGCACTGAAGTGTGTGCATAAATATAGAAAATGGAATTTCCATAGTCCATTGTCGTTCATTGTTAGGAACGATAAATCAGAAAGCTTGTTCATACAGGTTGGTGCTTGGCGACCCATTTACTTATATTAACATAACTGAGCATGTTAACTTGCAGCATTATATTGCTAGGTTTCTATATCCAAGTTTACAGCTTTTTGACGTATATGAAAGCCATAGTTAGCATTACATAGTTATAATGGTGCAGAATATTACTGACGTATAAAATTTAGTCGGTCAGTCCACACTTTAGATGGCCTGGTTTATTTGTGCTTTAATCATCAATGATTTCCGTTAGATTCTTGACTTGAACACATTTTTCGACTGGAAATTTAAGGATTTATTTTATCGAAATGCTATTAGCTATAATGCACATATTTCTGCTGCTAAGGTGGTCTACCACACTAAAAATCACGAGTTATCCTATTTAAAAATTACAAGGGATGCAGTCTTAAATGTCTCCCTAACCGATTCTATTTATGCTTGCTTAAAATATATTGTTCTCTATAATATACTGGTATAACAAAATTATATTGTTATCCACAATTGATGAATCGTTTTTTGTCGCTTTCCTTAGCAAACGAAAGTCTCATTCCTCTTATACTTTCGTGCACGATAATTCAAGAAGTAACAAAGCTAACTCGATAAGTTTTTAACTATTTGTTTTGGATAGATCGTAAAATTTTTATATTAATAGCATGCCAAACGTTTAATACCGCGAAAGTTTTATTGTTGTAGGTTCATCTCCGAGGCAAAAATGCATGTTTTACAACTAAATAAAAGCAATTCCGTTGGGTGTGTGTGGTGTTCGTTACTATGTTGACTGTACGTTCATACAACTCTTCTTCTGCTCAGAATAACTTGCTTAGTAATATAGGAAGCCTAAAGTTTAATGTTATTCAATTTCAAATTTTAGCCAAAATGAACAAATTCATCATCTGCTTCTGTTTTGTACTTTTCGTTGTTTCGGCGGAGCGCTAGTGCTCGCGGCAGCTTGGGAGAAATGCACTCAAAGGTAGGTCATTATGATACAAAACTGCTATTATTTGAAGCTTTTTTATTGGGCTAGTCAGCCCAAACACATTTCCTAAATATATTTTGTTCTGAGGTTAATCCATTTGTTTTCAATATTTGTATGTTGTGATGCAACGTGAAGGTAATCTCCAAAATGAATGCACGGCAAATTGGGGATTATGTGTCTCATACGCCTATGAATGCTACGAATTAGAACCACCACGACAATCCTGTGTGTACGCATGTCAAGCAACAGCATTGCTGTTGCAAGTACTGTAAATCTTTTTTTCTAGCCAACTTTAATGTAAAAATTGTCGCATTATTTTTGAGAACAGTGAAAGCAAACATTATTTAGCAAAATATCAACCCACGAGCATAAATGCACGAAATAATATCCGTTGCTGCCATCATAACCTACGCCCGCATTTTAGTATCCACAGCGGATTTGAGAGATTGAAGCGATTTAAGAATAGCCCCCAAAATGATATACCTTGTTGATTGTTGATTAAAAATATTTTCAACTGCAAGAAAAAGAAAGAAATTGAATGCCTTGGATCTTATCCATTAGACGGCCATCAGTGTCGTGTTGCAGTTTTTTCCCGTAGACAGTCGGGCTCATCTTTGATTCGCGCCCAAGCTTTCACGCATTATTAATAATATTCACTACATGCACATGCGGAACACAGCGAGTCCCCATTATCCACGATTACACGTTAGTTGACACGATCTCCTTCTCTCCATAAAAGATGGATGGTCTTCTTCGCGGTGTTGTAAAATGTTGGATTATTTTGTTTATCTCGAATAATACTGGAGTACATTTAACACAATTGTCTTTTGTTCTCGCTAAGCAAACAATGTATATAAACAATGGCTGACTATAAACGTTACAACAACGTGTCTGATGCAGTAGCGTAGCCAGCCTGTTGATTTGTACCGCTATGCTAACATTTTAGTGTTCACTGACTGTGAAAACAATAGATTTCTAAAGACATGAATAATTATAATAACTCGAAATTTACATAGCGGGACAAAATCGTCAGGCTGGCTACGCCACTGGTCTGATGATGTCTATATATTACTCTGATCATTAAATAAAGTCCATCTTAAAGTCCAGATGGATTATTAAATAAAGTCCATCAATCAATCAATCAAACTAGTGCACTAATTTGTATGACACAAGAAAACTGCTAGAAATAACCACTTTGTAATGCAAATTAGTGTACTAGCGTTGGATCCACCCCTGATGGTATTGGTATGGATTACCTCATATGGTGGTATATTCTAAAAAAATTACTAATAAAATTCACTTGTTACATATTGTTGGCACTAATTATATGTAAAAGGTCGTCACATGAATGTGTACGTTAATGTGTAAGTAAAGCCAGTTTTTCACTAGCGATATTTTTCGCGCGAAGCGAATTTATTCCTTTGTATTTGAGTAATAGACCTTTTCAGCTTGCATGCAAATAACCCATTTCAGATGTTGTGACCATGTAATAGCGAATAAAACTTAACTATCTTTCTAGCGACCCATTGTATTGATAGCCGCCATCTTCGTGTTGCCGTCCTATATGCTTAAAAGTCCCTAACGTGCTTGCCACACGCAGATACATGTACGCTTAGCGTACCTATTTTTATAGTCGCGACAGGATATCAGTCTTGCATTGTAGTGGTTTGAATTTAACTTTGTGCACAACCTATCACATTTTGTGATCTCCAATGCTTGTAGGAATGACTACTTGCACCAAGTTCACAGGTTTGTTTGTTAAAATGATATCGATTAGCGATTTAGTACTTTCTGTGATTCTTGTGGGCTGCGTAATCATTTGTTTAAGGCGATGCACTTTAAAATTAATATTCACTTAAGATCTTTATTGTCATTATTGTCAAGAAAATTTGCATTCATGTCCCCAAGGACTATGGTTTCCTTTGATTCACTCATTGCTTTTATTAGCATACTATTAAACAATTCGTTAAAATCTTTGGCCAGGTGCTTAGATGAATCACTGGGCGGTAAAGCGACGCAATCAAAATATCTTTCGAACATTTAGGGCATATTTCAAACCAAACAACTTCAATTTTTTCGTTTTCCAAATCTAGCCTACGATCCCAAATAAGACCATCCGATAAGTAGGCGCCAACACCACCCCTTTCCCAGATTTTCTTGGTCGACTGATGAATGAGTACCCGGGAATATCGTAATATGAGTCAGGTTCGAGTCCGTCTTGCTCATCAATATGCGTTTCACTCAAAGTCAAAACGTCTATTTCTTTGAAGCACTGGAATAGCTCTGAGACATACGCAAAGTTAGGGGCTGTTTACATGAGCCCGGTTACCCGAGATTCAACGAAGCGTGAGAGGACTTTGAGGTATTGAAATAAGTTTTTATGACACCAAACAAGCACATGCTATTGTTGTGGTGATTATACGACTGCCAAGCTCATTTTATCTGTTCATTTTAATACCCCAAAATCATCTCACGCTTCGTTGAATCTCGGGTAACCGGGCTCATGTAAACAGCCCCTTAGTTGGATTAGGATTCGGTCTCTAAGAAAACTGTTTTGAATCAATGTCTTCTTCACCTTTGAAGGTCGTTTTTATTGCTGCTTTAAATATTTCAGTGCTTCCTTTCACGCTAAAGATTTTATATTCACCTATTGGGAGCGGAACAATACTTTCAACTCGTTTTAAAAGCTCTTGCGTACTTTCTGAAACTGTATGCGCTTTCCATTAAGAGGCCAAAATGGTCAGACCGGTTATATTCTAAATTGAAATAGAGTATTTCGTTAAGAATATAGCGATAAAACTATATTTCCCGTTCTAGGCAGATGTAAATAACGATATACGTGAATGCAGAGTTCTTGAAACACTTTAAAATCACCAGTAATTTGTCTGTACCGAAATACAACAGGACCGGTCAGGCGTTTTTTCCGTATAAAGGAAAACGTACTGTGAAAGTATTTTGTAGATGTTTTATGTTGACATTTATACTCATTAACATTGATAATTCAAGTTTATATTGTTAGCATAAATTATAGAGAACGTCAAAGTAATATATAGAGATCATCAGACACGTTGTTGTAACGTTTATAGTCAGCCATTGTTTATTATATCGTTTGCTTAGCGAGAACAAAATTAAAGACAATTGTGTTAAATATACTCCATTATTATTCAAAATAAAGCAAATAATCTTACATTTTACAACACCGCGAAGAAGACTATCCATCTTTTATCGAGAGAAGGAGAACGTGTCAACTAACGTGTAATCATGGACAGTGGCGTAACTAGAACGATAATTGGGGGGGGGGGTAAATATTCATATATTCAGTTCTGCCCGACGGATTTCTATTGTAAGCTATTGCAATTACAAAAGAAATCCGTGGGGCAGAACTGGATATATGAATATTCATCTCCCCCCCCCAATTATCGTTCTAGTTACGTCACTGAATTCATGGATAACGGGGACACACTGTGTTCCGCATGTGCATGTAGGGAATATTATTTATAATGCGTGAAAGCCTGGGCGAGAATCAAAGATGAGCCCAACTGTCTACGGGAAAAAACTGTAGCGCGACACTGATGGCCTTCTAATATTGAAATCCAAGGATTTAATTTCTTTCTTTTTCTTGAGTTGATTATATTATTTTCAAATTCGTCAATTGTAGCTACAGTGAAGTGATGAAATGCTTACCGGCACCGCATGCCATGCATGCAACAATCTAAGGTACGGGTCTTTTATTTAATAATAAAATCACTCCAACAGGAGTATTGAAAAAAAGGCCTTCATAATGTGAATTGAGTTAAGCAAAAAGATAGAGACATTTTATTCCACGGATTTTATTGCAATACTAACATTATTCCACATAATTTTATCCAAGCCCTGTTGACTAACTAATCTCTTTGCCTGCGTATCCGTGACTTCACCACCTGGAAAACAGAATTAATACAAGACGGTTTCTTAGTATGCCTTGCACATTCAACAAGATATATCATCATTTTGGGGGCTATTCTTAAATCGCTTCAATCTCTCAAATCCGCTGTGGATACTAAAATGCGAGTGTAGGTTATGATGGCAGCAATGGATATTATTTCGTGCATTTCTGCCGGTGGGTTGATATTTTGCAAAAAAATGTTTGCTTTCACTGTTCTCAGAAATAATGCGACAATTTTTACATTAAAGTTGGCTAGAAAAAATAATTTACAGCACCTGCAACAACAATGCTGTCCCCCAGGACATGGGTGCCCACAGGATTGTCGTGGTGGTTCTAATTCGTAGCATTCATATGCGTTTGGGACACATATTCCCCCAAATTGGAAGCACACATCTTGAAGATTACCTTCACGTTGCATCACAACATACAAATATTGAAAAAAAATGGATTAACCTCAAAACAAAGTATATTAAGGGAATGTGTTTGGGCTGACTGGCCCAATAAAAAAGCTTCAAATAATAGCAGTTTTGTATCATAATGACCTACCTTTGAGTGCATTTCTTCCAAGCTGCCGAGCACTAGCGCTCGAAACAACGAAAAGTACAAAACAGAAGCAGATGATGAATTTGTTCATTTTGCGCTAAATTAAAAAAAAGTAGTTCAAGCATTTTGTTGTAAGATTATCTGAAAGATTTTTTGAAATTTTTCCTTTGACTTTGGATAAGATTAAACTTTAGCCTTCTTATATTACTAAGCAATTTATTCTGAGCAGAAGAAGAGTTGTATGAATGTGCAGTCAACATAGTAACGAACACCACACACACACCCAACGGAATTGCTTTTATTTAGTTGTAAATATTTTAGCCTCGGAGCTGATCCCCTCTAATTTTTAAAACAGGATAACTCGTGATTTTTAGTGTGGTAGACCACCTTAGCAGCAGAAATATGTGCACTTCAATAAAATAAATCCTTACTGAACTTCCAATCGAAAAATGCAAAAAAAAATAGTTAAAAATTTATCGAGTTAGCTTTATTACTTCTTGAATTATCGTGCACGAAAGTAAAAGCGAATGAGAATTTTCGCATTTGCTAAGAAAAGCGACAAGTTAGCTCAGTTATGTTAATAAGTAAATGGGTCGCAAAGCACCAACCTGTATGAACAAGCTTTGTGATTTATCATTCCTAACAATAAACGACAATGGACTATGGAAATTCCATTTTTCATTTTCTATATTTACATTGATACTAATGGCATTTGTAGTAACTGCCGCAAGCATGAAACGATGTTGGCGAATAGGTTTAAAATCGACTGTATGAGGAAGGAATTAGAACACGGTGATAACGACCTTTCTTCATGCAAATAACGCAATAAGAAATCGAGCGTCCAAAACTCCAGTAAAATATCGTAAAAGAAAGAGTCAGCAACGAAGTATATAACAAACTTACTATATAGCTGCTACTTACGTTTTGCAACAGTTCAATCTTATAATCTTTCGAATTGATTATTAATCTTGAAGCTTTTGAAGATTCAGGTTCATCAGTTGTGAGCAATGAAATGATTTCACTGGCTTTTATAATAACCAGGTAGATATCGGACTGCCTTTGTTTACATCTCAAGTACTTTTGCTGTCATAAGGAAAAAAATGCAATTGATCTTATCTGTCTTATGTTATGACGTATATGCTCTATATGTGTGTATGCCCTGTCGTGTATGTCATATGTCGTATATGCCCAGTTCAATCAAAGGGAATGTAACCGAACTCGCTTGTATGCATTATGGACTGCCTTTGTTTACCTCAAAGGAAGAACAAATGCAAAATAGCAGATATTTTGCTTCGATCCAGACTGAGGGCAAAAAAAATTCCCGAGAAAATAAGATTAAACGAGAAATGTAGCAATGCAAGTGATTTGTATTTAATTTTCCCAGTAATAATAAATGAACATCATTCGTAACCACCCGAAATATTGCACTACCATATTGTATGATACCTTATATTGCACGAGCCTGATAATAGCGAAACCCTAATTTTTAACCCTAAAATTTTCTTTTTCAATTAACTAGCAATAAGTATATATAATCATTGCTTTTACACGTATACGACGAAGGAATACGCATGTATATATAATACCATACGGCAAAAACAATTTTTCAGCTCTGAAACTAGCCTACATTTATAATCATTTCGATCTTTTTCCATGTAATGAATGATTAGGTAATTCGACGACCCATATAATTTCATTGCATTCTTCAGCATCCTTATACTAAACCATAATGTTTCTATTTCTTTCCATTTCATTTTCAAACTGCTCTCTCCTAAAAATGTAATCGTTTAAACAGCTAGTAGCTATCAAAGTGTGTGCGTATGAAGTTATAGATGCTAAAATTTGAGCAAATAAATAAATGAAAAAATATTACAATCTTTTCAGAGGAATATTTTTTATGTTTTCATTCGCGAACAGGAACATACACAACTGAACATACATGACGTTGTCTAGTGTGTTGCAAAATGGTGATGGATTTAGCCACGCAAAAACTGACAGATGTTGTAAATTCAATACGACAGGAGAACTGTAACGTTTTGGTATAGAGTCTGCACCTCATTAAGCAGCAGTCGGTCAATTCCAGTATAATGTATAAGTTATTTAATTGATTTTATCCACTCAAACGAAGGTTAATATAACCTAACTTGTTCGGTGGTAAGCTAAATATCTTGTTATTTTACATTTATTCTTCCCATGATAATAGGAACAAATGGTGATTATAATTTGTTATCTGGATTCGGCATTCGGTGGTTCGGCATTTTCGAATATCCGACAGACGGAATTGATTCATTTCTTTACTCAGGATACGATGTCACCGAACGTTCTGACATGAACAAAGGCAGTCTGATATTTGCTATCTTGATTAAATGATACACGCGAATTCGTCTATGTTTCCCAATCATCATGCTCACTTACGAATTTTCAAGGTACAAAGAATAAAATCAATTTATATTGCTCACATCTAATAACCCTGTAGCAATAAAAGCCTCCTGAAAGATTGACAATTAAAACAAAAGACCAATACTCAACTTTTAGATCGTGTAAGTAACATAATTGATGATAGCCTATACTGCACTTCGGGGTATGACGGAGTGCAGGTTGAAGAGGTGCAGACGATCTGCACGAAATCAAAATAGTCATAGTCCTAGATTATCGAATGGCATTTTTTGAACTCCTTCTTCTTACGGGTAGAACCAACATTGCATTTTTCCAACAAGAAGTGCTGCTATTTATCACCTAATTCTTTCCCTGTTACCCAGTAGAGTCGCCAGCCTTGTTTCTGAATACATAGTGATTTAATGTTTAATGTCGAAGTAATCTACATGAAAAAAATAATTTTTGAAGTTCGAAGTAAAATAAGATATGCCTTTGACTTGTCTTCATGCCTGGATTGATGTTATAGAATTGATTATCAAACCTTGCATGTAAATATACGTCATCGTTTTGACGCGTTTTCATCGCTTATAATAATAGGGACCTTAAGCATGTAGGACGGCAACACGACGACGACACGGCTGAAATTCTCCTTTAAATAAATGCTATGGCAAAGTTGTTGTTTTATATTATTAATCGTACCAATTCAGTGAGATATAAGGCGTTAAAAACATTGTGTTTATGTTTAAGGACAATTCTATAGAGCCTAATTCGAGGTAGGGCTCCCTGGGTCCTGAAATGCAACCGTTCTAGGCAAGACGTAAAAAACGACGTTTTCCCATTGTAAACAGAACGAAAACGACGTCTAAAACCATCATGGGTCTTTAATTATTCATCTATTTTCAATGACCCATTGTATTGATAGCCGTCGTCGTCCCGTTCGCGTTCTACATGCTTAAGGTCCCTAATAGCTTGACCACGGTGGGAATTGAACCCGCGCAAACGAAAGGTCGCGGTTTCGATTCCCTCGTGGTAAGGTTAATTCTTTCCGGTTAAGATGTATGACATATGTATGAAATATTCTAATGTATGAAATATCTGATTGATGTATCTGCATGTTATTTTCCGACGTCGGATTTGAGGTTTGTTCCAGATCACTTGATTGACAGTCCGTAAGAGGTCGAGTTTTTGCTTTTATCAGCAATTTACATGTATTTGAATAAGGCGGCCGGTCTCTCGAAGGTATAGCAGTGAACAAGGTTTAACTTTTTGGTTTGTTTTGCCATAATTTAGCAAAATGTTATGTGATATAAAGCATTATCAAATATATTGTTACTCTTATATTAAGAATTATAGAGAATTTTTAATTCTGAAATTTTTCCTCTTTACAATAAATGCGCATGCGTAAATTATTCTCTTCCTTTCGTCTGTCGCACTATCAGCACTGATATTATTTCATCATCTAATCACTCAATGTGAAAATTTTTAAACGAGAATATTAAGTTAATTGAAAGAAAATAAATATTGATAACCGAATTACATACGGGTGCAACGAGCAATTTTACATGGTCACTGTTCTGAGTTACAAAATTGGTTTACGGTACTGTCATTTTCTCCAGTTCACGCTTACTTTCGTTAGTAGAATGTCGAAATGTTGTCCAGCTCACTGCAACAACTAATAATTTAGAGTATAGTTGCCGGCAACTTGGGCGACAGATTACGTTTTTTAGTTGTCAAAGAAAATGTTCAGCAAGTTACCACCTGTTTTGAACGTTGTAAGTCCTAAAATGTTCCAAAATAAGTGTAAGAAGTCCATCGAAAGCCATGTTATCGGTCGTCATAACCGCGAAGAGCTGTACAATTTCGCTGGCTTCGCCTTCTGCCTCGGCTTCGCCATTTACTTGGTGCAACGAGCAATTTTACATGGTCACTGTTCTGAGTTACAAAATTGGTTTACGGTACTGTCATTTTCTCCAGTTTTCGCTTACTTTCGTTAGTAGAATGTCAAAATGTTGTCCAGCTCACTGCAACAACTAATAATTTAGAGTATAGTTGCCGGCAACTTGGGCGACAGATTACGTTTTTTAGTTGTCAATAACTTTTAGTTGGCGATCACAAATAGTTGTCGACAACTAAATCCCTACTCTGTGGAGGCCCTGAAACTGCGAATTAATGCGTACAAGCGAGTTCGGTGACATACCCTTTGATTGAACTGGGCATGCAATATGCGACATATGACATAGACGACAGGGCATACACACATATAGGGCATATACGTCATAACATAAGACAAATAAGATCAATTACATTTTTTTCCTTATGACAGCAAAGGTACTTATGATGTAAACAAAGGCAGTCCGATATCTACCTGGTTATTATAAAAGCCAGCGAAATCATTTCATTGCTCACAACTGATGAACCTGAATCATTAAAAGCTTCAACATTTATAATCAATTCGAAAGACTAAGATTGAACTGTTGCAAAACGTAAGTAGCATGCAGCTATAGTAATTTTGTTATACTTCGTTGCTGACTCTCTTTTTTTACCATAGCTATATACTGGAGTTTGGGACGTTCAATTTTTTATCGCGTTATTTGCATGAAGAGAGGTTTTGATCACCGTCTTTTAATTCCTTCATAATACAGTCGATTTGAAACGCGTTCGCCTAGATCGTTTCATGTTTACAGTGGTTAATACAAATGCCGTTAGTATCAATGTGACCAGGATTAACCCAACGTTATACGTGTTCAAACTAGTGCAAGCTCACTTGCTTATTGGTCGAAACGACAACTCATAAATTTCGTCAACCATGGGTATACGATAATCACATGGCGTTTGCAACGAAATCTTTTCGATAGGCACTTTTGGTTAAATATAGCAACATTTGGAAGAGCTTAATCTGAAAAAACTTCCAAGTATAATATACTCGCGCATTCACATGGTTCATTTCTACATTTGTGCTGACATATCTTTCTTCTATCAATTCTTTGCCTGCACTTAACACATGCAAGTGTATGCACAAAGAATAAAATGTTACCAAGATTTGCTGACGAGCGGTTGCAAATACATGTAAATCATTTGCCATATACGCGGTTGAAATGATTTAAAAAGCACTGTATAGTATGTGGATAAATATAGAAAATGGAATTTCCATAGTCCATTGTCGTTCATTGTTAGGAATGATAAATCAGAAAGCTTGTTCATACAGATTGGTGCTTGGCGACCCATTTACTTATTAACATAATTGAGCATGTTAACTTGCAGCATTATATTGCTAGGTTTCTATATCTAAGTTTACAGCATTTTTAACGTAAATGCATGAAAGTCATAGTTAGCATTACATAGTTTAATGGTGCAGAATATTACTGACGACAGTCTGACGTATATAAAATTTAGTCTGACGTATATAAAATTTAGTCGGTCAGTCCACACTTTAGATGGCCTGGTTTATTTGTGCTTTAATCATCAATGATTTCCATTAGATTCTTGACTTTAACACATTTTTCGACTGGAAGTTTAAGGATTTATTTTATCGAAATGCTATTAGCTAATGCACATATTTCTGCTGCTAAGGTGGTCTACCAAACTAAAAATCACGAGTTATCCTGTTTAAAAAATTACAAGGGACGCAGTTTTAAATGTCCCCCTAACCGATTCTGTATATGTTTCTTTAAAATATATTGTTCTCTATAATATATAACAAAATTATATTGTTATCTATAATTGATGAGTGTATGCAAAACGTTTTTGTCACTTTTCTTAGCAAACGAAAATTCTCATTCCCTTACTTTCGTGCACGATAATTTAAGAAGTAATAAAGCTAAATCGATAAATTTTTAACTATTTGTTTTGGATAGATCGTAAAAGTTTTATATTAATAGCATGCCAAACGTTTAATACTGCGAAAGTTGTATTGTTGTAGGTTCAGCTCCGAGGTAAAAATATTTACAACTAAATAAAACCAATTCTGTTGGGTGTGTGTGGTGTTCGTTACTATGTTGATTGCACATTCAGACAACTCTTCTTCTGCTCAGAATAACTTGCTTAGTAATATAGGAAGCCTAAAGTTTAATCTTATCCAATGTCCGGCAAAGGAAAAAAAATTCAAATAATTTTCAAATAATTTTGCAGATAATCTCACAAAAAATGCTTAAACTACATTTTTTTAATTTAGCGCAAAATGAACAAATTCATCATCTGCTTCTGTTTTGTACTTTTCGTTTTTTCGAGCGCTAGTGCTAGTAAGCTTGGAAGAAATGCACTCAAAGGTAGGTCATTATGATACAAAACTGCTATTATTTGAAGCTTTTTTATTTTATTACCTGTCAGCCCAAACACATTTCCTTAATATACTTTGTTTTGAGGTTAATCCATTTTTTTTCAATATTTGTATGTTGTGATGCAACGTGAAGGTAATCTCCAAGATGTATGCTTCCAATTTGGGGGAATATGTGTCTCAAACGCATACGAATGCTACGAATTAGAACCACCACGACAATCCTGTGGGCACCCATGTCCTGGGGGACAGCATTGTTGTTGCAGGTGCTGTAAATTATTTTTTCTAGCCAACTTTAATGTAAAAATTGTCGCATTATTTCTGAGAACAGTGAAAGCAAACATTTTTTTGTAAAATATCAACTCACCGGCAGAAATGCACGAAATAATATCCGTTGCTGCCATCATAACCTACACTCGCATTTTAGTATCCACAGCGGATTTGAGAGATTGAAGCGATTTAAGAATAGCCCCCAAAATGATGATATATCTTGTTGAATGTGCAAGGCATGCTAAGGAACCGTCTTGTATTAATTCTGTTTTCCAGGTGGTGAAGTCTCAGATACGCAGGCAAAGAGATTAGTTAGTCAACAGGGCTTGGATAAAATTATGTGGAATAATGTTAGTATTGCAATAAAATCCGTGGAATAAAATGTCTCTATATTTTTGCTTATTTCAATTCACATTATGAGGGCCTTTTTTTAAATACTCCTGTTGGAGTTATTTTGTTATTAAATCAGTAAAAGACCCGTAATCTCAGATTGTTGCATGCATGGCATGCGGTGCCGGTGAGCTTTTTTTCACTTCACTGTAGCTACAATTGACAAATTTGAAAAAAAAATGATCAACTGCTAGGAAACGACAGAAATTAAATGCCTTGGATTTCATCCATTTGACAGCCATCATTGTCGCGCTGCAGTTTTTTTCCCGTAGACAATCGGGCTCATCTTTGATTCCCGCCTAGGCTTTCACGCATTATAAATAATATTCCCTACATGCACATGCGGAACTATACAATTACTTAATGGTTTCCGTGTTTAAATGGCGTGGTCCAAACACGCGAGAATGTTGCGAGAGTTTTTTTTTAATTTAGCGCAAAATGAACAAATTCATCATCTGCTTCTGTTTTGTACTTTTCGTTGTTTCGAGCGCTAGTGCTCGGCAGCTTGGAAGAAATGCACTCAAAGGTAGGTCATTATGATACAAAACTGCTATTATTTGAAGCTTTTTTATTGGGCCAGTCAGCCCAAACACATTCCCTTAAAATACTTTGTTTTGAGGTTAATCCATTTGTTTTCAATATTTGTATGTTGTGATGCAACGTGAAGGTAATCTCCAAGATGTATGCTTCCAATTTGGGGGAATATGCGTCCCAAACGCATATGAATGCTACGAATTAGAACCACCACGACAATCCTGTGGGCACCCATGTCCTGGGGGACAGCATTGTTGCTGCAGGTACTGTAGCTAAATCTTTTTTTCTAGCCAACTTTAATGTAAAAATTGTTTCGCATTATTTTTGAGAACAGTGAAAGCAAACATTTTTTTTAGCAAAATAAAAACTCACCGGCAGAAATGCACGAAATAATATCCGTTGCTGCCATCATAACCTACACTCGCATTTTAGTATCCACAGCAGATTTGAGAGATTGAAGCGATTTAAGAATAGCCCCCAAAATGATGATATATCTTGTTGAATGTGCAAGGCATGCTAAGGAACCGTCTTGTATATAATCAACTGCAAGTAAACGACAGAAATTAAATGCCTTGGATTTCAATATTAGACGGCCATCAGTGTCGCGCTGCAGTTTTTTCCCGTAGGCAGTCGGGCTCATCTTTGATTCACGATAATATTCCCTACATGCACATGCGGAACGCAGCGTGTCACCGTTATCCATGATTACACGTTAGTTGACACGATCTCATTCTCTCAATAAAAAATTGATGGTCTTCTTCGCTAGGCCCCTTTAGAAATGCCCGTCAAAAATATGTCTTCCTGTGGTTAGTAAGTAGATTCAGTGGCGTAGCCAGCCTGTAGATTTTGTCCCGCTATGTAAATTTCGAGTTATTATAATTATTCATGTGTTTAGAAATTTATTGTTTTCACAGTCAGTGAACACTAAAATATTAGCATAGTGGGACAAATCGACAGGCTGGCTACGCTACTGAGTAGATTACAGTAGTAGTAAAAAGAACAACACTCCATTTAACTGCCAGCACTCTATCTTTTCCTGACAAGTAAAATCTTCATGCATTATAGACAGTGTAAATACTAAAATTAGGTACAATGTAACTAAATGAGTTAATGGCTTCTGGGTATCGTCATTTTTTTTTTAAAACAGTAATAACAAGTATGGAACTTTTTATAACATCTATTTGCTTGAAGATGCACATGAACAATATTTGAAAATGAATGCAACTATATAGCACGCAATGCACTGGGTTGGATAACCCTTGAATAGTGTAGAGCTCAAATAAAATCCAGACTTATGTTTAAAACGAATAATAATCTAGATCCTCGAAGATTGAGAGATCTGTTTCAACATTCTAATACGATGCATGATTATGATTTAGCCCAGGACGGATTGGTTCAAAAAAGTTTTAGCTACAACGGTGCTTATGTCTGGAACCAAATTCCGGAGGACATAAGAACGTTGTCATCTTATAATTCATTTTGTGAAAAGCCTTCTTCCTCGACCTTTCCATTTATAAATCCTCTTGTGTAAATTAATTTTTAAAAGTACACTTTTTCTCTATTAATCTCATATATATAGTTTACACTTTCATGTTTATATTATATGTTTATAAGTGTTGTACGTATATTGTAGATAGATTAAGGGGGTGGGTGGGATTTCATTTTCTAAAGTAGTGCACACCTCTTTTGAAAACCAGCTTTATTGTTGCAAAGATTTTGTGTGTGTAAAATAAAGTTTGAATGAATGAATGAAATGCATTTGGCCAAAGTCGAGCTTTCGCCACAAATTTCGGACAAAGCCGGAGCGATGAATCCGACGGATAAGTAGTTTAATTTAGTTGCGAATGGATTAAATTTATGCCACGGGTGCGTGCTTCAAATCAGACGGCTAGACTTTACAGAAGTTGCCTGTCGTTGTTTCAAAAGCTAGAAGAAGGTTAGAACTATAAGGATATTCTCATAAGCTTTCTCTCGAATTGCCATCTTTCAGCTTTTATAAAAACTCGTCGTAAAGCTAGTAAATCGAACTTTTACAAAGCCTGCAGTCGTCCGTGCCGCTGACCAGTCAACTTTGCGAAAAAAAATAGCCAACTTTACGGAGCTATTGCGAGCAAAATAAATGAAATAAAATTCTCATTTTCGGCCATGCTTTTAACAATATAACAAAGAAAAATAGCCTTTTTAAATTTTTCGATTTCAATAAAAAGCGGAGCGGCCACATCGGTTTGTATAAAAATTAGCCACTCCAGCTGTCACAGTGATTTGGGTTTCCCCGGGAAATCTGTTTCCCTCGGAATAAAATCCCCCTTTGATAGCGGAACATAAGCCCCATGCATTACCCGCAGAATTTCCATAACAAATAAAAATGGCGGCCGTGTGAAGAGCGATAGTATGTATTTTATATAACTTATGGTATATTTGTGTATGTTTTGAAATTATTTGATGAAAATTTGAATAATGTAAACCATTCAGTTTTACAATACCAATTTTGATTTTATTTAGTTTTTCAGTTTTAGTGTAAAAACCAGGCCAGTAATACCGTTCTTTGATTTTAAAAATAGTGTTGTCCCGTCCTGCGTGACCGCCAAACGGAGAGTCATGGCATTCTTTGAATATTCTGTTCTTTTCTTCGGCCCCTCGTATGACAATCCGTTTTTTATCTTTTTGGGCAACATAATATATAGTGTTTGTTACTCGATCATATTCAAATTTTTTTGCCGTTCGTTTTAACACATATTTTTCTTGCTCACTTGCCCCAGCAGGAAATTGCCCCTCGATAAGAAATTTTTTCAGTTCGTCGTATTTTTGTTCATTCATGATCGTAAATTTGCATGACGCTAACGCTTAAACAGGCATATCAAAAGTTAAAAGCTTTAAACTTGGCGCAAAAGCCCGCACTTTTTAGAGAAAACAAGGGAAATTCTGCCGGTAATGCATGGGGCTTATGTTCCGCTATCAAAGGACAAAGGGGCATTTTATTCCGAAGGAAACAGATTTCACGGGGAAACCCAAATCACTGTGACACCGGTTTGTAACGGTTTTCTCTATTTCAAAATTGAAACGGCCAATGAACGACCAATCAAATATCATTGCTGATTTCGATTATCCCAGAGCCTTTGTTTTCTCGCCAGAGGAGTCGCGGGCTCGGGGAACGACATTGGAATTTTTGCAAATTCTAGGAAATCTAGGGAATTTCAATTTCATTCAGTGGAAAGTGAAACTCTCTGCCCTCTGGTGAAAACCGTTGATCTCCAGTATTGAATTTTTAAAATTCACCACGTTTTCAAAACCGTTTTTCCATACGGATAAATCCATAATTGTATCAAATAAGGTAAGATGCAAGCAAATTCTAATGTTTTTAATCGAGGCGAGATAATTCGAGTATTAAAATTCAATTCAAAAGAAAATAACAAAAATCTTACATCAAGGCAAGGACATGGTGTTAGTTGTTCTGGGAGGGAAACGAATAAAATACAAATCCATTAATCCAATGCGTCATCCTAGACATGCCGACATTGACATTGTGCCTTGACAATGAGTATAGTTTAGTTTAGTTTAGTTTAGTTTGCATGTGCATGATAGTACTAGTGCTTCGCCAATCCCAACTATATATATACTATTATTAATTCTCAGTACTTTACCATTGATTGACCCGTAATATATATATACATATATGATATATATTCGTTTACAAAATGTGCTTTATGTGGAAATTGCTCAAAAATTGAGATCACCCTGTCTACACAGTAATTCAGGGGAATTTTGTGATGGGTGATAGTTGGGATTCCCCAAAGAATTCTGAATTCTCCCCCCCCCCAACCAATATCAATTGTGGAACAGCTAGCATATCCCCCCAAATTGAGCATGCCTCCCATGTCATAGGTTGACATTGTTAAAATGACCTCAGATTTTGTGAGTACCAAAGCAGAAAATGTTCCCCAAATTAATACTGATTTTTTCTACCATTCCAAAAATTGCTTGAAAAGTGATAAAATCTCACCTTTGGAACCAACAATTATTAAAGAGGTCCTTCTTTTAGAAATACGAAGATTTAATTAAAGTTATAGCAAACAACAGGCGATTTTAAAGCGATTGAAAAAATCACAATCTGGTGAATAGATAAAGCCCGACTTTTATACAACCGGCCCCTGAAGTAACCCTGTAGCCGGTTGTATCAAGCCTGTTTAGCTTAAAGTAAAACGGTGGTTAAGTTCAAAATAGAAAGCTCTATTCTATTGTTTTATTCAACATGCAAACTTAATGTTGTTAACCTTAACCAGTTTAGCTTAAATGGTGGGTAGTCAAAATTAAATATCACTCTTAAATCAATCTTGAATGAGTCAACTTGAGTATTATGCACTGAATATATGTAGTTGTAACCAGTATCTTTGTATTAATTATATACACTCAAGTAATTTAACAGATATCAATAAAATAATTCAGTTATTAAGATGGGGTTATAAAAAGTCTATGAAGTCTCAAATTGAAAATGCAATGATCAATTTTATGAATGGTGACTAACCAAGAATAAATTAAATATTAGCCTCAAGTCCAATTACCATAATTTTGCAGCTATGCATGTCTATTAAATATTATAGTGCTATGATAATGTTGAAACGTTATTAGCACAGCTTTAACAGAAGGTGTCACCAGCAACTGTCTTAATAATTTGATATATTTGTACGTATAATATTGTCTAAATTATATATTATATTGTATAAGTTAAACTCTTAATTTGGTTTTGCATATTTATAGTTAAATGGTAGTCTATATAGTCCAGCCTACCAGTAATCATGCCAATTAATTTGACTGCTAGCTTTCCCATTTAGTTTAAATAGTCATGGATTGAATGCATTTTTGACCCAAGTTGAAAAATGTTCAACAGTAATTTGTTTCAATACCTGCATGTTAAAATGAATGATAGCTAGGACAACGGGCAATAGGGTCAAAGAAATAATTTCAGGGGAACAAGTCTTGTTAATTAAGCGAAATGAACATCCCATAAAACTATAAACTACTTATGTAACATGAAAAGATCTAGAGGGCAAACTGATGGGCAGACAACAAAATTAGGGGGGGAGGTGCTGCCATGCAGGTCCACCATAACTATAGATCAACATTCATCACAGATAGAAAATACAGGGAACCAGCTTGTTTTATTATGATTAGATTTCCGACATTTACAAGCTTGAGTCCCTCCTGCAGTCCACCCTATGATTCCTACCACTACAATTAGCCATCTTTACCTTTCTTGTTGAAAAATTGCTTATAATAATTATACCTAACTATGAATAAGAATTCGATTTGGAGGAATAACCCATGAGTTACCCATCTATTCATCAGCTAAATCACTGAACAAAAACCAAAACGAATGTATTTATAGTTTTTAAATATAATTACAAAGTTCATTACTTTAAAATAAAAAAAAATTGTAGCAAAAGTACTTTTTACATGTAAGCAAGATTTAATAAAACTATATATCTATGGAAATAAAGAGAGCCATCGCCCGACAACGTAGGTTTTTACCTCGAAATAATTTTAGGCGATTTTCCCCCCACTTTTCTCGTTGTCTCAGGTACACCAGAGTCACTACATTTCTTTATCTTCGGACCTCTCACTGTGACAGAAACATCTCGCCGCCATTTTGAAAAATCCGCTAATAGGATTACGCAATCCGGGTCGCTTGACCAATCAGAAGCCAGAATTTTTGTAATAATCATCTTTGTAATTATACATGATCACAGCAGTGCACAGATGAGCTATATACACATATGAAACTGAAGCCAAATCGAGTCACACGGTTTTTTGCCCAATGTGCGCATGCGTGACTTGCTTGGTTGATGAGTAAATCGTTAGAAAAATCGAATTTTTGACAAATGCAGATTTAAACAAAACCTTTAGGACGATGTCCCATTTGACATAAAATTTTTAAAAAGATGGATGAAGTGGATCTTCTGAGCTAAGAACTAGTTTATGAAATTATCTGATGCTGGCAAAAACAGGACAAAATATAGCTCAGGAGTGCAGGGCTTGCCGTATGGAAAGCTGTGCAATAATTTAGCACTGGCTGAGCTATTTTTCAGTTAAGACGACATGAATTAAAAAATATTTAGGAATAATAAAAATGTGAAAACGTTTCAGTGAACAACAACAACATGCGAACATGGCATGTAAATACGACAAGCAATTCAGCGTATTTAGAGACTTTAAGCGTTTGGGTATAAAAACAACTTCATCACCCTTTTCACACACACAAAGTTTACAAATTGATGCTTATGCGCGATTATCATGACCATACACGGGTCTTTTTAACGAAACTCTGAAGACAAAAAAAGACACGCCATATTATGTTTTGAGTTTCGGGTGTAAAACTAGCAATCACTCTAATGTACACACATTCTTCGGATAGAAACTTTGAAAAATTCAGATAAATAATATTTACGTGTAAATATGGGACTTCATTGCAAAGAATTCAAAAGTCAATTTCAGCCATAGATATCCTCAATTGCCTTTCCTCAATTAACGAAGGATACATATACCGATATTCTTTAAAACATTATTCCAGAAATATGCATATTTTAAATATTTTAAATATTTTAAATACATAAGAGATGTGTGCGGAGGAGGCTATAAAGCTTTATTATCGAAAATGTTTAACCAACTTCTTACCCATGGTCTTTTCTCTAGGCTCACAATTTTGAACATTTCAGGCACTTGCCAAGCATTAGCAGTTGGCCATTCTTTGCTCACGAGCACTAAAATAAGCGGGTACAAAAAAGGAGTTATTTGCCGTAGCGAATAATAAGTTAATTGCTTGCGTGTATTATTCTTAGTATATTTGTAGTTTTTAGTTTATTGCTGTATAGGGTAGCGCACGCGTCGAGCAATGAAGGGAAACTCGTTTGTAAATTTTAATTGTAAAATTACTATACGCAACCTAGGTCCAGCTCTGTATTTTTTACTTACTCTGTGAAATGATTATACATGTAGGGACACAAACTACATTTGGTGAGAAATGAGTGCTGAAAGTGCTAAAAGTGATGTGGTAAAAAAAAGAAAATTAGATTATCCTGATGGTTAGTATATGACAGAATATTGAAACATCATGAACTTTTCACCATGTTATTAGAAGCTGACATTTTTAATTGAACTTCAATTTAATAGATCAGATAATTTCCGAGGTTGCTCTGAAAAAATTGTATGATGGAACAGTCTATAAAAGTTTGGATGACAAATTACTAGAGGAATATGGTAAAGGTACAGTGTAAAAATATTTGACACAATTTATTTTCCCCAAGCGGGCGCTCGGCTAAGCTCTCCTCCAACCTCATTTATTGCATCTCATGCGACAAATGTGGTTTACTATTATTATATCGGTGAAACTGGAAGATCTCTAAGAGTAAGGTTTGGTGAACACCGTAGCTCGGTCAACAACCACGATAACACCAAGCCTGTTGCCAGACACTTTACCTCTGGTAATCATTGTGTCACGGACACGAGAACTTAAGCCCTCTGTCCCATTTCTGGTACAAACGATAGCCGTGGTACTCCTCATCCCTCCGACATGAATTAAAGACTCTCTTTCATATAAACTTATCCACCCAGAGTAATATGACTTCCGTTTCTTTGTTTACATCAAAGCTGGTTGTAATATATTTTCTTTGCTGATCAGGCTTCCCTTATTGTGGGCTACCCACAATCAGGCGTCTCTTTGGCAGCGTAATGTAT
The DNA here is from genome assembly GCF_004324835.1 of Dendronephthya gigantea. NCBI lineage: Eukaryota > Metazoa > Cnidaria > Anthozoa > Malacalcyonacea > Nephtheidae > Dendronephthya > Dendronephthya gigantea. The sequence goes on from NW_021163069.1 coordinate 830,147, forward strand.
TCCAATTTGTTTTGATTTTTTGTTTTCTATTGGCCCATTTTTATCAAGTGTTTTGCCCCCATACAACATGTGTTCTCCCCTATTTATTTTCATACTAACTCTCCTGACGAAGGCCCTCGAAACGTCGAGAAGTTTTTTTGTCTATTTTAGGCAGTTTTTATACCACATTTGGTGCTACAATATAGACTGATTTGAAATTTGAGTTATTTATAAAATACGTTTAGGTCAGGTTAGCACAGGAAATTGTGTACTTGGTGTTCTGATCAGTGATCCCTCGGGATTAGAAGTAGGATAGGAATCCCTTATTCAGAAGTGTAACCAAAACCCTATTTAAGAAACTTCGTTTTTGACAACTTTATTTTAACATGTAATTTTCAAACAATCAGCTTAGGTGAAAAAACCAGTGCTCATAGAGTAAAAAAAAAAGCAACAACTTGTTTTACCCGCTCTTCCCCCCCCCCTGGACGGAGCGAGCAAGCTAATAGAGTCATAGAGAGCTTCATACATCCTGTTGCCTATTACGTTATCGAGGGCATCAATGAATATGCCAAACCGTGAATATAATTTTTCCTTTTCAGAGTGGATACAAAATGGCAATGATGAAATCCACATGATTCCCTGTGTTTTCACAAAGGGATCCAGTGATGATAGAGGAACAAAAGCTGAAGGTGAAATTTATCAAACCTTAAGAAGCCTGAATACAGATAAAAATAAAAAAATTAATGATTATTTTTCAAACGTCAAAATACCTGGCTTTGTTTTTCACGGGCAAAAATACAATGGCCATGAAATTGACTTCCTCTTTATAACAATACATGGCTTGTTGGTAATTGAGTGCAAAGCAGTAGGAAAGGGCAACCGAGCTACAAGTAAGTATAACGAGGCTTGTGGTCAATTGTCCAAGAGAATTCCAACACTGAAAAACGTATTGGAAAGATTTGGTATAGATGTTTCCATAATCCCAATCGTGGGTATCGTTGCGTTCCCGCTTTTATCTCGATGCGATGTTGAGAGGGAAGATGGAAGCCCAGAGGTCCTTTTTAGCGAAGATCTTGCCGTGTTAAAGAATTGGTTGCGACGAAAAATATTCGTTACTGTCAATCCCATAACATTTGAAATTTATCTGAAAATCGTAAAAACGTTTCTCGGGCTGTATCATTGTGGAGAAAAGTTAAGAAACTTTTATGAGTATAAGAAGCGTGGAATATTGGACACAGAAAGAGGTTTAGAAAGCACGTGTGAGTGGTACACCAGAGAGCAAAGAGCATTTTTGAAAAATGATCGCTTTCATAACGTGTGGATTTCTGGTGCAGCTGGAACCGGAAAGACGTTTGTATTAAAACATCGTTTGGAATTTCTTGTATCAGAAATTAGGAAGGAAATGTCTGAAAGTGGTGAGGACATGGTCAAGAAATCAGTGAAGCCAATTCTCGTAATAACTTACAATCGTCCCATCAAGTTGGATATCGAGTACGTAAATCAAGTTGAAAATCATTGTGCAGTGCCCTAAATTACTTGAGCATCGATCTATGCCAGAGTTATTTTTAGGCAATGAGGCCTGAGACTCCCGAGAAAATATTCAAATATGCAGGAATCTAAAGGTTTTGTATTAATTGCATTTTTAGGGACTGGGTAAAGAAAGAGATTAAAGCCAAAGGATCTTCAAACGATCTAGTCCGTCTTCAAACGTTTTCCGCCTTAATGAATCATATATTATACGACGAAGGCGACGAAATAAAAACCACGAAGGTATTGTACCACGTAATTTATTCTTGATATCTTAGTTGCCAATTTGCAGTGGAGTGTACAATGGGCTTTTTACGCAAAATAACCCTATCATACATTGCCAACATCACTATTAGTGGGCCTTCGATGCAACTTCGAAATCACTAATTTTTTGGGGGTAAAGTAAACAGTTATACAACTGAAAAAATACATAGTTGTCATAGTATTCTATTTTTATTTGGTGGCTAACCCTGCAGTAATTATTCATTTTTTGTTGATACTTATATTAGGACGCGGAGAAAGTAACATATATCATGGGAGATGAAAGTATCTTAAAAAAGTACTTTTCCTCTAATTACACAAAAGTATTTCGTAAGTATCAGCATATTCTTGTTGATGAGGCCCAGGACCTTCCGGACAACTGGCTTGACCTGCTGTGCAAGATGTTACATTGTAAGCGAAGTAGCATTTGGGTCTTTAAAGATCCGTACCAAGTGGTTCGGCGAAACATCACAACGGTAACAAATGTCCCCGTTAAGTTTACCCGGCACTGGTTATCGAAAGTAATCAGAAACCCTCGGAACGTATTCGAGGCGTATAAAAAATGCTACGAAAGCTTATGTGAGGCTGGTTCAGAGGAATTGGTTCCACCCAGTATCAACCACCATGTGTATGGTTTAGAACCAAGATATATTGTAGCCAAAGATGACAACAGTATGCTAAGTGAATTGGTTTCAACTATACAAGATTTACTCAAGAAGAGGGTGAACTGTTGTGATATAGCTATCCTTACATGTGGAAACGTTGAAACACGTGACAACATCGAAGCATGCTTACAAAATAACAAAATAAAACATCAAGACGCCGACAAACACACAAGTCAAAACCGATTAACTGTGACGGTTGATAGTTATCAACGATTCAAGGGTCTCGAAGAGAAGATCATAATATTCTGCGTACCAAGTGGATGGGCTCCGCGACTGCGAGACCAAGATGTTTACGTTACGTTATCAAGAGCGCTCTGTCAAGTCATTGTCATTGCTCCAAAAAAAATAGTGGAATATTTGAATCCAATTGACTAGGCAAGAAAACTTAACCAACAATCTTAAGAATAATATTTAGGGATCATGCAGTAGCAGACTTGTAGTCTTTTTCAATCTATATATGTATCTTTAGATCATTTTAACTTGTAAATCAACAACTTGATTTGCCTAGTGTAAATTTGGAACATCATAGTTGTACGAAAAAGCTGAGAAGCAATCAGTTGGTGAATTGGTGCATGTGGGGTTAAGTTTTACCAGGGACAAGGCGACCAATTATTGTAAAAAGGGAAAAATTTCAGAATTAAAAATTCCCTATAATTCTTAAGGGTAACAATATATTTGAAAATGCTTTATATCACATAACATTTTGCTAAATTACGGCAAAACAAACCAAAAAGTTATATAATAAACCAACCATGACCATCTACCTGACTAAACCTGAGCAAGATTCTTTCAATATTTCCCTAAACTTCTTCGAATGATTCTACCTTCTTCGAGAGTATCAAATCTGAGTTCCTTCTCGAATTTAACAACTTCTTATTACCTCAGAAAACATTCCGACGGCAACGGACAATGCACTTTATGCATCTTATACTTATACTTAACAGTATGCCTGTTTGTGTCCATGTTTCTCATGTGTCGAACGTATTAACAACAATAGATAATGAGGCGTCTTAACACCGCGGAAAAACGTCTGCGCAAGCGTCAACTCTGCCTGTGAGTGAGATTAAAAATAATTAAAAAGCGGTTCAGAACGTTACCGAAGGCTAAAAATGACGGCAAAAAGGAGTGATTTCATTCGTGTCTTCAAATCCATATTTCGAGGGCATAAATAAACACTGCATTAAAGAAACTAAGAGAAAAAACGTCCGAAGAATCCCAGAAGTGGCATCCTACAAAAACACCTGTAAAAGGTGACTGTTAACAAATTTTTCGTCTCAAACATTTTGTTTATCAAATAAGCAACGACAGTTTCCGAACTTTTAATTGAGACACGTTTTATTAAAAAAAAATATGTCGCCAGATACGAGACGTTTGCGTGTTCTCAATGATTGAAAATTAACATGTATTTTACAATTTAAATATATTAGAAAGCTTAACTTTTCGCGGGTTTTCTTAACTTTTAGGTTTAAACTTTTGTTTCCGAAAAATATTCTAAAGTCACCCCGTAAATAAAGGAAAATTTACCGTGAATTCCAGTTCGTTCGATACTCTAAATGCTAGAAGGCTTTTAATTTATGTTCTGTCTGGCCGTCTTGTATATTTTTGCCTTTTCTTAACTTATATTTTATCAAATAATGGGCATGTTTTGTTCCAAAAGTTGATATTTAGATTTACCATCATATTTTGATATTTCGGCGCGTGCGCAGACATTTTTCCGCGGTGTTGAGGCATCTTAATTGATTAACATTGTTTTAAATGCGTTCTGACTTCTGCGCATGAGAAAGACGACGTTAGAAACAAACAAACTTCCTATCTCAGGGCAATATGTTTTTCAAATATCTATTGTTCGTTGCAAGTGATTAATAATAAAAGTCAGTGCATGTGACGCGAAACAGCTCCGTTGCTATAGAGGAATATCTTATTCTAACACTGCGGTTGGTTGGTGGTGGTTTTCACTAGCGATATTTTTCGCGCAAATCGACATTTTACTTTTGTTCCAGAGCTCTCAACTGCAACCATCTTAGTGGAGTACATTGCTCAAATACATCGCTTGTTCACAAAGTTGAATATCTTTTTCCATAAATATTTTCGGGTTTTAAAACGGGTTTTAAAACGAACAGCGGTTTAGAAGCACTTAAACCAAAACGGAAACCAAAATTTTACCCTGCAGGGTTAGTGCTAACCCAGCTTTGAACAACTGGCCCACGGAGTATAGACCATGCACATACACATTTCTGGTTTGCATGGTTAGAATTTTTTTCTCATGGCTGGTCAGCCGTCTGACCGAATAAAGGCGCTGGTCAGTCGTCAACCTCCCTTTGATTTGCACCCCAAATTAGAATCTGCTGCCTTGCTCGCTCGTTCGCTTCCTGCACGCTCGCTATATATGGCAGCAATAAGTTCAAAATGTAAACGAATCGTTTGTGTACATTACAGATTGTAATCTGCACCTTCAAAGTGAACTCATTATAAGTAAAATATCACAAATAATACAGAAAGATTGAAAGTTTTGTTATTTCCTACAGATAGATTGTAGGGTATTGCTCTCACTTAGATTGTGAAAATGATGATCAGTTTAGGGCGAATTTTCGACAACGCATTTAGGCATGTGGCCGAAAAATGCGCTCAAGGTGAATATTTTTGAGGGGAAATAATATTAAAGCCAACGCTTCGGAAAAACAAAATACTGGATGGTAGAAAGTGATTTGATTTAATTCAAGTTTCCCTAAAAATGAAAGTCATTTTATAATCGACTTAATTGGCTCTCTACTATTGAGTATTGACTAACCCCCTTAAGCGTCGATTAATGTTTAATATAAATGATAATCGTGGATAAGCTAACTGCATATCGCCTTTTAACTTTAGCACTTTTTACATGCAACTGGGCCGTATATTTCAAGGGTGATTTATGCAGTAAACCATTGGTAATTGTACCTGTGCATGGTGGTAATCTTTAATAAATTATTACGTTTCAATTTTCAATTCGTAAAAAATTATATTTATTATAATGACAGAACCGATTCGATTATATTTTGGGGAGTATATAGCTAGGGTTTCCAATTTTGTACTGCTTGATGTTGATAACTGCATGGATGCATTTGACAGATATCGATCGGAATTAAGTGTAATTAATTTCAATTAAAACGCTAATAAAGCGCGTACAATGTTTCAATGACAATGTTGCGACAATGCTTTTCTATTGTTAGTCCTATACCTATAATGTCATTTCGGCAACGCGTTAGCTCTAGCAATATAATGGTTAGCTAGTATCTAACGCGTTGTTAAAATGACATTATTGGGGAACCTGTTAAAGACAAAAATGTTAAAAATTTGTCATAACAGGACCGAGTTTCTGCCCGTCTTAAATCGAACTCTGCATTTGCAATATGCAAGATGGAAGTTGCTTTAATTTCAAATTTTGTTTCGTGCCTTATAGATGTATTATAACAAGGCAGCCATCTTTAATTGCGAAATTTTGGCGTTATGATAATTAATGTCTTGAATTTCTGGTGATGTATATATTTATAGCATTTCCGGGAAAAACTACTATATTTCGCGCTGACGATCTGTACGTATTGGGTTTTATAATACTGTACTCTGAGAGTAAATTCTGAGAAGAAACCCAAAACAATAGATTTTACAAGACTGTGTAGGTATCAGTTTCAAATTCCAGGAAAGGGTGGGATTATCATGCTTTTCTTTCAGTTTCTTGTTCCTGTTACAGTTCCTGTTTCTGAGAATGTCGCATGAATGAATGCAAGTAATATTCATCCAGAAATAGAAAGGACATGTTCTTTTCAAAGATTGTGATCGTTTAAATTTGTGTCTGAATAACGTATTGCAACATACATAGCTATTGTTATTATTGTTGACATTATTGTTGACATTATATAATTCGGATTACGTTTTAGAGTTAAAATAATTTGCAAGTGTTTATAATGTTAAAAAATAAGTCATGATATGAAAGCCATTTGCACGTAACCGTAATTTGCCACGACCATCAATTGCCGTAGTCATGGTGTTCAGTAGTATTCTGAAGGAATATAAATTATAGGAATTTGGACCGTACAACCTACAGATTTTACCACTATTTTAAATCGTAATCGATTAATCTAAAATACGCACGTGAAACATTATGTTTCTACCTTCTACCACAACACCGGCTCTCTGGAAAGGAAGGTACATGGACAATATACTGGTTTCCAAGAAATATAGAGGCAAAATTTAAGGAAAACTAGAAGTTCGAAATTGGAAACTGATAGCTTATTTACATGATATTAGCAAGTCTGACCTATTTAAAGAACTCGTGATGACCCACACCCCACATTTTAAGTAGGGACAGAATATACGACAGACAAGAGTGTGGGGCGCAGTGATGTTAAAACTAACAAACAAGTAGGTTACATCGTATTCTGGTCAGTCAAATAAAACTCGAAAACAAACTGAAGGGCTTAAAGAGGAACTTTCAGCTTACGGTAAGTTTGGGATATCAATTTTACTGCGAAGCGTGTTCTTTTTGTTTCGTAATTAGTTACCAAATTGGCGATTAATTTTAATAATTGAACTGAAATATTAGAAGTTACATCATTACGATAAAAAGTCAAAACTCTTGTACGAGTCTGCCACTCTTTGTTGGATATTATAATTATTTTGGCATCTGGATTGTCTATCGATTGTCCGAATGCTCTGGGCACGAGAGAAACTCTGTACGTGTTGATACAAGATACCACTGAGATGAGTGTTACCAGCGTAATTTCCTCTTGCCGTGAACATTTTCTCCTATTCGCACACAGTTCAACTAGGCCAAAAGTTTTCTCCTAATCGACCTGACGTTTTGCCCACTTAAACAAACATGCATTATCATGCTGGCATTGACAAAAGACTAGACTTGGGATCCAAGGATAGTGCAAAGCTACACAAATTACATCGGCTATATCCGATATTGTTGCTTATGCTATAGCCAGAGCAATTTTTCAGGCAACATGTATCGTCCCTCGGTTTGGTGAAAACGTATCTTGTCAATATTTGTCTGTACGATTTTTACATATATTTTCTGAGAAAGAATCGCGCAAAAAACGACTGTAAATAAACCGTGGTGCATGTTGTAGGTAATGCATGTGGATGCGTTTATTATTATTTCGATGCGTGAATCGACATAATAAAATACAAATGAATACTAGTTGGAATATACTTGCGTGTAGTATATGTCGTCAAACGCTTAATAAATCGTTGTATAACTGTCTTCTATATGTACTCACTCTAATGCCTCCAAGATTGCCCAGCGGAAGTTCAAATCGAGATTATTCTTGCATTTTAAAACATAAACATCATCACTCCTTTGCTCCCCTCCTATAATAAATATCCTATATAATGAATTTCAGCTTTTCATCCTATCTGTAACAATGCATATACTGTATCAGTGCCATCCAGTCGACTACCAAAGTAATTCTCACCATTTTAGGCATTCTCTCATTTAGTAAACACTTCACTCTCATGCAAATGTCGAAAGTAATTAGTAATATTTCCTAGAAGTAATAGAAGTAGTATTTTCTTAGTAGTCATAGCAAGTTTGTTAAGTGTCCTAATGCAATTTTCACTTTCTTTGACATCCAGGCATACTCCTGTCACCGGCAAGATCGTATACTGAGTTATAAATTTGTTTCACAGAGGACAAAGACCCTGACAACGATGAATGGAATACAGAATTGCTTGCTGTTGTGGGTGCATCTATATTTAATCAATTTCTCGAGGATCGCGGGTAACTGTCGCGGAAATGGTTTAGTGAACTGTGCTTGTAATTTTATTGGTGCTTGCACATATGACGCCAGTATAAGGAAATTTAATCCCTTTACTGGTACAGCACGTGATCTAAGAAGGTACATCCCAAACGTAACACCTTTGGCTATGACTTGGCCACTTACACAGTCCCAGATTACTGAAATTTGCGAACCTGGAGAGATTGGTATTATATATGATTGTAAGAATCGTATTCCCCTTATGGCTACAATTGTTATGACTGCCGATCAGTATAGAGATCTTGGATACAGGCGTCCTCCGTCGAATTTCAGGCAAAGTTCCAATATCGCAAACCCGGATTTGCAGCAAAATGATGACGACTATAATGACGCATCAAACCGAATCTTTTGCTACGAATCATTTAACGGGAACCATTACATTGACAGCAAATGGTACCAGGCAAAACGTACACAAGCAATTGCACCTCTCACGGCTTGTCAAAATGCAGGAGCACCAAGAAAATCACCTGTCCACAGAGGTCATTTGGTTGCTGCCAGCTATGGTCGTGGCCCACCGAATTTGATCAGAAGTGTGCAGACATTCGTATATACAAACGCAGTTCCGCAATTTGCCGGTCTAAACTCGGGACGATGGCGGATATACGAGTCGAACCTCATTAAATGGGCGAATGACAACTGTGGAAGTTCTCCTTTACACGTCATCGTCGGCTGCATACCTTCAACTTATCCGGGAAATGAACAACGGTTTTTCGGTAAATCAGGGTTCAGCGATTTTATTGGACCATCGCGCCTTTTTCCTGGAGGATACGAGTATAGAGTTAATGTACCATCGTACTTGTGGACAGCGGCGTGTTGTGATTTACCATCGAGCCGGATCACCAGAAGTACCACATTCTTTGCGGAGAACCTACCCAGAGGCTTTTCTCGACAAAGTGTCGAGTTAAGTAACTTGTTTTCAGCTATTGGGGCTCATGATATAGATCTTTTTCCTGGAATGGATAGTTGCAACGATGACAACAATTTCGTCTCAATTTATTAAAAAAAACCCTTTTATTATTCTAGTATACTAAATATTCGTACAGAATGCTTTGTTTACATATTGAGTCACTATATCTCCTAAAATACCCGGTCCTGTCAAAATATTTCGTTATTATCATTTCAGTTAACTATATTCCTGAATTGAATGAGATATGTTTATGTTCAAAGAAATTGAAAACATAGGAAATCTGGCTAATTTCTAAATCAAATTATGAGCAGAACCGATGCGCAGAAGCAGCTGTAACCCCGTTTTAAAGTTCCCTATATCGTAACTATTTTAGTTAATTCATTAATTTTTAGTTTATTTATTCTTTATGTTGCATCTTGAGGTTGACATGGTAGATTTTAATGGTTTTAAATTCGGTATTCTGTTGATAAAATCCTCACGACACGCGCTAAATGGCGCAGATAAGCAATATATTCATTTGAAATGTCTGAAATAACACTTTGAATTAAGGTGGCTCCATAAAGATATTTGCCAGATATCCTTTACCAGCTGATAGTTTTAGTGCATATAGATCGAATTAAAGTAATTCCGGAAAATGATAGCATAATACAAATTTTATTCTGTATATTTCGAATTAAGATCGATTCGTCTTCAGCAGAATGGTTTATGTTTACAAGATTTGCGTAACTATAAAGCGCGTACAATTTAAAACACGTGTGAGCGTAGCACGTGTAAACAATGAAAACGAATTTTAACGTACAACGAATTTAATTGTTATAACAATTAAACGGTTATAACGGTTGTAACCGCTGTTCTTCTGTTCAGCGATATTTGCCATTAGTTAAATAACTGCAGTTCTCTACTAGCCTTTAGTCCATTATTTAATATTGATTTGCGTCTTTTGATGTGTGTTATAAAGTTCTAGTTGTTTCAACAGTCGATGATTATAGTATTTGTCCATAGGCGTCCCAAAATTGTTGGTTTATTACATATTTAACACTTATTTACTGCGAACGAAGGAAACGTTATATTTTGTGGACCCGAGACCTGTCGATATTTCACGAGGGAAGCCGAGTGAAATATCGATGGTCGAGGGTCCACAAAACATAATGTTTTCTGAGTTCTCAGTAAATAAGTTTTTTATTATATACCACTTGTCAAAGAAAAACCAAACTTCAAGGTAAACAACGAAATATCTATTCATAAAAGACATAATTTCAAATGGATAAAAGTTGTTATTTCCCATTAGATAACACGTTATCTCACTCTGCAGGGGGTCGCGCTGGCGACATCAAAATTTCGTCACTCTCGCGTGATTCGCTCTCGACTAATGAAACCCTACGAACACCAAACTTTGAAAAGTGGTATATAATAAAAATCCTTTTAGAGATTGCACAAAGCGGCGTTACTGTGTTTCTCGCCCGATGGTCTGTCCAGTCTCGTGCGACGTTCGCGTAGTCTCGTCAGTTTCATACTCCATGCATATATTAAATATATTTGGTGTTGGTAAACAAGTTCAATTTTGTTGTTGTTACTTTTGTTCTGATTTGTACGTTAACGTTAAGGCAGCGCAGAAGTTTTTTCTTTAGTCCACGTAATAGTTTTTCTCCTTTTGTACCAATATATGGCATTTCTAACCATAGTGTAGGTACAGTGGCGTTAGCGTCTGTCACGTTATTGTTCTTCCCATTGTCAGTAGATTCAGAATAGTGCTGGTCGAAGCGTAGGATAACCGTTCCATGAAGCAATTTTCTTTAAAAATTGCAATTCTTGTGTGAGTTTAGATGGTGAACAGATACTGTAGAGGCGGTTAGGAAAAGAACGAATCCATGAAATGCGATGTTCCCATGGTACAAAGCTATCAAAGTGTTTGTATTGACCAGTAAAAGTACGTTTTCGGTATATGGAAAACTTGTTGTCGTCAAGATTGAGGTCGGGAACGTGAGATGGTTCGTCAGAAAACTGGCCATAAGTAAAGCGGATGTTACTGTCAAATGAGTGAAATTTGTTAAGTAACATATCAATGTCATCATGCTTAACTAGCAGTAGTGTATCATCTACATAGCAGCAATAGAATTTAATGACACCGCTGCTAATCAAAGGATTAATTATGATACGTTCAAATTCTGTTACAATATTGTTCGCCAGTACTGGACCAAGCAAACTACCCATGCTAACACCGTCTATCTGTTCGTAATACACATTATTACAACTAAAGATAGTTTTCTTACATGTGTCGCGTATGAGATTTCGTAGAGTAGATCTTTTCAGTGTCGTTGCATTCAACTCTTTTCCATCATAAATTCGTCGTTCAATGACTTCAAGCGTTCTTTCTAGTGGAACATTGGCTGTAAACAGTGATTCTACATCAAACGAGACGAACTTGTATCCTTGTTGGAAATGGACTTGGTCAATTGTTTCGATTCGAGATTTTACGTGAAATGTAAAATTCAATGTATTGTATTGTTCATTGACCTGACTATTGAAGAATTCACTGCTCTTCAGTATGGTTTGAAATATGGCATTGCAACACAACCGAAAGATTCTGACCTCATTGCATCTGCTGAGAGCGTATGGGAACAAATCAACTCATACGGTTGGCTTAAGAACAGTTTCTTTAAAGTTGAACGAGCGCATTCGTCTTCAATATCCTGGGCCATGACAATGTTCGGACACGAACAGACTACATGATTCAAACGATCAAAGATCTCCTCAAAGATAACATCCTTCTAAAACCAGATAAAGGAAAAGGCGTGGTTATTATCAGTCGTGCCGACTACGAATCCTCGATGCTACCCCTTTTCTCAGATCGGAAACGTTTTCGAGTGATAAAAGAAGATCTAACCTCCGCTAGATTAAACAGTGTACAGAGATATTTACGAGCATTATACAAACGTGGAGAAATCGACGAAGCAACGTACCAATTCATGCGACCAAAAGCGACAAAACCAGCATGCACGAGCTCATTGGTTACCAGAGACCCACAAGTCGTTTGATAGAATGCCAAAATTTCACCCAATTATAGATACAACTGGTACAACGCACTATGGAATCGGCAAATATCTCAGTCAGTTACCACAACCACTAACGATAAATGAAAATACCATTAAGGACAAATTTGACGCAAAATCTCGAATCGAGACGATTGACCAAGTCCATTTCCAACAAGGATACAAGTTCGTCTTGTTTGATGGAGAATCACTGTTCACCAATGTTCCACAAGAAAGAACGCTTGAAGTTTTCCATATACCGAAAACGTACTTTTCCAGGTCAATACGCACACTTTGATAATTTTGTACCATGGAAACATCGCATTGCATGGATTCGTTCTCTTCTTAACAGCATCTACAAGATCTGTTCACCATCTAATGTCAATCTGACAATGAGAACAACAATAACGCGACAGACGCTAACGCCACTGTACCTACACTGTTGTTAGAAATGCAATACATTGGTACAAAAGGAGAACAACTATTACGTAGACTAAAGAAAAAACTACTGCGCTGCCTTAACGTTAACGTACAAATCTGAACAAAAGTAACAGCAACAAAATTGAACTTGTTTACTAACACCAAAGACAAAGTTCCTAAACAAAGCAAATCTAACATTGTCTACGAGTTTACTTGTCCAAAATTAGTTTTGAATTTGTTTTCAAGTAAAATGCGTTAATAGGTAACTGTTGTCGGCCATGTTGAATCGCCATTGTATCAACGGTTATGATGTCATATTTATGGACAATTTCGTTAGACTGTTGGTTAATATATCTGGCTAATTTCTTTTTCGGCTAATTTTTTTTTTGAATCTAAATTACGAGTTTTTTTATATATTACCAAAAATTGTTGGGAGCGACCTTAAAAAGTCACTTCAGCTAAATTTACGGAGTGGCAAATCTTCGGCGCGCGCAAAGAACGACCGCCGTGTCACTAACTAAGATTTGCCTACCATAGGGGAAGTCTTCAAATTGTTCATTTCTGTACCTGATATCAACATTATAAATTATAAATCGATCATTTGTGCCAACGACAACACTTCGAATTTGATTAAAAAGGCTTTTGCTCAAACACATTCCTCGCGGAACCACGAAAGCGTCACCGACTCCCTGTTTAATACGCCCTGCTTCGTCGATCAGTTTCTCATTTTTCCACATCAAATGATGCTCAGATGTTCGAGAATCGTAACAGCATTGAACAATCAACCACATGGCAAATTTCTTATCTGCAGAAAAGGCCATCTCTATGAGAGATTTGGTATCTGGTACAGGAACATCAACCTCATCGTCACCAGGTACAGGAATGTGTCCCAGTTTATCACAAATCGTATGAACAATTTCCCGCATGATTGGATCTTCGTGTTTAACCTCATCAGTCGTGAAACGGTAGAATGGATTTAAACGTAGATAAAGCGCGCATTTTGAAAGTAAAAACACTTCGTCGCTTTCTTCCGGAATATTTTCTTCATTATGTTTCTCAAGTAAATTGCTGTATTCTACGAAGTCAGGGAGCGGGTTTGGAAACCATCTTTCTTTTCCAATTTGGATGCTGTCAGACCAGAGTTTTCGAAAAACAATTTTGGGGGTCTTTGCTTCCGGTAGATCCATTCCAGGGTACTTTGGCACAAATTTTTCCCACAAAGTATCTGAACTAGAAACGGTGTTCCAGCGCTTAGATACCAGACTGAGATACATAACATCGTGAATATTAAGGTAAGAAAAAATTTTCTCCAGTATTTCATTGGGCAGATTTGTAAAATAGTCTTCCTTTCTTCCGCTGACAGCGTTGGAGTGGATCACAGAGCTCTTTATTGCTACATGAGACATTGCTCTAGAGAGAATATTTTAGATAAATTTAGTAAAAGTTCAAATGAAATGAACTGATTAAGGCTTTAAGTAGTATTTGAATTCATACGATATGGAAGTAGTACAAGTATTCACGATAAAGTCGGCAAGGCCAAAAAATCGCAGCATCCGTCTTGATATGAACCTAACAGTGGTTAATATTTATTAAGAGTGTGTTTATGGTGAAGAAATTCAGCGATCTGGTCTTTCGGCCATAGAGTTTCGTACTCCATTATAGACTTCACATTCGGAAACATGCTGAGTAAAGCTTGCGGTGCACAGGCCAATCAAATTAAGAAATATTTTCGGATGAAACTTGAGATTGTACTGCTCATGCGGTCTGCGGAATATTTTCCGCTGTAAGCCAACTGATAAATTTGAGGAAATGAATTGATCAATATTTTCAATGGCGAGAAATTGTGGACACTAGTGGGAGGAGCTTATTTTGTTGCCTTCATGGGCCATACATGAAGTACCCGCGACATGATAAAGTTTCAACATGGCGGCCGCTACTAACAGCAGAAGAGCCGCATAGTCTAAGACCCGGAAAAAGACGATAGAAAGCGTTTAGCGACATATGACAACTTATTCGTTGGCAGGTTTGAGTTTATAATAATTTAAGAGTCTCTGAAGAAACTTTGCATCCGACATTTACAAGCCTGTTTGGTTTGGTCTATATGTTACAGAAAAATAAATCGAACTTCTACGGATGTTTAAATATATTGCGTTTGATGTTATGAATATTGCGCCAAATTTAAATATGGCGCGTATCAATATTTCAAATTTCAGCCATACACCGTCAATATAACAATATATAACGTGTGGCTTGGATACTATAAGGCCTGGTCACACGGCTCTTACTTTTCAGAGCCTTCGACACCCTCAACAACAAAATGGAGGCATATTCGACGAAGAAGGAACGGTTTCTTCGTTTATTTATGTTCGCCATTTCGGGAAGCTCCAGCGCGTAGTATCAAATTTCATTGCTAGAATATATCCAAATGTCCGTGGAACTATTCTAAAAACCGAACCAGGCGTTAATCGCCGAGATTAGAGATGTAAAATAGCTTGAAACATAGTGCATTGGCAAGCCAAAGAAGATCCAACATGTCGTGTTTGTCTCCCAAAATGGCACAAAAATGGAATTCTTTGAGACCTGCTTGAGGTATTTTGCCTATTGCACTTTATTATATGGATGGGGGTATTTTACTGAGAACTAAAACACTCGTAGAACTCATACGTCACTACATCCGGGACCAGGTGTGCGTATTTTCCGTATGTCACGTTTAGGGGTGACATAACAAGTTTCGAAAATTTTCCCGCCACTTTCTTTGTTGTTGTGAAAATACAAAGGTTCGTATATAAAACGAGATTAACGTTAGAAATACAAACAAAAACACATAAGACATCCTTAGATAAGGAAAATTTAGTCTACTTTAATGTTTAGGTTATAATTTAAAAAACATTTGCTTTTATAATGGTCTTCCGCGGCTAATTTTCTTGTCGCCTTTGTGTGTATTTTTTTCACTCATAATTTAGTCCATATAATTTCTCGCCATCGGGTTCGAAACGCTCCAATTGCCGCAATTCTAAGCATATTTAAATTTGAATTGATCAAACGTCTTTTTCGTTTAAAATTCATAGCGGCTGTGCTGACAGTTTAGTGATTTCCGTAATAATCCCCGAGCGGACACGGAGCGCCTGCGAGGGTACTAATTCCGCTCGGAGATTAGGAATTACACCCGGAACCCGGTAGAACATAGGCGAATCCAAAGTTGTCCAAATTCTTTGTCATGGACGGTCGACGTTGGGTGGTTTTGTAAGGTATGCGCATGCGTGAGTAACGTCTGGTAATCAACGAACGTTCTGAAATGTTTTAAAAGACAAAGGGTACGTGTTTACTTTGTTTATTTCGTATTTGTTTCGCGATAAGGATGAGCCGTATTTGTATACTTTTCAGCTTTGTATGCCGTTTATTTGTTAAATTTTCAGCTTTTTATGCAAACGCATAAACCTGTGAAAGGCTATTACACCTTTGCTTTAACTTCAAAAAGTTTTTTTGAAAGTGTAATTTGAATTTTGGTATAAAAAATACACACTATATTTATAAAGTATAAAACTTTTAGCCGCCGGCGTCGACTGCAAATACAGAATAAAATAACATTTGAAGTGTTTTCTTTGTCTGTGAAGATTTTGTGCTGTTTTAATCGTATGAAACTTCGATTTTAAACCGTTAGGCGTTACTTAATTGCTGGAAACATTAGCTATAATATTATATCTCAACTGTAAATCATCCAATCAGAAAGCTCGATTTGTACCACGTGAAATTATTCATGGAGTTCCATCGAATTTTTTCACATGCTATGAAAGTCGAATACCCCGCTGCAGCGGGGTATTCGAGTTTGCGTGTACCACGCATGGATGCCTCGCACACGACTCGAGGTTGTCAACAATTTCAAAATGGAGGCAAAAGAAGCCATTTCACCCAGCTTTTGCGCTGCCTACACGTTGTTTCAATATAATATATAATTTATAGACCTTCCGCTCGGGGAATTCGACGAAATATTACCCCCTCGGGAAGATATATCCCTCGGGCGAAGCCCTCGGGATATATCTTCCCTTGGGGGTAATATTTCGTCGAATTCCCCTCGCTCCAGGTTTATAAATGATAAATATACTAAGAGTCTAAGACTGATTTGAATTTGAATAAATAAATGATAAAATATAATAAGACTGATTTGAGTTTTGTGTCATTTCATAATATAAGTTTAGGTCAGGTTAACTCAGGAAATTGTGTACTTGGTTTGAAATAGCGAGGGGTTGCTGCATGCATGTATTTCTAGTAATGGCGGCAAAGCTAGCCGTAAGCAAACTGATAAATTCGAGGAAATGAATTGATCAATATTTTTTGAAACGCATCCATTGTCGCGATTGTAACCAAATTTAATCATTTGAATTGATCAAACGTCTTTTCCGTTTGAAATTCATAGCGGCTGTGTTGACAGTTTGGTAATAATAATGGTGGACAACTGTGGATCAGTGAACTCAAATACGACTGAAACGCTAGCTCTCTGACTTTCCCTCATTAAAGAGTGAAGCCAAGATGGTGGAACATGAAGCCTTTTCTTGTAGGTATGATCTAGGCCTCTGGCGCGGAAATTTCAGAGGTAAAATCATAATTGCCACCATTTTACCTACGAAATTTCTACGCGAAGGCCTGGATCATACCTACAGTGACAAGAAAGTCTGCATATTCCGCCATCTTGGCTTTTCGTATAGCTAGCATTCCAGTGCTGTGGATTGGTACATTCCATTCAACTGCTGTTTATTCGTATTTGCAGCATCCGCCGCGAAAAATTTCGGACGCAAAATACAAGGAGTGAGACTTTAGCTATAAAGCTCGTTTTCCACTAGCGATATTTTTCGCGCGAAACGACTTTATTCCTTTGTATTTGAGCAAGTTGTTCCAGATGGTTGCAGTTGAGAGCTCTGGAACAAATGTAAAATGTCGATTCGCGCGAAGAATATCGCTAGTGGAAAACCGGCTTTATGCATATTCTGTGCCCTACTGATCGTATAGGTGTAAATATCCGAGCGGGATTAGTTCCTTCGCCGTCGCTCACGTCAGCTCGTGTATAATTAAGTAATGACGTCATCTATCAGTTATTAAATGCCACGTTGCAATTACGGTTTTATATAGTAGGCAGTCGAAACGGGCAGTATGTTATTTTGAAACATTGTGACAAAATATGATTTTTTATAAATATTCCACTGCCATGCACCAAGTAATGGGACCAGAGTCACACAGTATTTGAAGAGCAAGTAATAGCAGACACGACCGATAGCGCGGAGGCATTTGCCGAACTAAATTATGCGAGTATTATAGATGATCCAAGTTTATCAGTCAGTAATCACTTATTATCTTGAGATGCAGGTTAACGATGGACGAAAGACCTAGCGATCCTGTGTTAACATCTCCCAAGGGCTATCTCAATTAAATCGAGTTAAATTCTCTTACGAGGTCGAAGTATCTGTCACGGATTATTTGCGGCGAGCTGGGTGGTAATGAATAACAGATGTTGCCTTAGGAAGAATACAAAGCCTTTTCTATATTGTTGTGACTCCCGAGCCCGAGCGACAAAGAACAATCGTTTAATTATTTAAAGCCTCATTAAAAAGTTTTCAAGAAACAAAAAGCTCTCAGAAAAAGGGATCCAAAAGAGACTGGCATAAAAGTTGTCTGTAAATCCGGCAAGTAGGATAAACAGCTCAAACAACACGAAAAGATGCAACAAGGAAAGGACAAAGAAACCTACAAAGGACGCCAAAAAATTCGTAAGGGTAGCTCAATGTTGGTGATGTGTGTGATGACGAATTGACGATTTATATTTTTTTAAGTGCATGGATGTTGATATTACTGATATACTGATAAGGTCTACTGGCCCTTCTACACGCAAATTAACCCTAAAAAATTTGAAGCACAATATAACCCTAAAAAGTACTAATAGAGCCATAGAGGCGAAGCTGTGATGTTGAAGATAAAACACGTAATGCCCTTCTAAGAAATGTACTTTATGTTTCTCCCAATAAGCAAAATATATTCTCAGGCTATGCAGATGTCTGCAGTAATGCCACTGTGAATTTTGCCCTGTTGGTGCTAAATTATATTCAGTCTATATGGGACAGAGTGTAAATTAGAATTGACAGGAAAGTTATATTACATATATGAATAGTGCAAAACTCATCAAGCATGCCTAAACAGGATAGCAAGTCTAAGTTTGACATGAACTTTTGAATTATTTTCTAGCTTTCAAAAGTGCAGTTATTAAGGCATGAAAATGTGGGAAAGGAAGAGTTTGATTGTGGAACATGTCTATAGAAGGATATATGACCCAAAATATGAGCAGAAAGCAAGATAGGTGAGCAAATTAATACTATTCTTGAATTATATATTCAGCTGACCTGGCCTATAGATTTCATAACAATGTTACCATTATGTACTAGCCTTTCTCATGCAGGCACAATAGTTTCCTAGTTGATTTGTTAGGCACAATAATTATTTATTTTCCAATTGATAGCAGTAGCGTAGCCAGAACGATAATTGGGGGGCCCATATTCATATATATTCGTAATATGCAGGATTAATTTCTTTTCAAATCAATTGTCTTTACAGTCTGTTAACAAGAATATATAAATATGGACCCCCCAATTATCAATGCTGGCTACGCCACTGATTGATAAGAGTGATACATTTAAGAACTGAAAAATTCAGGCCGACTCAAGTCTATTTGGTAAGATTAAAGGCCCTGCCTTAATTTATTACATGGTGCAATTTTTCTTGCAACTTGCAATACAATTCTACTTTTGAGAGATGTACATTTGGGAACGAAGAAACTTTTGTGTTTATTAAACTTCATGCACCTTTCTTCTGCAAGACTCTTCACTAATTTACATCTCTTAGAAGTAGAATTGCATTGTAAGTTGCAAGAAAAATTGCATCATGTGACAGGGCCTTAAGTGAATTTGGAGCAATAATGATGCAGAAATTACTTCAGAAATATTTCAAGATCTTTTAAGCGCCTTATACTTGCCACACTAAAATGGCATGCACAAATGAACATAGCCAGGTATTTTAAGGGGTAATTTTTGATATAGCCAAATCCACAAATTAAGGAAATTCTTGTCAGGCTTTCAAACAAGACAAAATTTCAGAATATGCATATTTTCAGGAATTACTAACTATACATTAAAATACAGTTCAAAGGACTATACTAGCAAACACACAAATTTGCAGAATCGAATTAGATATGACTGACTGTCAAAATTTCAGGAAATATTAACTTTTATATTAACAAGACTAAGAATTTATTGGTAGATTTGGAGGTCTTGGAGTGGTTTAGATAAATATCATTTCAGCTTAAATAAACTTTAGAATATGATGTACAATGATTTTTCAAAAATTTTCGTGACTTTTTTTAGGCCTAATACTAAAAAAGCTGTCACAATTTTAACTTGTTTACGGCCGCCGTCTCGTTTTTGACAGTCTAGCGCATACCCAGACAAATTTGTAAAACAGAACTTTTTAGAGCTGTACCTACAGGAGGAATACAAAAAATTTCCAGTCTTGAAGCCTTTGAACGGTGCATATGAATATACGTTCATATGGCGGAAGATGTTTCATTTATGATTTTAAAATTATAGAGTAGATAAGACTTTAAATGTCCTATGACCTATCGCTATAAAATTTAGTAGGCGTAGTTTACTATAGGCGTAGTTTAGTAGACCCTGAATTTATCTTACCAGTGTATTCGTTTGTGTTATCTTTGTCTTTCAATGAGTGCTAAAGATGTTATACACCGTTCCAAAAGAATCCTCCAAAAAGGCAGCAATAAACCTGACAACAAATGGTGTTGATGAAAAAATGAGAATTTCCTCGTAAACAGCGGGGTGTCATCTGGTTAAAATTCCTACAACGCCGCTCTAAATTTCCTTTTTAAGGCCCACACAGCCGGACGCGATGCGGCAACGCTACGCGAATTTTGAGTTCTCATAAGCATATAAATTAAATTCTGGAAGTAAAATTTGGAAACTATGGACGCCAGAGCAGTCCAAATGTTTTATTGTTATGTAATCTACAAGAATATTATGATAGTTTAAAATTTATTTGATTTTGAAAAATTAAAAACGTTGAAAATTCGCGCCGCGTTGCCAATTCGCGTCCGGTCTGTGTCGACCTTAAAACTAGTCTCCCTTCTAAAAATCTCTAAACTTCCTTCTTATTTTTTTGACATTTTAACATATCCCGTCCCTAAAACATCAGCCTAAAAGCTAATTACGTTAAAAGATTTCACCATAGAGGCTCATATTACAGTTTTTCAGTAGGCCTAGGTTATACCTCGCATTTTGGTCGCGTCTAGTGCAATGGGACGAAACCATGTAACGAAACCATCGTGTTTGCCCGGGCGATATAAGACATATAAGAACTGGTTGGATTCAATATTAAAATTTTTTTATCATTAATCTAAATGTTTGCCCACTAACTTTTTTAAAATAACCTACTCCCTTCTTATTCAATTTGGAGAATTTTTAAAAACTTTATTCTAGAATTTTTTCGGGGACCCTGCCCACGCCCCTCCTTCCTCTTCATTACGCGCGCCACTCGCGAAACTCCTGTTAAACAACTTGTCTTTGGACGAGCGATGAAGTGGGGAAATACCCTGAAAGTAGTTCTATGCTGGCTCACAAATAATCACCTCACAAAATCGTTTTCAATTTAGAACCACCCTTTTGAAATAATGGTTTAAAAGTTTTTGCTCTCATGAGCTTTGTGTAAAGATGCGAAACATCCTTCTTCAACAGATACATGAAAAATAATTTATTTTGACCAGTGAATTTGGAAATAAGCTATAACACGAGAACAATGAGCAGGTCGTGACGTGAACACTGACGAACACGTGACACTTGAAGCGCGTCTAAAGAAAGTATATAAGCAATGGCGGTTTTTATAATATGTAATGCGATAGGAATTTGTGGCTGATATGCCTCAAATATTATGCGTTTCAGAAGTGTATGCGATTATTGATTGGATATTAAGATTCACGAGGCGGCCAGCTTCGACGACGTGCTTGTAAAACAAAGAAACACCACATGCGGGACAATAGCTATGCAGAATTTGTGGTCCCAGAACAGATTTGACTGTCCCAGAATGCTCAGGACGCCTTCAAATGAGGCAATTTCACGGTTTCTGGACGACATGAAAGCAGCTGCAAAGTGATAGCTGTTTTACAGCTCACACGAAGCTGCAATGTCACCTAAAAATCGGAGGTTCTTAGTACAATTGAGATGGTTATATGGTTATTTCAAATCCTTGCAGCATAATTAGTCTCCCTTGGCTTATTTCAAGCACAATATTTAGTTGACTGGCGACGTCGTAGCTGACCGCGTCGTACATCTTAAACTCCCTATTACCGACTTTTAACCGCGTTTAACAGAATACTTTGCCAAAACTTGTGATGTTGACCGTGTAGCACCCCCACCGCACAGCCGTACACTACGCTACGCCCCTAACGAAGAGGCTCCAGGTCTCGAAAACTGAAAAACGATAATGTTGTGACGTAATTATCGAAAGGGTCTATTGGAAGTAACAAAACAAATTATGACGGTGGATCTTTTTATTCCAAAATATCGTGAGGAGTAAAGTAAGTAATTTCCCTCTATCTCTTCTGTAATAATAAAAATTTCGCTCCAATATTCTTTGATTAAAACTATTTTCTACCAAATTTCCTTGCGAATGCTCAAATTTCCTTTTGTAAGGAAATTTCTGCCTGATCTGTCACTCGTGACCGGACGCCGAAGCATTTCTAAGAAGCAAACCAAGAA
This sequence comes from Dendronephthya gigantea, assembly GCF_004324835.1. Lineage (NCBI taxonomy): Eukaryota > Metazoa > Cnidaria > Anthozoa > Malacalcyonacea > Nephtheidae > Dendronephthya > Dendronephthya gigantea. The sequence continues at coordinate 852,533 of NW_021163069.1, forward strand.
TTCCACAGACACGTTATTAGATAAGCCGAATAACATCCTTGTTATATCACGGGTTATATGAATGGCATTTCGTGGAATTATAGTCAAGCCGAGTGGTCAAATTTACACAGTTATTAAACTTGGGAATTGTGCGTAAATAGGAAAACAGCTGGGTCAGGTTGTATACGAAACTCTCGACTACATACATTCTGATTCTGCGTAGTTAAATTGTATTCAACTCCGAAATTCGTGACTCTTATTGTCCAATTCTTCTACTTACTATTGTTTACTACATTTTATATGCAACCTCATCCCAAGACAGATGTGCTGCATATTACTTTTTATTAGTTAGAAATTCCTGACAGGTTTTTGGTCAACTGTATCAATCATCGTGTATGTACATACTACTAGGGGGCCACTGCTTCAACCTCGTACCCAGGGTCTTTACTCTACTCGTACTCCCCACGAAAAGAGTAAAGACCCTGGGTACAAGGTTGCCACTGCTTTTGCATGAGTTTTCAATTTCTTAAAAGCACATAAAGTTTGTCAACATAAGCTGAACCACATGAAGTCAATTTTTTGGTACCTAGTGCAAAATTTCATCTAAAATATGATCCTAGTTATTAATTTGCAAACTTCTCTTGTAATGGTCTGGTAGTAATCTCTGATAATTGATAATAAAAGTATCATTTCAAGTTTTTCATGTTATTAAGTTTGGGAGTAATCTGTTAACAACTTGCAACAAACCTTGCTTAGCAGTAAAGCAGACATATTAGAGTCTACAGCCATGATTTAGGATGCTATTTTAGGTTGTCAAAACAAGATTGTTACTGCATGTGCACATGGACTTATTTATTGTTTCACAGCTCAGCCTGTCTGTGCTTAAAATGATACTGTGCTTAAAATATCTGACAATACTAATGGACACTTCCTAAATTTGTTCTTGGGCAATGAAAACCATCCCATAAACAGTACATTTCATTGGACACCTCGTTTCCAAGCTGTATTGTTTTGTGTCCACTCAAGCAAATTCAGCAAAGTGTCTATTGGCAAATACCACTAAAAATAAAATGAATAATTTCCAACTATCTGAAAATAAGTCTGGCATAATAATGCTGGCTAGGATTAACAACAACTGTAAACAATGTGGGCAGTAAAATATATTGTTCAGTTCTTTTTTGTGATAATATTGCAACAAGTTAATGATTTCTGTTCAGCGACAGAGTGTATACATCCTTACCTCGTACAATCATACTCTTATCAGGCCGCGACTGAAGCCCATTAATACCTGAGATCACCCGAGAGCAGGACATATGAGCTTCACCTCATGCCATACCTACAGGTACCCTGGTTGTCAAAGTTCTTCTGTCTTCTTGCTAGTATGAATTATAACTGGTATTCTTGTCACAAAGGGCAGAAAGAACCGGCTTTGGTGGCATTGTCGCACAAAATCGTGGCACAAATTTAACTTTCATAAAGTCCACATAATTTTAGCTGTCACATACTCAACAACAACCCAATTAATATGATAGAAAGCAAAAGAATTGTCCATGCAACTACGGTACTTGTTTACTTGAATTAAGGCAATTGGTTGGTCAATCATGGAAGACTGAGAAATTGCTTAAGCATCTTTTTTCAATAACAACTTTCTTGTAGCAAAAATATAATTTGGTATTTGGGTCAATGTAAACATTGGTCACTCCTTTAAATACAGTGATTGGCAAAATTTTCATTTAGCAATTTATTAGTTAAATTACTGACAAAATGCCTCAATTTATGCTTGGAATAAAAGGGCTTAATTTACTACCCCCTTGCATGTTCGTTTAGTAGAAGTCACTAGAGTAGATGATGTGAAAATAAGTTTGTCACCATGCATCTTTTGCTGGGCATTTTTCAGAATGTTTAATGAAAAACTAAATATATATCTCTATACAGCATACTGATCAATATATCTCAAAAACATACTGGTGTATATATAGTGCTGATGTGCAAAAACATTCTATTACATAAAAAGATAAAAATGTTATCAACTGACTTATAATATTTGCTGTACAATTTTTTTATTTTCCAACCCCCTTTTCCAAATTAACTTTTTGGCTCCCCCCCTCCTTCCTCTCAGTGGCCATGGAGAGGTGCTCTCTCCGCGAAAGTCAAAGAGGCAATTATTTTCAGTCCTAAAACCATAGTCCATAGAAATACAGAATCATCAATCATAAAACAACAGAACTAAAAACCTTTTTACGACAGAACTTTAGAACCTTAGAACGACAGTATAACAAAGTTGTCCAAATTCTATGTCATGGACGGTCGACGTTGGTTAACCTTGTAAGTTATACGCATGAGCGAGTAACCACTGGTAATCAACAACGTTCTGATTGGCTAAGACAGAAAGTTTGTATTTCAACGAGAACGTCAGCAATGTGAGTGCAGCAAGAAATCAGAGGATCGAGAATGAACGAGAGCAGGCATTGGAGATGAGGGAACGAGCAATGGAGAGGTTGGGGGAAACACAAGTGGTTGGAATGATAAGTGAGAGTGGTCCAGCTCAGAGGAGGAGAAGAAGAGCTGGAGGCATGATGGAGTGGTTGCAGCAGAGGGTGGAATTGGAAAAAGAAGAGAGAGAGTTAAAGCAGGCAGAAAAACGGGAGCGTGTGGAGATGTAAATGAACTAACATATGGCCGAACTTTGGGACGGGGGTGTAAAGCTGTACCCCGGGGTTACAAAGGAGGAATTGGGCTCTGTAATGAAGTTTATAAAGTATAATCCAGCAACAATTAACACATAAAGAATTTAATAAGGAAATGTATTGCATTTACTTATCACTAAAGGATTTGCTAACAACTAGAGTTATATAATATATCCATTACAATCTAACAATCAATGACCTTATAAGATTGACGTTAACGGCAAACGCCAAACCGCTGACAAATTTTGTGTTTTAACTCCACTAATTTTGCTAAATTATAAAAGTTCTTCATGAAACTCGTGATGTTTCGAAAAAATCGACGCCTTTCAGTACCAAATATGTTGAGCTTTTGGTTATAGTTATATATGCAAGTGTTCATTGGAAAACAAGAGCTAATTGTTGAAGCGTTATTCACAATCAATATTTTACATATCAAGTATATATATGTATAAACTTGCTCAATAGCTATAAGAAAAGAAAATTCCAATCAACGATACCAACATCAAGAACAGGTTTGCCGACACGCTCGTCTCACCAAAGCTTGGGTGAACAGTGCAATCTGTCAAAAATGTAAAGATTTTAAGTATTATAGGCGAAATGCGCAGAAAATCATTGTTACGTTCAGCTTGATATCCTATATATGCAATCTGTGTGTAAGAAAAATACCACAGTAGGAAATTTCTTTGCGAAGATCTCGGTTAAAAGTTTAAAAATACCTAATAAAACCAAAGTTGTACCGCTCTGTAATTAGCTACCGATCTAAAATTTTTGCATGATCAGTATTCTTTCTGCTTTTCCAGCCAAAATTTTAGCCATTTATCAACGTTTAATACCATAATTTTTATACAAAACGTTTGTAGAAATACACTAAAAATGAAGAACTTTGATCGATACGCCTCGATCTACAAGAAACAACCAGCGCAAATTGTAAATATTCAATGATTTTCAGTAATTTTGTGGACTTCAAGAAAGCAAAGTAAAATTTATATATAGTGCAGGGGACAGTTGTATATGAAAGCCGGATGGCGCTAGTCACCGGATAGTCATTTTTCAACCGTTCTGAAAATGCTTGCATATGAAGAGCAATGAAATTTCAGTTTTGAAACCAACAATTATTAAAGAGCATCTCTGATTTAGGAATACAAATATTTAATTCAAGTTATACAAAAAAACAGGCGATTTGAAGCGATTGAAAAAACCACTATCTGGTGGATAGCCCTATATATCCGGCTTTCATACAACTGTGGCCCCAGCGGTTAAAGGATATTTGAGGAAATTAGAATTTGAGAATATTTACGGCAATCTGCATATTCTATGTCCGCTATTTTTGGCCATGATTGTCTCATCGATCATGCAGAAGCAACCTGCGGGTTTTTAGCCCCGTGTAGACAGGCAGCACAGCACTGTCAGCACAGAATATTGTGTCACGATTTCACAACAGGTATATTAAACCTACCAGCATCACTTAAGTCAAGAACCGTTTTAATGACAGCATTTATTGATCTTCGTAAGAACTCCAAGTCATCGTCTTTAACCTGGCTGAAATCGTCACATATCTTGTGGTAACAATGCCTCATGTATCCCCTGAAGTTCGCTGTATCCCCCAACATCACGGCGCTGTACGATGCCTTAGTGTCCCAAAACGAGTAATGGTCACTGCGATACAGTTCGATGAAATAGTCGTGCGTTGGTGATAACGATGGGCGACCTTTGATTGGAATTGGCAATAATTGCGCACGATAATTTGAATCTGGAAAATATTTCATTGAAATGAAGATAAAGTAAAGGGCGCTCGTAACACTTTGTAATAGTCTCTCAACCAATGTCACCTTTGAAACAGCTGTTCGTAGCTTAGTAGCATGTTATATGCATTAAGACGGATCTTTGTACGGTCATGCTGTGTGACCAAATAACATGCACAAAACACGTGCACAGTTATCGTCCCAGTTATATATATAGCTCGTTGTTCACACGTTTCGATCAAGAGGCTTGTTATATATAGATTTGCATCGTGCAAACATAAAAATTAGGGAGGGAGATTCCATGGAGCATTAATTAATCAAACTCTTTGAAATTTACTACACTGCAGAATATAACAAAACACCAACAAAGTACAGAAATGCATAAAACAGCACAAAAATAAGTCAGTAGTACTATGCTATCAGCAGAGCTAACGATCTCCCGAGGCAGTTAGCTCTGCCCGAAAACCATCCGCACGCGACAGAAACTTGCCTCTCGAGGCGAATTCGTCACGAAACTATCCGCACACGAGAGAAACTTGTGCAGCTTATAAGCAAGTGACGTTTTTCACAACACTTACGTTGCTCGGATGTAAAGCTCAGTTTTGTTTTTCACCAATCACAATCCTAGACCCAGTCTTTTGACGTTACTCATAACGTTTGTTGTCAAAAATATCACTTGCTTAAGCTCACTGATTAGCTCTCTGTGCTTAAACAACTTCACAACCTGAGTAGGATATACGAGTTTGGCAATGGACTCAAGATCCCAACAAGTCATACGCCGTACGCATTGAGAAAATTGAAGTTCTACGTCTATACTTACTTGAGCAAACAGAAAAATTTCCTCGTACTTAGTCTGGCGGTATCGAAAGTGATTTAGGCATATTATTAAAAGTAGTATTCGTACAAACGAATTAGGGGACGGTTGTATCGAGCCCGTTCAGCTGAAACGGTGGATAAGTCAAAACTATATAACACTCTTAGAACTTTCCGGAATGAGTCAAGTCAGTCAACTTTAAATATTATATCTCAACTGTAAATCATCCAATCAGAAAGCTCGATTTGTACCACGTGATCAGTAAATTAATCATGGAGTTCCATCGAATTTTTTCACATTATGCTATAAAAGTCGAATGCCCCGCTGCAGCGGGGTATTCGACTTGGAATACCGCTGCAGCGGGAGCGGGGTATTCGAGTTTGCGTGTACCACGCGTGGATGCCTCGCACACGTCTCGAAGTTGTCAACAATTTCAAAATGGAGGCAAACGCCATTTCACCCAGCTTTTGCGCTGCCTACACGTTGTTTCGATATAATATATAATTTATAGACCTTCCGCTCGGGGAATTCGACGAAATATTACCCCCTCGGGAAGATATATCCCTGGGGCGAAGCCCTGGGATATATCTTCCCTTGGGGGTAATATTTCGTCGAATTCCCCTCGCTCCAGGTCTATAAATTATAATAATATCCACTGAATACGTAGTTGTAAACAGTATCTTTCACCTTTAAGGTTAAAGTGCCTATATCACTCGTGGGATCTTTATGCATTTGAAAAGAACGTAAAAAGTTAGTTAATATATTAAAAAAGTTTTTTAATTTAGTGCAATAATTTCGAAGATACAAGCCTCTAAACTACCTGCGGTTCCTAAGTCCCAGCCTGCTGGGTTTAAACACGGCTATTCAATTTGAAACTGCCCATTGTTTACAGGAGCCTGGGACTCAGGAACTGCAGGTAGTTTAAAGGCTAGTATCTTCAAAATTGTTGTACTAAATCAAAAAAAAAAATTAATATATTAACTAACTTTTTACATTCTTTTCAAATGCATAAAGATTCCACGAGTGGTATAGGCACTTTAAAAACATTTAGTTCGCTTGTTGAATAAAACGGCAGACTTGCTTTCTATTTTGAACTTATCCGCCGTTTAAGCAAAACAGGCTTAATACAACGGGCCTCAGATGTACAATATTATTGAAAAAGGGGTGCCTGAAAGCGATATTCGATATTGGTGAACAGGATACCAACGATAAACGTTGTTAATATTTCTTACCAATATTAAAAAAGCTTTTTAATTCACTTTCTTGCTTTATTTACCTTTTGAGTAGTACTTCAAAACTAAATCAAGCAGTTTCCTATCCGATTCGTTCCGTCCAATTACCGCTAGAAAATTGCCTCGATTTGAGTCACTCCTAACTTCCTTATAAGCCCCAGGGAGAAGTTTTTCAAAGCCATCTGGAAATATCTGTGAATCTAGTAAAGGTTATATTGCAAACTGAATAAGAATCATCGATTGCTGGAATGAATTAAGCGCTCTAATTTTCCAGCAAAATATTTCAATAACTGTTTAAACGCAGTGCCTTGCTAAATTTGGCGCATATTTTCCAAAGAAACCCTCAAACATAATATGTGTCTTTCCATAACATGGGCAGGTTGTATAAAATGCCTAATTTGATTTTGCATAATTATATCATAGTTAATTTAACTCAGAAATGCGGATTTAATTGGCCAATTCTTTTAATAACTGTAGTTAAAAGTTACCTATACCTTTTTATGCAACTGGCCTTAAGCGATTACTAATCTCTCTGCTTACTAAATTCGAAGTTAGTCATAATTGTGAGCGCTGGTCCGTTTACACTTGCGATTTTTTCTGCGATTTCAGTATGTGCAATTTTCTCCTTTTCATAGATGTGAATGAGTAAAAGACCTTTCTTATAATGACGTCAAACGCGGAAAGTCTGATGTTACACGAAATTTGATTGGCTCCACAAAACTATCGAGCCAATCAAACTTCGTGTAAAATCATACTTTCTGCGTTTGACGTCATTATGAGAAAGGCCTATTACGGTTACGAATGCTCAGATGTATAAAGTTCTGATCAAAGTGTATTCTAACACCGTTTCACACCGGAGTAGTAATGAATAATCCTTGGTAAAGTACACACCTGCTGAAGAATTATGATTGAGCATTGTCTCCAATATGATCGCTCCACCAATTGTTCCTCCGGTTTCGTTAAGGTAACTGCTGATATTCTTTACATACGCCTTGCTACCGCAGGCAATTGGCCAAGGAATTTTACACTCTTTAGTCAATTCTTCGAAATCAAATGCAACAAACAGAATAGTGTTCTCTACTCTACATTTCGCTTTTGCTGGAATGACAAAATAGTAATGTTAATGTCAAAATGCGCAGTTGATATTCAGAACTGAATTTCTTTGATTTTTTTCAACTTTCTAAAAGTCTTGAAATGCAGAAAGTGCCATTTCTGCGATACATACACGAATTTATTAGTCAAATTTGCGCTACACCAGATACAGGGAAATATCGCAGAAATTGGTGTTAATGAAGTTTCAACCCGAAAATGTAGTCACTGGTTTACAATTGTGCGTTTCTGTATCGCTATCAAACAGAAAACTATTGTATAAATGTAAAAAGTTTTCAATTTTTCATTTGAATACGCATTCTGCAAACTTTTCACAGTTCATCATATACATCTGAACGCTGTGAAATGGCCATTTTGAGACAAGATATACACAAGGTAATATTTTTTACTCGCTAGGCGATATTTCGGTATATTCGACTTTACCAAGAACGAAGATATTGTATTCCGGTATATTCGACCTTACCAAGATCGATATAATTCGGTATATTCGACCATACCAGGTCGAAGATACCATATTATACTGCGCTGTATATTTGACATTACAAAGCTCGAATATATCACATTCCGGTATACTTGACCTTCGCTACTTTTTTATCGTGTCGGTGCGTCTTATACCTTTCCATAGATCAAGACCATACCCGGTCGAGTATACTATACATCAGTATCTTTACCAAGGATCGAGTTTGGGAGGGAAGCTAGTCTTATTTTCTGCTAATTCCGCATTTAATTTCTGTGTTTAAAACATTTTGACCGAGGCATTCGCATCTGTCTGGATTCGCTCCTAATCTCGCCGCTAATCCAATAGATTGTCAATTTGTTCAGACGTGTTTCGATATCAAAATCCTCTATTCTGATTGGTTGATGATCAGTCCGTAAAGCCCATATCTGGGCTGTGGTATTTCGGATATTTCACAGTACAGACCTCACGCTCGGTCATACAATAATTAGGTATTGTCATTCACTTTATCGTATTCTCAATTTTGATTGGTTAATTTACCTGCAGTTAACTGCGTGCGAATATTACTCTGAGCATGCGCATTTGTTAAAAACGTTGCTCAGCTGCGAAATATTTCCCAAAGTGATGATATTTTCCGAGGCTTTTCGAAAAAGTATTGTGAGCTTGTAGTAGAGGCAAACATACAGCACGCCGGAGAATTATTTCTTTATATATATTCTATAAATCAGTAAAAGCACTCGAAGAAAGCGTAAAAAATTACCGTATAACGTATTTTAACATTAGTGAACTTTTTTGTGTTTTCCGCCATTTTTTTCAGTGGTCGCGTGAGATAAATTTAATATTACAGTGTGTTAAAGTTAATTTTGTCACACCCTAGCTCGGAAATAGGGAACTGGGATGCGATACTGCGAAAAATCTCCTCGTCACATAGTGCATATAATGTTTTTGAATTTGGGGTATAATATATTATTGTATGGATTACACATTATTATAAGTACTCGCCTACGTTCTTTGCAACTTGAAGTAATGCAGTGACACCAGAACCATTATCATCAACTCCGGTGGTATGATTCGCAGTATCATAGTGTGCGCCCACGATGACTATCTTATCATCGGCTGTTCCTGTTCTTTTTGATTTAATCATACCGACGATATTCTCAGCACGCAACTCCTACAGAAAGAAACCCTGAGGTGGTTCAAATGTAAAATGGATTTTCGGAACCTAATAAAACACAGATTCCTTCCCATGCAGTGGTGTAATGCTTTTCAGTACTCAAGATTTAGCATTAGGGCTGTGATCAAACGTTTAAAGGAAAAATATGGTTTCCATGCATAACTTTTGCCAAGCGAGCCACCTTAAGAGAGGGAAAGACCGATCGGATGAGACCGTTCTCAGAAAGTTACCTTTAATACTGATATTTTATTAATCACTTACGTCGCCTATTTTTGGTCGCTCCGTCCAGACATGTAAGCCATATTCCTTGAGCGACGCGGCAATGTAGTCACGTATATTGTTTTTCCTATCAGGGCTCGTCACATCATTACGACTTCCATTGAAATTCGTTAGCGTGGACAGAATTTCAGTGATATTGCTCTGTATATCGGGCAATTCACCACATAACACCATGCGTGTTCCTTTAGAAATTAATGTAGGAAATTGGGCGGTAAACATTTAAGAATCAATATAGCGACATGAATCAACGAGACCTATTGTGAACACTGATAGACTTAAAATCTATAACTATTAGATATTACTTGAACGTTTTATCCCTTTTTCTAATTTCTGAACATTAGGCTATAATTACTTTCGTGTAATTCAGTTTTTACTGTAAGGTTTTTTAAACATGAATTATACGTCATAAGATTTACACTGAGCTCTGTATTGCTGAATGACACAATAGAGGATTACAGTTATATTTCCCGCCTTTTTTGGTGTTTTTCTTCATGTCTTGAAAAAACAACCTCTAGAGGCAACACGATTACTTCAAGAAATTATGAAAAAAGTAATGACTTATTGCACGTTTTCTTCGCAAATTATTGACAATGAATGCTTCGTGCTCTGCCACTAAAGCTTTGTTGACTTAATTCCACTTAAAAAATAATCTCATTTTGATCGCTTTATTCGTAGTGCTCAAAATGTAAGCATAGTTAAACATGGCACACAATGTTGAATGATCTATCATCAATGTGCACTAAATGATCATCAATGTGGACTGATCATCAATATAAAACGATAATCTTTATGGAATGATCATCAATGTGGAATGATCTTCAATATGAAATTATCATCAAGGTGGAAGGATCATTCACGTGGAATGATCATCAATATGGACTAATTTGTCATACGTGGTGAAACTTCAGTCTAGGTTTATAGCATTAAAGTATTTTGCGATAGCGCTAAAGTCAACATAGAGTATTTTTCACTTTAACATGAAACCGCGCAAACCTCTAACTGCGGTTTGAAAATTAAACGTCAATTTGTGAACTCTAAAATGATATTGACATAACTTCTGATAACAACGCGCGACATACTCGCGTGGTGCGTGATGTTTTTCTTGGAATAAAAGCTGCCTTCTGCGAATTATGGCTAAATTATGTTCCCATTTAAAATGAAAGAAAAAGAAAGCAGACTTGTTCGGGCAGCTCTCTCTCCCGGCCAAGATACATATTAACACACCAACATACATAATTATAATGAATTTGCAAATAACTAGGTTGATGCCGCGATTCAAAAATAAACAATAATTTAACACCAGTCTAGCCACTCGTGACTCGGCATGTTTTGTCTTATTGAGGGGTTCTAATGAATTGTAGAACGAATTAAACGGCGATGTATTTTAAGATAGTTCCAAGAAATTCTCGTTCCGGATAATATAAGGAATTACTACACACAGCCTGATGCACGGCATCATTTTCTTGGTGGAATGCAAAATATTTCGCTAGATCAAATTGTGTGCAGTCAGGCTGAAAATGTATCTACTGAATCGTCGCAATTCGAAAGAGACAAACGAAATATAGTCCAGCATAAGCTACGTGGCCATATAGGCACATCGACAATACTACGATCTTCATGGACTTGCCTACGGGTAACTGGGGTTATATTTCTGAGAGATTACAGAATGAAATTGATTTATAAAGATATGTAAAACATTCGCCGGTCTGGAGGTCTCCTAGATAAGTAAATACAACAAACATACTGCACTATACCACAGTTACACTCTACTCACCCAAAGCCAGACACGCCAGGCGAAATACAGTTATGACGAGAATGCGAGAGAGCATGGCAAATTCAACCGGTTATCACGGCGACAATATGTAAAATGCAGGCTGTATTCAGATCGTAATACCCAGCCCGGTCAATGCGGTAGTCTATATCTTAAAAGACTCTTAGTAAGATTCAGATATTTTCGCTGAAGCGGATACGGCAGCAAATATGGCAGATGTCTTTATAAAATGTCTGTATATGCTGGCTATGAGGGTCACGTGAGCCAATGAGCGATGAGTTATAAAATAAGTATGAGACCTAGGCAAGTTGTCTGGCCGGGTATCATGCCCAACCTCCTATCCAAGTGCATTAATTAATACTAAAATATATAACGTTGCATTCAGTTATTGTATAGAGGTCAGCAAACGGTAAACTTCATAATATTAATATTTCGACCGAGTATGTTTTGGCCAAGTGCAACAGCGTAGCCCCTAGGCCTCATTTACGCTCCTTATACACGTGGCGAGGCGGGAACTGAGACGCCTAGAACAAAATGTTTTGTATTTTGACTAAAGTGGGGCCCTTTTGTCCCCAGTTTCTCTATTCAGGTCAGTTTACGATCTACGACGCGATTAGCTGACCCTTTTTCGACGTCGCTATTCAAATATTTGCCCGAAATAAGGAAAATTAATTATGCTGCCAGGACTTCTAAGTATTCATACAAAATAACGCTGCCATGTCGTTCGCTGTCAATGCTATCGACTATCTCATAAACTTGTCCGTATACGTACATGTTTATGATTATAATAAGCTTCAATCCGCCAATTTCAATTATTCTCGCTTCCTTTATAACGGTTATTGTTGTAAATTGCAAACATTTACTTTGTAATAACAATTCTGATTTCTTAATATATAAAAATTCACAACATTAAATGCCGTTATAACATTAGAAAACATTTTGTGCTGGGACTCTCACGCGTGTTTCATTCGGTGACGTCACGGATTTTTAAAACGCGCGCAAGAGGTATAGGGAGTAGGCAGCGAGTGTAACTGAAAATAAGAGGATTGAGAACTAACTATTTGCAAAACAACGGGGGCGTACAAAGTGCATCAGTGTGGTTGGCAAGGCTTCAGAAGGACCACTTGAATCGGAACCTTTGAATGCAAATTTCGAGCATGTGTTACGCCATTTTGTCGTTCTGTCAAGCAAACATGTGTTTTGAAGATTGAAATTACAACATTTTTGCGACTTGCGAGGAAAATTTTTTTTCATTAGATTACATGAAATCTTGCACTCTCAGAGCGGGAATCATATACATGTACATGGATATTTATATGGTTCTTTTATAATAAAGATTGTTTACATAGGTTGAATAAATTAAATGTGAAACTTACATATGTTTACATACGGTCATGACAACATTAAATATGCTCGGTATGGATTAATGTTTGAAAAAGCGTCAACGCTGTGTCAATTGACAGTTGCAACCAGAGATGATCTTATAATCGTATTATCTTTGATAATAATCAATATATTTCGCCAGCAACCAACTATTTAAAAGACTATGAAACGTCTTAATATCCGGACAAAAACAGGTCAATTTTGCATTTAAATTACGGTATTTACTTTGTGAACACAGACTATGTTACATAATTGATGAGCAAGTTGTTTTAAAACTGCGTGTCTAAAAATTTATACCTCACTTTAAGAATGGCTGCCTCGATGAGCAACAGTGCGTTGATTTTAATTTCTAAAATACTTCAGCTAGGCGAATGCCGAATCATTCATCAGGCTTTTTTCCGTAAACATCAACAAAAATATTCAGGGAATCGTGTCATTCATACAAAACATGCAGATACTGAGTCTGAGTGTTATATGTATTGCGTTGGAGATGATGAATCGCGTCAGTCAATTTTAAAACCTCTGGAACCGGTAAAGTTCAGTGTGAGATCAACAGTAAGACACTTGGAGACACATCTTACGCTGATGGAAGCATATAATTTAGCTACCAAAGAATATGCTATTATAACTAAAAGGCAATGCATGTACACGCCAATATTTCATGCGTGATTTACATGATCTATCTCCAACACAATGCATGCATGGAACATATCCCAATTCCGTATCTGCATGTTTTGTATCAACGACATGCATTATTCGCTAAGTATTTTTGTTGATGTTTTCGAAACACAGCCTCCTGATAAATTATTTGGCATTCGCCTGGCTGGAGTATTTTTGAGATGAAAATTAACGCACAAATACTCAGTAAGGCAGCCATTGTGAAAATGGGCAAAATTATTGTTTTTTGACACGCAGTTTTAAATCGATCACGTTTCTCATTTAATTACTTATTCATCAATTATGCATGTAATATAGTTTGCGTTCGCAAAGTAAATATCGTAATTTAAACGCAAAATTGACCTGATCTTTGCTGGCATTTAAGACGTTATATACTTCTAAATAATTGATTAATGGCGAAATATAGTGATTATCATCAAAGATACGAAGCTATTATTGCAAGATTTCATGTATAATCTAATGAAAAATGGTGCACACTGATGCACTGTGTACGCACCGGCACATGTCACTCGTGAAAATAATGTGTTTATACGTTTTTCTACAGGGTGTCCCAAAAAAAACGAAAACTATTGAAATCACTCATTGTTAAAATTTGAATGCCGTGTTGACGAATTTCAGCCCGTGGGCATTTAATGCAACTTATAAAATGCTAAATGCTTTGTGTTGCTAGAGAAAGGGACATGTCGATGGTCATGGTCCTTAAGATGCACATTTAAATACTGTTATCCTGCTTATCCATATTTGTAAATTGTAAATATTGTTAATAAATATCATTCTTGCGAACAAGCAAATTTTACTGCATCATATGCATGCATAAAAATGAGTATTGCAAACATTTATACACCTGTGGGTCCCAACAGAGTACTTAGGCATTCAAACTCTAAAAATTGCATTGTTATGGGTGATTTCAACAGTTTTCGTTTTTTTTGGGACACCCTGTAGTTTACACGGAGTTCTTTTGTCACTCGTGTCGTAAAATGACAAAATGCAAATGAACTTTAAAAGTTTAAACAAAGAATTTAGCTCATTAACATTAGGCTCGGCCATAAAACGTTCGACATCAGAAACGTCATCAGGGGCCGGTTGTTCAAAAGCATTTAATGCTAATCCTGAGTTAAAATCCTTAACCCTAGGTTTGTTAAACCTGGGTTAAAACTGTATTGTTCAAAGCCGGGTTATCGGTAGGCACTAATTTTCATTGCATCGAAAAGAATAGGATAAAACGTGTCAATATATTCATGACGAATGCACGAGCGCCAATGGACGACTTGCGCTTTAGACTAATTTCCTACCTCGGCGATAAAAAGAACATTTTCTGAAAGAGCTTACTAAAATTAGTAAAACAGCCAAGTTTGACTACGAATTGTTGTAAATTATTGAAAATATAGCAATGCGAAGCTCTCGAATTTTGTCCCCGAGCCGAAGCACCGTGCTAGGGTACTAATTCCGTTCGGATATTTACACGCACGATGTGCAAATGCGAAATTAAAGTCTTCCGCGGCCGCCATTATGCAATTGACCTCACGCCATGGACGGTCTTTTACGTTATACGCATGCGCTAGTGTGAACTACTAAGCTCTTGATTGGTCGAGGCAAAAACTTGTATTTTCAAACGTCAATGAATAACTGTCATTTCGCAAAATTTTGATAAAATTTATAAATTTATATTTTCATAAATATGGTATATAGGAATTATTGGCATACCAATAAAAAATTTATTGCTTCCTGCACTTGATACTGATAAAGTAGATTAAATACTTTAGTTTGACGTACGAGTAATTTCCCTGGAATTCTGATGACATGTAGGTAACGCGTGGGAGAGCGGAGATTAGAGTCTGTATAGATCAAGAACAGAATGTGCTGCTAATTCATTCTGCTCCTTGCTTCGACAAGGTAATTACAGATCGAATTCGAACTTTTTGAAACTTCTGTTATCAGATAACTATCTCTATATTTATTCTTATTAGAATGTCTTTTGGCTTTCCCAATATTTTAATTTTGGATCATTCTTTTGATCGCTTGCGCGATAATTTAAAGGCTAATTTCGATTCCCGCGCATCCCAAAATTTTCATATTCCCGAATCGGGTTATGTCACTATGCTGGGTACTGGTGGCCGCACCGTTGAAAAGGTGATTCAATGCGATCTTTTCCCATGTCCGATCTGCCCAACCTCACATTATAATTCTCGAGTTGGGCACAAATGATCTGACCACTCACGCCTCTAGCTGAGGTTGTGGGATCGAGAGTTGAAGAGCTCGCTCGCCCGCTTCGCGGCGAATTTCGCGTTCGCGTCATTGTGGTGTGCAAGGTAATTGATCGTAATATCGCCAAAACGCGGGAATCTGATAGTGTTTTTAACACGAAAGTTAACCATAGCCGTTTAGCACAAGATTTTTTAGCCTACTGGCGAAGACAATTGTCTCCAAAGTGGTAAATCTATGGCTCGAATCCTACCATAACCGTTTTTATAATGAACTTCGTGAAAAGGATAAAGTAAATTATATAAGAATGGTCGTTTAGCATAAGGTCTTGTAGCCTACTGGCGAAGACAACGGTGTTCTAAGTGGTATATCGATGGTTCGAATCCTACCATAACCGTTTTTCACTATGAATTTCGTGAAAAAGACAAAGTAAATTAAATAACCATAACCGTTCAGCAGCAGATCTTGTAGTGTAGTGGTCAGGATGTTGATGCCATGTGTTGACAGTCGAAGGTTCGAATCTCGTTTTAGATGAAAATTTTCGTTATTAATATTACATGGTAATGTTATGGAGAATAAGTTGTTGCCGCCTTCTTTCAATCACCAGTTAGCCTTGTGGTAAAGTCGTGGACTATCAGGTTCAGGATTAACGTATAAAAAATAGGATGGCACTTTTCTCGTGGCTGTAAATGAAAAACAAAGCTAAATCGCTGGTTCGAATCCTAGCATAACTGTTTTCATTATGAACTTCGTGAAAAGGATAAAGTAAATGAAATAACCATAGCCGTACAGTACAAGTTCTTGTAGTATAGTGGGGAAGACAATCGTCTCCTATAAGTGTTAAATCGATGGTTCGAATCCTACCATAACCACTTTTCATTATGAACTTCGTGAAAAGGAAAAAGTAGATGAAATAACGTTAACCATATCCTTTCAGAACAAGATCTTGTAATCTAGTGGCAAAGACAATGATCTCCCAGGTGGTAAATCGATGGTTCGAAACCTACCATAACTGTTTTTCATTATGAACTTCGTGAAAAGGGTTAAGTAAATTAAATAGCCATAACCGTTCAGCAGAAAATCTTGTAGTCTAGTGGTCAAGTTGTTGATCTCCTGTGTCGACAGTCGAAGGTTCGAATCTCTTTTTAGATGGAAATTTTCGTTATTTATATTATATAGTAAGGTTATGGAGATTAAGTTGGTGTGGGCTTCCCACTATCACCAGTTAGCCTTGTGGTAAAGTCGTGAACTATCAAGTGCAAGATCGACGTATCAAAAACAGGATGGTACCTGTCTCGTGGCTGTAAAAGACAAAAAATCGCGAAATCGCTGGTTCGCATCCTATCATAACCGTTTTTCATTATGAACTTCGTGAAAGGCATAAAGTAAATTAAATAACCACAGCCGTACAGTACAAGATCTTGTAGTCTAGTGGCGAAGACAATCGTCTCCCAAGTGGTATATCGATGGTTCGAATCCTACCAGAACTGTTTTCCATTATGAACTTCGTGAAAATGGTTAAGTGAATTAAATAGCCATAACCGTTCGACAGAAGATCTTGTAGTGTAGTGGTCAAGTTGTTGATCTCATGTGTCGACAGTCGAAGGTTCGAATCTCGTTTTAGATGGAAATTTTAGTTATTAATATTGCATTGTAAGGTTATGGAGAATAAGTTGGTGCAGGCTTCCAACAATCACCAGTTAGCCTTGTGGTAAAGTCGTGGACTATCAAATACAAGATCGAGGTATCAAGAACGGGATGGTACGTTACTCGTGGCGGTAAAAGAAAAAAGGCATGGTTGGTATGTTGTTGCTCGGCGGAGGTTTGTACTCGGTTAATCTTTGCAAATCAAAGTTAATCTTTAGGGAAATCAGAGGATAGGTAGGGTGAATTAGGGGTATATGAGTACAAAAAGATTTAGAAAGAAAAAAGAAGTTGGGGGGCCTCGGCTCCCGGGGCAAGGAAAGGGTATAGGTGAGAAAACAGCATATAAAATGTTTAAGTCTTTTTGCACTCATTTAAACCTCTTTACCCCTATTTATCCTCCTATTTACTCCTACCTATCCCTACTTTTTCCTATCCTCACATACTCCCAACTATCCCCTAACACGATTAAATATTTGAAGAAAGCTTGCTTTGAAAGTCAGGAAAGCCGGGGAAAGAGAACCCCCCTCAGTCTACTCCTCGCCCACGGCGAGGGCATATTCGCCCTCTCGCTCTACTCCTCTCACACTCACAAATTCTCACTTTATTACCTTGTTCTTTTTCGGTTTATCCCGGGCTTGAACCATCGACTGTATACTTGGCAGATCATCGTCTTCACCATTACACC
The DNA here is from genome assembly GCF_004324835.1 of Dendronephthya gigantea. Taxonomy (NCBI): domain Eukaryota; kingdom Metazoa; phylum Cnidaria; class Anthozoa; order Malacalcyonacea; family Nephtheidae; genus Dendronephthya; species Dendronephthya gigantea. The sequence continues at coordinate 870,373 of NW_021163069.1, forward strand.
ACCAGTTCTTGTGATGTAAGCCTAGAGTTTTTTATTTTACTTAATTCTTTTTGGAAGGATCTTTGATGAAATAGAAGAAAAAAAAACATTCCCATCTGGAACTCGAACCTCCGCCTTTAAACTCGAGAACACTGACTTTACCAGTAGACCGCACGATCTTGTGCTGAAAAGCTACACTTTTTTATTTTACTGAATACCTTATGGGTAGGATCTCAAATGAAATAACAATTTAAAGGAGTTCTTTTTAAGATTCATGATTTTTTCTCGTCTAAAACGCACACAACTGTATCTTATTCTTAGCTTGTAAGTTATAACCTAATATTAGCCACTTGTGTTTAAAATATCACATAGAGTTACACTGTGCCATAAAGCACTTTCTTTCCATAAGTTAGTTATATGCGACCCAAGTAAAGCTAATGATTACGGTGCGATTGTTTTGAATTTTTAATGAAGTGAAATCAAAGTAAAGTACAAGAATTAATAATGCATTTCAAAATAGGTTTAAAAGAAAAAAACTACAAGAATTAAGAATAGTCGAATTCTTATCGGGATTCCCGATATCTCGTAGTCGTACTCTCGAAGATTACATCTGAAATCGCAAATAAATGAAACAAATATCCAGTTAAACAGACATTGACTATTTATTTAAAGACTTTGTTGTATAAAGAGTCAAAATACTAGCTGGTCTAGCCGATTCGTCCAATATAAAATACGCTAAGAAGAAGATCGGTTCAAAAGCACAATTTACACAGTTAACCGGGGTAACAAACAAACAAACAAACAAACAGCAGCTCAACAATATTACGACAACGATTCATAACTATTTCATTTGAAAGTTCTTCGAAGAAAGGCTTTATTTGCTTCGTTTGCTTGAAAGGCTTCTATCCGTAATCTACTGAAGATCGAGGCGCATGCTTGTTGCCTCATGACTATACGAGTTATGCATACATTTTTGCCGAATTCATATTATATAGAGACAGAAAACTCGTCTTAGAGGGGAAACTCATCGAAGACGGGAAACTTGTCTGATGTGAATCACAGACGCGTTTCTCTTCTGAATGTTCCCGTCTAAACAGACGGGTAAGTTGGACGGGAACCCGTCAGGAAGAGAAACTCGCTTAAATTCGCATTTAGACGGATAAATCAACGGACGAGTTTCTGATATATTATTATTATTATTATTATTATTATTATTATTATTATACATAAAACATACTCCCAATAGGGCTTTTCAGTATGTACTAACAAGGCTAAAAATAGGTATATTTCTATCTACAATTACGTTATTGACTATGCTATGTTTATAAAATATGTTTACAATTAAGAGAAATCCTAGTTATATAGTTATACTAAGATTTTAATACTTTAACTAAGATAGGTTTCCGTTAACGTTATTTGTTAACATATTTTTCTTTAAGTGCTTCTTAAATGTTTTAAAAGGTAGTTTTTTAAAATCTTTATCTAAAATGTTCCAGATTTTTATTGCTCTATAGCAAAAACTTCTTTGACCTGATGTTGTTTTGCATGGGGGAATGTCAAGGTCGTCTTTATTCCGGGTGTTCTTGTTGTGAACTGCATTTCGTTTTAAAAACTGGTCACATAAGTACGGCGGTGCAAGTTCGTTCATGCATTTATAAGCCATTAGTGTATCTCTGTACTGTAAATGTTCCTTGACTGGGAGCCAACCGATCGCCTGTAGTACTGGTGTTATGTGGTCGTATTTCCTTGTATTTGTTATGATCCTACAAGCAAAATTTTGTACTTTTTCGAGTTTTTTTATGTTTGTTGCCGATGTATTCGACCACACCGTAGAGCAGTAATACAATCTGCTCATCACTAGGGCATTGACAATCGTGTGGAGGGTTTCGCTATCGAAGCTGTCCTTTACTCTATTTATTTGGTACAGTTTTGCCATTGAAGATGATATGACGTGTCGTATATGATGATCATAACTTAAATAACTGTCCATGAATAGCCCTAGGTCTTTGGCGTAAGAGGAAGGTGTGATCTCTTTTCCTAGGAACGAGATAACCAGTCCTTCAGTAAGGTTTCCGATTAACTGTCGAGTGCCTATTAGCATTAATTTTGTCTTTTCAGGGTTAATTAACAGCTTATTTGCGAAACACCATGTTGCAATCCTCTTAAGATCCTCTTCTATGTTACTTTTTGCATCGATTATATTCGTGATTGGAAAGGACATGAATATTTTCGAATCATCCACAAATGATTCTAACTTAGCTGTTTTTGGTGCTGTTGGAAGGTCGTTTATATAGATGCAAAATAACAGAGGTGACAATATTGCCCCTTGTGGGACGCCATGAGTGATTGAAAGAGTTTCTGATACTGCAGAGCCAATGCGTACGTATTGCTTTCTGTCTGAAAGGTAGCTTCTAAACCAATTTAGAGCCTTACGAGATACTCCAATATTGCTTAGTTTTTGAAGCAATATTGTGTGGTCGATGCTATCGAAGGCTTTGGACAGATCTAACAGAATAAGGGCAGATAGCTCTTTGTTATCCATTGCGTTCAGGAAAAAATCGTTTACTAATATATTGAGGGTTTCCGTTGAATGGTACTTTCTGTTTCCACTCTGGTGTGCCGTAAGGTGGCCGGTCCGGTTTAAAAAACTCGTGAATTGATTTAAGGCCGCTTTCTCACATACCTTCGAGATTACATTGAGCATTGAGAGGGGACGGTTGTTGGAGGCTATTTCGTGATCCCCTTCTTTTAATATTGGTATGATTTCTGCTATTTTCCAGGCTTCTGGAAACGTATTAGTTGTAAATGAACTGTTGATGATATCCGTCAGGGGGCCTAAGATTACTTGGAGGCAGTCTTTAATAGTTCTCATACTGATTTTGTCGGGACCTGGTGATTTATTTGATGGCATAGATGTTAGTATGCGTTCAATTTCCGCACAGGTAACAGGTATGAAGTGGAATGACTCTTCGATCGGACATTGTAGGTTCTTGATTTCACAGGCAGACATGGAAGATATATTGATGTTATTATCTAAGGCCAGTTGCGTAGCTGTTTCGGCGGCTGTTATCCCTACTGACTGGAAAAAACTGTTAAAATCGTTGGCAACCTCTTCCTGGTTTTTGCTGTATATTGGGGTTGTTTTGTCTCTAGACGGAATGCGGCTATGAATTACTTTCCAAAGTGACCCAGGTTTGTCTTTATGTGTATTAACTTCAGTGCGGACGTAGTCTTTCTCTGCGACTTTTAAGGTGGATTTGATTGATTTTTGGACTGTTTTAAAGTTCTTCCAGTCCTCCATTTCTCGTGTCTGTTTGTATCGACGATGTAGCTGGTCTCTGTAGATCATTTGTTTTTTGATGTCAGCAGTAACAAATGGACAGGATCGACGTCGAATCTTGACCTCTTTAATTGGAGCATGGACAGCCAAAGTAGTAGAGAGGACATCATTAAGTTTTCTGAGTTTTGAATTGACATTGGAATCGAAAAAGATAGAAATGAGTTCTTGTGATCTTGTACCAAGATGGGTAATGAACTTTGAACTATCATAGCTTTTATAGCTTCGCGTCAGGATGCTCTGTACTGATGGCTTAGGAAGTTTCATGTTTAACGCGGTGTATACTGGTAGGTGGTCGCTTATGAGTGTGTCCATAACACCACTTTGATGGACAAGGTTGGGTGATGAAGTTATGATTACGTCGATTAGTGATTCACAAGTGTTTGTGATCCTGGTTGGTGAAGTGATCAATTGCTTTAAGTTCATCTCGTACATGAAGTTTTCCAATGCTGTGGTCTCAGCGGTGACCTTCATGGTGTTGCAATTGAGGTCTCCCAAAATAAATATGGGTTTGTCCTGCATGGCGGCTTGCATATAACTTGCTTTTAGGTTGTTTTCTAGGCAGGACGGCGGGCAGTCTGGTGGTCTATATGATACACAGAGCAGGATAGATCTTAACTTTTTAGTCTGAAGTTTGAGCCAAAGCTGCTGGAAGTAATCGGTGGAAACTGATGATATTTCCTTCAGTACGGTGACCTTAATATCACTCCGAATGTACGCAGCTACCCCTCCTCCTCTTTTGTGGAGGCGGTCTTGGCGTAAATTTTATAGCCCTCCAAGTTGATCTCGGCATTTGGTATGGTTGTGTTTAACCAAGTCTCTGATAATGTTATTGCCTCAATCCTTGTCTTTGAAACAAATTCGGCGAATTGGATCCAATGGGAGGTATTTCGTAGAGACCTTATATTTAAGTGTACCAGACGGAAATGGGGGGACTTTGAAATGTTATAATTTTGCGGAGTGTCCCGTTCTATACTAAGGTCTTTCAGGGTCGAGTGTTCATTCCAAGACCTGCCTTCAGTGGTAGGAATGTCGATCATATTGGGATTTCGTAAAAGCTTGTTTTGCTTGGTATTTCGTTTGTTAATTAATTTAACATTGTGATTCGTAATCCTCACAGGTATCGGATAGACTTTATCAGGATTTCGTGAGGGATCGACGTGGCATGCATCGTTATCTAGACCCATGTTCCATTCTGGTCTACAGTACGATTGATGGGTTGGTAGGCTTGGCGGAAGTATTGTTTGTAAATGGGTGATTGGGGACGTTGGCTCAGAGTTGACTGCTGTGGGTGGTGTACATGGAAAGGCGGGAATTGGTTCTGGCCCAATGACTGGTAGGTAAGTGGTTTGTTTAGGCAATGTGATTGGTACGATGGTAACTTCCTTAGGTGTTTTACCTGATATGGTGGTGGGCTGTTTACACGTGTCCGATATTTGGCCGGTGTATGGTTTGTCAATCTCCGGTGAAAAGGAGGCCTGTTTCTGCGATCAGATTTCCGGCGGTTAGCGCTGTTATTAGTGTTGGCTTTTGGTGGGAAAGTCCGCCGGTTGTCCTGTCTACTCGAGCCAAAGGAGGACTTTTGGGATTTTGGGTTTTTTGTAGAAATGTGGGGCCGATTGGTTTGAGTGTAGTTACTGGATACTTTGGTTTCTTTTGGATATGTGTTCTTATGTATATCTCTGTGTTTCGCTTTATATGAACGTAGCTGTTCGTTCAGATGGTAGTGGGTGTATTCTTTGCTTTGTTGTTGTCTATATGACCTGATTTGCATCTTTTGATCTTTAATCGCTCGAGTATTGCCTTTGTTTTTATATGAAAGAGGGGTGGGTTCTTTGTGCATATGGTCGTTATCATTAGCCTGTTTGACATTTGGATTTGTGGGGGCGGTAATTGCCGGATTTTCCTCGGCCTCGTTAGGCTTGCAAGTTGAGGGTATCGTATCTTCGAGTAATATGATGTTAGGAATTTGATCTTTATCCGGATTTAGCTGTCGTTCGCCTGTTCCTTTATTGACCATACGTTTGATTTCAATTAGGTCTCTTTCCATCTGTTTTATTTTTCCTGTTTCCTTTGAGAATTCTTGCATTTGCAATTCAAATTTGTTAATGTTGTGGCCACGGAATGAACGACCTTCTTGTACGTTTGCTAAAGATTGTAGGGCATCGGTTTTTGATTGTAATATCTCGATATCGAGTCTAATACCGTCGAGATCAGTTGTGATTTGAGTACATGAACACTGATCAGAAAGTTTTTTGGGTGGCTCGCTACTTGCTCCGCTCTCGTCATTCAAGCGTGGTAGGCCAAGGCCAAGCGTTGCGGAACAAGGCTAAGGGAAACTAAACAAAATTATTACCGTAATGATTACTCATTACCCGAACCATCATACGTATTAATTCATCCATAGCCCATTTCATATTCAGACGGGTTCTTACGATCAACTTTCCCGTCTAAGATGAGTTTCTAATATGAATCCGCCCTAATATGAATTCGGCTATTCTTAATTCTTGCAGTTTTTTTCTTTTAAACCTATTTTGAAATGCATTATTAATTCTTTTACTTTACTTTGATTTCACTTCATTAAAAATTCAAAACAATCGCACCGTAACCATTAGCTTCACTTGGGCCGCATATAACTAACTTATGGAAAGAAGGTGCTTTATGGCACAGCGTAACTCTATGTGATATTTTAAACACCAGTGGCTAATATTAGGTTACAACTTACAAGCTAAAAATAAGATACAGTTGTGTGCGTTTAGACGAGAAAAAATCATGAACCTTAAAAAGAACTCCTTTAAATTGTTATTTCATTTGAGATCCTGCCCATAAGGTATTCAGTCAAATAAAAAAGTGTAGCTTTTTAGCGCAAGATCGCGCGGTCTACCGGTAAAGGCAGTTCTCTCCGAGTTTAAAGGCGGAAGTTCGAGTCCCAGATGGGGATGTTTTTTTTTCTTCTATTTCATCAAAGATCCTTCCAAAAAGGATTAAGTAAAATAAAAAACTCTGGGCTTACACCACAAGAACTGGTGGTGTAATGGTGAAGACGATGATCTTCCAAGTATACATCCGACGGTTCAAGCCCGGGATAAACCGAAAAAGAACAAGGTAATAAAGTGAGAATTTGTGAGTGTGAGAAGAGTAGAGCGAGAGGGCGAATATGCCCTCGCCTTGGGCGAGGAGTAGACTGAGGGGGGTTCTCTTTCCCCCGGCTTTCCTGACTTTCAAAGCAAGCTTTCTTCAAATATTTAATCGTGTTAGGGGATAGTTGGGGGTATGTGAGGATAGGAAAAGGTAGGGATAGGTAGGAGTAAATAGAGGATAAATAGGGGTAAAGAGGTTTAAATGAGTACAAAAAAACTTAAACATTTTATATGCTGTTTTCTCACCTATACCCTTTTCCTTGCCCCGGGAGCCGAGGCCGCCCTATTTCTTTTCTCTTTTTAAGTCTTTTTGTACTCATATACCCCTAATTCACCCTACCTATCCCCTGATTTCCCTAAAGATTAACTTTGATTTGCAAAGATTAACCGAGTACAAACCTCCCCCGAGCAACATCATACCATCCCATAACGTACCATCCCGTTCTTGATACCTCGATCTTGTACTTGATAGTCCACGACATTACCACAAGGCTAACTGGTGATTGTTGGATGCCTACACCAACTTATTCTCCATAACCTTACAATGCAATATTAATAACTAAAATTTCCATCTAAAACGAGATTCGAACCTTCGACTGTCGACATATGAAATCAACGACTTGACCATTACACTACAAGATCTCCTGACGAACGGTTATAGCTATTTAATTGACTTAACCATTTTCACGAAGTTCATAATGGAAAACAGTTATGGTAGGTTTCGAACCATGGATATCCCACTTGGGAAACGATTGTCTTGCCACTAGACTACAAGATCTTGTACTGTACGGCTATGGTTATTTAATTTACTTTACCCTTTTTACGAAGTTCATAATAAAAAACGGTTATGATAGGATGCGAACCAGCGATTTAGCGATTTTTTGTCTTTTACAGCCACGAGACAAGTACCACCCTATTTTTGATACGTCGATCTTGCATTTGATAGTTCACGACTTTACCACAAGGCTAACTGGTGATAGTGGGAAGCCCACACCAACTTATTCTTCATAACCTTATCATATAATATTAATAACGAAAATTTCCATTTAAAACGAGATTCGAACCTTCGACTGTCGACACAGGAGATTAACAACTTGACCACTAGACTACAAGATCTTGTGCTGAAAGGCTATGATTATTTAATTTTCTTTATCCTTTTCACGAAGGTCATAATGAAAAAGGTTATGGTAGGATTCAAACCATCGATTTAGCACTTGGGAAACGATTGCCTTCGCCAATAGACTACAAGATCTTATGCTGAACAGCCATGGTTATTTAATTTACTTTATCCTTTTTACGAAGTTCATAATCGAAAACGGTTAAGGTAGGATTGGAACCCCTAGTTTGGAACCCGGGACAGCATTGCCTCGCCGCTACCAGGAGAACTTGTGACGAGTTACGACAACATTTTATTTTAGTAAACCTGTTTTCGAAGGATTGTACATAATTATTTTGATGATGATGATTTATGTTCTTGCCTAAAACGCACATAACTTACCTTATATTCGTAGCTTTATCCAATAGCAACCATTTGTGTTGACGCCGAAATATCACAGGTATGGAATCCCTTCAGTAAAGGAGTGTTACCTCACCATAAACTAGTTATATGTAGCCCAGGTGAAGCTAATGGCCACGGTGCGATTGTTTACGGTCGATGAAGTCAAGTCTGATTTCACAGGTCACAATTAAAATTTCTGGAAAATGGTAGATTCATTTCGTAGATTCATGAGAATGTTTCAACATTCGCAACTAATTTCACAGCTGAAATTGTACTCCAATATCAGGCAAAAGATATCAAATAACTCTACTTCTCTTAAGCTGCATGGTAAGGAATTTCTTGATGTTTTGCAAAGACTGAATACACTTTTAGTATATTATCACATCCAAAATCACGCCTTTTACAAGGTAAAATATCGACATTTAGCGGGATATTTATGGGCTCGCGAAGATTGTCTTTGGGCCAACAGATCTTGAAATCAACAGCTATATTTTTCTAACTTACCTAAACCCTCTCTTTTACGTCATGATAAAACACTTTCACCATGCAGGATTCGAACCATCAATTTAGAAGTTGCGAGACCATTGTGGTCACCCTCTCTCCTCCGCAGAGGCTTCGAATGCAAATGCGCCAGATTATTGAAGATGCATGACCATTTGTATTTGAAGCCTCTGCGGAGGAGAGAGGTCGTCACCCCTAGACTACAGGGTGTCTCAAAAAAGCGAAAACCATATATTGAAATCATTCATTGTTAAAATTTTAATGCCATGTTCACGAATTTTAGCCCGTGGGGATTTAATGCAATTTATAAAATACTAAATACTGATGGAAAATTTGAGATTGTGAATATTATTAAATTTAAATTAGCCTTGCTATTGCTTCAAAAGAAATGGTACAGCTGACCGCGGAACAACGAGTGTTTATTGTCAAGGTGTATGAAACGAAGTCGAGTTAAATTTAATGCTAAATATTTCTATATAAAATCCTTTCTACAATATTATGTTCACGCACTTGGCTCAAATCACAAATGTGATGAAATTATGATACTTTAGAGTTTAAACGTTTGCAGTTATTGTGAAACACTCTGTTCTAAACTGTATGAAATGTACAGACGTTTTAGTTTTTGCCAACGATTGAAGACGAAGTAAACCAGCGCCATTGGCATTGCCCAACAGAAACATCAGTGGACAGACGCATGCAAATATTTTAATCAGAACACATTAAGCGCTATCATCAAACCTCTTGAATTGTTTTATTTATAATCATTAAATTATAATTGCATTGCATAATGCATTAATTCGCATAAATTTCCAGTATTTTGTCGGATATCGCGGGACGTGGGAAGAGAAATTTGAGAATATTGCGCACTCACTACTGGGAGTCGACCGTGACGCAGCCTACTTGTTATCAAGCTGCAGTCAGATCATGAACTTGTCAACAATTTTTTGAGTAGTAACAAACTTGCGTCAACCAGACAAAACAACTGCATTGCTACAACTTGTTGACAACCTTGCTACAAGGTTGTTCCGATCACAACTTGTTCAAGAATTTTTACGCGCATGTTTATTGCATATTCCCATATTTATGTCTAATACCTGGTTCAATGCTAATACTTGTCTGTGCATATCTTCTTTACGGCCTTAAGTTAAGACTATCTTCTGCTTTTCTTGGTAAAATGAGCCGAAATGTATTTTTCTACCAGCGCAACGACAGATACCAATATACAACGAGCATTACGGTTGAAGACATGTTCAGAACAGGCGAGCGACTTTTGTCGTTCATACAAGGGGTCCCACAATCATCACGTTGTGCAATGTGATTTGAAATTTTTTCAGGCCATTTTTTTGCATTGCCAGGACTTAGAACATCGGCTTGAGGGACCAACGTCTTAAGCTGGTTTTCCACAGCGATACTTTTCGCGCGAATCTTTTGTTCCAGAGCTCTCAAGTGCAACGATCTGGAACAAATTGCTCAAAATACAAAAGAATGAAGTCGCTTCGCGCGAAAAATATCGCTAGTGGAAAACCGGCTTTAACCACTAGACCACCACATCGTTTGTCGCGTGACGCTATAGAATTTATCAAGTGACGCTATAGAATTTGTCAAGTGACGCTATATATAGAATTTATCATCTATTATAATTGAGCGCTACAATGAACCCTATGGTGCACAGACATCAACATCTTGAATTTTCAAAAAACTTACCATAAAATTTGACTCACAAAGAGGTTCACTAACAAAAGAAAGAGTAATTGGCCTGATTTATTACACTAGAGACGCATTACCCGTCTCGACGCGTGATCTGACAGATATTGATCATTCTTCTGAGTATAAACACACCAGATAAAATATGTCAGACAAAGTAGATTCGCGGGTTTAGAAACTGCACGGGAATTAGGAACGGACATGCTTGAAAGGGAAGTCCAAATTCAAAATGACGTTGGAAATGTAATTAGTGAAGCATTTATCAGGTAAAAGAAAATTAGATGAAGAAAGATTATTTGGGTGCCATTTTATGACGCAATTTCCAGTAGTTCGTCCCCACACCGTATTTACACTAACAGACGGATACGTCCAGACGAACTACCACTCGCCATTGTAATCAGGATTGCCAGATTACTGAATATTATATCTGCCAAATATTATGTAACTCAGTTTTAAAATATAATTTCATCAAATTCCCTCGGTTTAGGTACAATGACATATTGCGTAGGTACAATGACATATTACGAGTAAGCTATATTATAATGGTTTCTGGTATTCTTAATTTGAGAGATAAGTACGAGTAGAATCATATAAATCAATTAACAGAAAACGTACTGAATATACGCAAGTGTCGTTTTTTAACGATTTCGTGATGGTCAGAATAGGAAAATCCCAGTCAAGGATAACAACATCAAGAACAAGTTGATAGACACGCTCTGTTCTCCAAAGCTTTTAACAAGTTTGCACGAATCTGTTAGAAATATAGATTAATTTTAGATTTATTGAGTCTGATTTTAACCTAGTTCGAATAGGCGATAATAACCCCCATCCCTCCACCCGCTTCTCTCATTCATAACTTCAAAAACAACAAGCAGTAGAACATGCGGTTACTTTCTCAGTAGTACTACTTACCTTGACTAGCTTGACTTAAATCAAGAACAGTTTTAAAGACAGCATTCATTGATCTTTGTGCGAACTGAAGGTCATCGTCTTTAACAAGGCTGAGATCATCGCATTCTTTATGATAACAGCGCCTCATGTAACCTCTGAAGTTCGCTGTATCTCCCAACATCAAAGCGCTGTACGATGCGTCAGTGTCCCAAAATGAGTAGTGGTCACTGCGATACAGTTGCTCGTAGTAAAAATAGAGCGGTGATAGAGATGGTCGCCCCTGGATGGGAATAGCCATTAACTGCGCACGATAATTTGAATCTGTGAAATTAGTCACTACAATTTTAATCGAAGTATACCTTTTTTATACACAATCAATAATTTTTATATAATCACTGTAGAAAATCAACATCTATTATGCAATCGACCAACACTTGTAATTAATTTTTTGCTGCGATTTTTCGTGCGATTTTCTTCTTTTGATGGATGTGAACGAGTGAATTTGTCACGGATGTTCGAATAAGAGTTCGTTTACATCAGGGGGTTGTATGAAAGCCGGATAGCGCTATCCACCGGATAGTGTTGTTTTAATTAATCGCTTCAAAATCGCCAGTTGTTTGGTATAACTTTGATTGAATGTTAATTTTCCTAAATCGAGGATCCACTTTAGTAATTGTTGTTTTCAAAAATAAAATTTTATCGCTTTTCGAGCATTTTTAGAACGGTGGAAAAAACACTATCCGGCTTTCGTAGTGCCGGTTGTATCAAAGCCGGATAGCCGTATCCACAGGATAGTGTTTTTTCAATCGCTTTAAAATTGCCCGTTATTGCTATAACTTAAAATTCTATTAAAATTCTTAGCATTCCTAAATTGGGGATCTTCTTTAATAATTGTTGGTCCCAAACTGTTGATATTGTATTGGTCTTCAAGCATTTTTAAAACGGTTGAAAAAATCACTATATCTATATAGTGGATAGCGCTATCCGGCTTTCATACAACCGGCCCTTAAGTATTGTTAACTAATTACTCGTTCACATCTATCAAAAGAATAAAGTCGCACATAAAATTGTATCTCCTTTACAACGTACGTCCGATATTTATGCCATTGGTTCGCCACAGTAATAGCGACTCGAATTAGCAAGAAAATTAATTGATTAGCGGGGCACCGCGTGATTGACCAGAGTGATCGCGTAGCCGGGTTGGTGCGTGATGCGATATGCTGGAACACAAATTATATAATAACTACAATGAAACACGCAATTTGATTGGTTCGTATGGGTGCAGTATGAGACAATCCTGCACGAAAAGTTTACATTGCCGCTTTGCGCGGGAAATTTGACCGTCGTTTCATTGTAGTTATTTTATATATTTCACGCTTTCCGAAAGTCTCGCAATTTCCTGCGTAATCACGCAATCCTGCGCGGAAAATAATTTATTATTCCTTTAATGTATAAAAGGTTGTGACATGAGAGAATCTACCATTGCATGTTACTGATAATTCCCGTGTTTGAATGACCTGATCTAAACACGCGGGAATGTTGCAAGAGTTAAGCACGAAACACGAGCCGAAGGCGAATGATTTTACGATCTTTTCGTAATTCAATCAACATTCCCAAGTGTTTTGATCAGGCCATCAAATCACGGGAAACCATTAAGTAATTGTTTTATAAAATAACAACAACAAAGTAGTCTTCCAAGTTTGATTTCCATACGCGTATTAAATTTTCATGTTTGTATGGCATACTCAAAGGCAAGTTGGGCAAGGCAAATATTTTAGATCAAGATTTTATAATTTCTTTTAGAGTGAATTTCTTGTTCACTTACCATTTGAGAAGTACTTCGTAATTAGGGAAAAAATTTTTCTATCGGATTCTTTCCGTGCAATTACTGCCAGAAAATTTCCACGGAAGGAATCACTCTTGACATCATCATAAGTCTTGGGTAACACTTGATCAAATTGAGGTGGAAATTTTTGTGAACCTAAAAATAATTCAAAACCTCTTTAATCGTTTCGCAAACAAGAACTATTTGTAGTGGTAACACACGAGCTTCGAAATATAGCAATTTTGATGAAGTGGGGATCTGAAGGGAGATGCTTCAGAACTTGATAGAAATTTTTGAAAATCATATCCAATCATATTCTTGTAAGTTTGCATGGTGACATCAAATAGTAGATTAACTTGTACGTACACCATGCACGTAAGTGTTTAATACTGCAAAGCTCAGGGACGCCGGAAGATCGACAATTGGAGGGGGGGGTCATTATATTCAAACATCCAAGTTCACAGACAGTAAAAACAATCAATTTCAAAAGATACCAATAATGCAGAACTCGAATGTATATATGACTATATACCCCCAGTTATCAATGTTGCGACGTGCCTGCCAAAGCTTTCGGTCCGTTAACCCGGGCCTTCACTGATAATTGTTAATCAGATTGTTTGATTAACTAATTTATAGGTCTAATCTGGGCCGCAATATCGCCGCAATTAATTGCGGAATTGGTTGATTTTGGAGGATATTTAAAAAAAACAGGCATCACTAGGCGATTCTAGGCAGTGCTGGGCGTTCCTATAGGCGATTCTGGCAATATTTGACAAAAAAGTTAATGAAAGATATCTTAGAGGTGATAGCAAATATTGTGTTAGTAAAATAGCAACAGAAAAACACAAAATAAACCGATGGAATAAAATAATATACCTTGAATAGTATAATGATAGTATTAAAAAGCTGTCATTACATTTGATATATACTTCAATCCATAACTATCCCAATAACTATCACCATTGAAACCTAAACAATACCAGTACATACAATAATGTGTATTATCATTCACTTTATAGTATTCTCAATTTTGATTGGTTAATTTACCTGCAGTTAACTGCGTGCAAATAATACTCAGCTGCAAATAATACTCTGAGCATGCGCATTAATGTCAATTTTATAAACAATGGCGACTCGCTTTGCCGAACTGTCCGATAAAACGAACTCAAAATTGAAAATTGAGTGGTGAATGATAAAACAAAAATTGAAAATTGAGTGGTGAATGATAAAACAATTATTGAACTCGGTTCTCGCAAAATATCGTGATTTGTCGGTGGCTCGCAGATCAATTATTTGCCTCTGCCTTCGGCATCGGCAAATAATTGATCTGCTCGCCACCGACAAATTACGATATTTTGCTCGACCTCGTCCAATAATTGATAAATATAATATCAAAGGTCAATTGGTGTATAAATGGATGCAAATATAGTTCCTAAAACAAAGTCACATTTCAAAGTAAAATCTGCAAAATTGCCACTAACCAAGAAAATATTCCCTTACTGAGTACATGCATTACTATAAGTGTTCCTTGTAGATGTGAATATTTTTACCCCTTGCTTCTTGCTGCGGTAAATTCTTAAGAGGTTTGAAATACATTCGAGATTCGACAAATACTGATTTTGGTGAGATCAAATGAAACGGTATTTTTGCAAATGAAACAGATCATTTACTTCATTCTTACAAACAGACTTTCGTTTCCATAAGTTGTCCCCTCTGGCAATATTTATATATTTGCAGGGGGTGATCTTCCATTTACTTTCCGTGACTCATGATTTCCTTAGATTTCCGTAAAGTTCATTAGACAAACGTAACACGAAGTAAGAAATAAATCTACTGTTTGTGGCCAAAATGGCGCCAAAAATAGTCAAGTCGCCTTGAAATGAACATTATACGTATTTAGATTAATAAGCTGAAATTTGAACCCGATGTACTGGATTTAAATCCCCAGCATGCAGGCTAGCCAATGTAGACAATATTCAAATCTATTTACTAATTGTATTTTGCATATGTACTCCCTGCACGCATGTGTAATGTGGTGATGATAATATTGTTTTAAACAATTTAGACCGAAAAGTATTGTCAATTCTGAAACAATACCATACCCATGGTTTGCCATAAATAGCTGAACTATGGTATTCTCAATGTGATTTAGTAAAAAACCCCTAAAACTCCCTAACAATATAACAACAATCAATTTGTACCAAAAGATTGTATTTCACAGCATGATAAATAATAGGTTATACTACACAATTCTGTGCGATATTTTGGCTATCTGAAGCGATATTGTGCGATTCTAGACGATATTGTGGCCCAGAGTAATTTCACTGATCAAGAACCGGTGAATCAGTTCAACTTTCTCAATCACACTTCCTTCTTTTTTAATTTTGAAAAGTCGACAATAATTTACATGACTGATAGCCTATCTCCTCCACAGGAGTACGAAATTTATCAAAAAACTCGTACTCAAAAGCCCAACGACTACGAGTTTTGGCTGATAGCGTAAGCAAACAACGCGCGAGAATGACGAATCTCGTACTCGTAGTCGTACTCGTAGTCACTGCTAAAGCTCCCTATTGTTGAAATATGATCCATTTGAAGCGAAATATGAAACCTTGAATTCTGGTGTAGCCCTTCCTCGTATACCGATGTCCGACAAACAGGAAGAAACGATTTCAAAACGCGAAGGATTGATTGAATCAAGACAGTCAAATGATAGCGATGTCGATATATCAATTGTATCGTTTCATGAAATGGAACTGTGTACGCTTAATATGTATTACTGTAAACTATGAACATGTATAAATTGAAGGAAAATTATATTCAAATTATATAAACAAGCTTTAACTGACTTTTCGCCATCATGAAATCATTAATCAGCAGGCGTTCCCCTTCGCATTACCCGCATTTCTAATGCTGCCCGCGCCGATCGCTCTCTAATTTTCCCGCCCGCTTGCAGGATAAGAAACGCCTGTGGAGAAGGTACGCTAAAAAAATCAGGCGAAAAATTTCAATTCGATGGAAAATTTGGAAATATGGCGAGTGTTAAATCGTTTTGCTGGTTAATTTTAGTATTTCTTTTCATGTAGCTTTTCAATTAATATCTGAAAAAAGTGGGGGGTTTTCAGTCTGTGTTATTTTAGTCTGTTTTGTAAAAAACGAGCCTGCGTAGTTGGTGGTTAAAGCTTTCAGCGTGGGTCTATTGAAACACCGAATACGAACCTCGAGCACGGTACCATAGACCCCAAACGGCGGCGATTGGCCGATTGTTATAATCTTATCAGTTAGCTATAACTTTTTTTTGGTCATGTTTCTCCTGAAGCAGATGCGACAAACGTGGTTATATTAAGAATATGGGAACGAAATGACATCCTAAATAATTCTTGGTAAAGGACATACCTTCTGAAGAATTATGATTGAGCATTGTCTCCAGTATGATCGCTCCACCAATTGTTCCTCCTGTCTTTTTAAGGTAACTGCTGATATTTTTTACATACTCCTTGCTACCGCAGGCGATTGGCCAAGAAATATTGCACTCGTCTGTCCATTCTTCGAAATCAAATGCAACAAACAGAATAGTGTTGTTTACTTCACATTTCGCTTCGCCTGAGGTAAAATTATCAAAAATATATAATTTTGTTAGAGGCTGTTTATATCCTCTCCCTTTACCGAGATTTAACGACTGCGTTACTAATTTACATCACCAATTTCTACTCTAGAGATTTCTTTTGAAAACGCGTATACGTACAAAATAAATCCGTGGGGCAAAACGTGAATATTCACCCCCCATTATTTTCGATCCTAATAATTTCTTACCGTTATGAACTGAAAAGGTATAATTACAGAGCTTTAGATTTGAC
The DNA here is from genome assembly GCF_004324835.1 of Dendronephthya gigantea. Classification (NCBI taxonomy): domain Eukaryota; kingdom Metazoa; phylum Cnidaria; class Anthozoa; order Malacalcyonacea; family Nephtheidae; genus Dendronephthya; species Dendronephthya gigantea. Next base: position 887,105 of record NW_021163069.1, read on the forward strand.
TACGGCTCCCACTATGCTACGAGATTCATCAAATTGACGTGATATTCGTGATACGTATTGACGCCAGAGACTCGTAGCCGTTTTAAGAACGCCATTTTAAGAAAACTTCGTAGTCCTCTCTACGTAATTTAAAAAGCAAAAAAAGTTTACATTTTCTCGTTTTTTCCAGAAAAAAAATTTAAGAGAACCATTTTTCGTGACCGTGGCCTTTGATTATGTGTGTTTTACAGTATTTGACAGTATAAACTTGCATTTATTATTGTGTTTGCAGAGGTTTATCATGCTAGTACGAGGTGGCGTATCCATACAACGTTTTTTTCACGCCACAGTGACGAATCTAGCGGGCGCCGTAGTCAAATCTAAAGCTCTCTATTACACTGGTGTCAGCGACGGAGTTGAAAATTCGCCTCAGTTTTGCTTTTGTTTTTTTATTATGTTTTTTTTATTATTTTCCGTCGTCGCAAGTTAGTAATGGCGCGAAATATACTGGTATTTGAAAAGTGTATGTAACCGCATTTATTTACGTCCCAGTCTTGTCTCTCAAGAGTTGTGGTGCACAGCTTTGGCTAATTTTCCGATGCGCGATTCGATTTCGCTCGCAAGATACTGCAATTCCTCCAAGAGAAACAAATAAACCGTTCTTTTTATGCTCTTCGATTAAGTTTAGGCTGAATTGGGGTAAGAATATATTAAATACAAGTAGATTCTGGTCCTATTTTAATAATATTGCTGCTATTTCGCCGTTTAACAAGATGTGGTCGTGCATGGGCGCGTTGAACGTCGTAGTTTGCACAGGATTGAAGATTTAATATAACTGTATAAGCGCGAATTCCAAAGGCAAAGTGTAAGACAAAGCGAATGTATCATGCGGTTTATTTACATTTTTGAACAATTGAACTTCTATACTTTTTAAAGTTGTACGATGTGCTTCTGAATTTTGCAATCGAACATTAGGCTCGCAAGGCATCTAAATGAATATGAACTGTATAGAAGCTTTATAATTTATTGAAGACTGGCACGTGCGCCGAAGTTAAAGCGAGAACAGGCGTCTTGTTGGAAACTTAAATACTTGCTCTTTTATACCGCATAAGGATCAGTAAATCATTAAATGCAATTTATCCTTCTGTAAAGGTCTGTTAATTTCTTTTCGTAAACCAATCACTAAATGTCTATACTCCTAATGCGGGCCCGTGAAAATTTGATGCCTTAACAACAACAAACCTGACCAATTAAAGGTCTTGACCTGGGCCAATCGTCTTGTTGGCTGGAATGAATCGTCAGCGTGCTATTTTTGATATTAAAAAAAAAACAGTTGAACGTCAACTGGCACTTACCTATATTCTTGGCAACTTGAAGTAGTGCAGTGACACCAGAACCATTATCGTCGACTCCTGTTGTGTTTTCTACAGTATCATAATGTGCGCCCACGATCACTATCTTATCATTAGCTGTCCCTGTTCTGTATGACCGAATCATACCCACGATATTCTCAGCCTGCAACGTCTACAGAGAGAATATTTTAATCAATTTTCAAGGGGGATTATTCAAAATACAGACAAGAAAATACACATGAAAGCTATAATCACTTACATTTCCAATCATTGCTTTCTCAATCCAGACATGTAATCCATAATCCTTGAAAGATTTCATGATGTAGTCGCGTGCAGCTTCCTTCTGTTCTGGACTGGTCACGTGATTACGAGATCCTTTGAAATTTTTCAACATTGATAAGATTTCGCTGGTATCACTTTGAATGTCGGGAAATTTGTCGCACAACACAAGATGATTGCCTTGAAAGGATCAAAGGAATTCTTTACAACACCAGAATTTCGTAGTAAAAAAAAATTCGTAGAAAATTCTTCAGACTAGCTAATCCAAGCAGAAAACTATTTTCAAGTGTTCGATTTAGATGTTACACAATTTTGGAAAGCACTTTGTTAACAAATATTTCCGAGTAATCTTACGTTTCTCAACCCATGGACCCTAAATTTATCCCCAATTCACTATATTAGAAAAACTGGCGGGTCTGCAAGATACGTGATTAAAATTAATAATTGTTAAAGAAGCTAGATCCAGCCAAGTAACCTTTTGTTTCATTTAAGACGATTCTTAAAACTAAGTTTCACATTCTGTGTCATCGATTTTTCATTTTGCAGTGATCCGCCATTTTGGAGGATAAAAAGTGTTTACGTTTGGCAATTCTTATTTGTCGCCCGAGTGTCGTATCATACAGCCAACTACGCCACTTCGAGTTGTTTGGACCCGGGCCCTTGACTTGAAAACGTAGTAAAAATAGACGTTGCCATGCAACGTTGTTGCAAGAACGAATTCGAATGTGAAGTGAGAGGCAGACGGATTTTTAATATAATTTTTTATTTGTTAATTCGACCGAAATATTTTACTTCTAAATTCCAACAACTGAGTGTATCTCTTCCAACGTCTAAAAAAGCCCGAAAATAAAATACCCTAAAATCCCTGCTATTTCAAAAATCTCGGCATCTCAGGATAAGATCTCACACGCGTGGCCAGTTTAACACGTGGCTCTGTGGGCGTGCGTGATATTCGCGCGTGGTGCTCCCGCGTGATGCGCGTTGCTTTTCCAAGAATAAAAGCATGCTTTCTTTGAAAAATGGCACTAGACTAGCTCAAACAACTCTAGGCTGATTTCCCAGCATGGATGTGAAACACACAATAAATACAACGATTTGCACCAAAAATAACTACAGGAAGCAACGCGTGCTGTGACATTCAACAATGCTCATATCGTGAAACTAAAAAAGGTTTAAAAATCCAGACTAAATGTTGGTTGTTAAAACCGAAAGTGCGGTTAATGTAAGCGTTTCCATAACTTTGCGATGGTGTATTCGGCCTATGATAGTGTATTTGGTCTATGAGAAATGAGAAATATTTCGCCTGCTTCTTGTAGATTGCTAGCCATCAGAAAAGTAGATCCTCGCGTGGAAATTAAAACTAGGCAAACCAAAGAAACATAAAAAATATTTCAAAATTAGGCATTGTCTTGTGGCAACAATTATAGCACGAAATATAAAATCTTGATGTATGCACTGATCGATCTTGCGGTCACCTTATCTCAATGTTTGTATATTTGCAACATCTCGCATTTAGAGTTTTGTTCAGACAAGTTGAGAAGCGAGTTGAAATTATACTTTGTCTGTGTTACACAATATCTGTTTTACATTCATGTTCCTAGTGATGTAAAAATACAATATTCCATATTTTACTTACCCAACGCCAAACACGCCATGGAGAAGGCAGTGAAGACGAGAATGCGAGTAAACATAGTAAATTTATTATGCTTCCAAAAACGACAAAGAAACACCGTCCGTATTCAGATCGATTAGATAATTTAGGGCTGTTTACATGAGCCCGGTTACCCGAGATTCAACGAAGCGTGAGAGGACTTTGAGGTATTGAAATAAGTCTTTATGACACCAAAGCACTGATTGGATAACGCATCTATAGAAGGCAAAAGTGAAGCCGGAAGTGTTTGGCCGCCACGTGATTCAAAGGCCCCACTTTCGTATCATTTAATATAGATTTCTATTACAGAACCGTAGTTTTTTTTCGTTTTTTGCCTTGTTCACGTTTCTGCCCGGGCCAATTTTCCAATTACAAACATAGAAACATACGAGAAGAAATTTGAGCCAAAAATTTGGAATATTTTGGCTTCATAACGCCGGGAAAACGGAATTTACAACTTCGCGTTTTGGACATCGTTTTATATCAACACCACTCAAAGCGTCCTCGTTTTGATATTTGATAAAAGTGTTTTGAAAACTAACCTCTCGGTTCACTGCTGTTCGCGATATATAGCCGCTTCGTTTCTTCAGGTTTTCTGAGAATATTTGTCCAAGAGCAGAAATTCTATATTTTGAGTTGATTTTGTATCAAAATATAAAAACGAGCTCGCTTTGAGTGGTGTTGATATAAAACAATGTCCAAAACGCGAAGTTGTAAATTCCGTTTTCGCGGCGTTATGAAGCCAAAATATTCCAAATTGGCCCGGGCAGAAACGTGAACAAGGCAAAAAACGAAAAAAAACTACGGTTCTGTAATAGAAATCTATATTAAATGATACGAAAGTGGGGCCTTTGAATCGGGTGGCGACGAAACACTTCCGGCTTCACTTTTGCCTTCTATAGATGCGTTATCCAGTCTTATTTCAGATCAGTGCACCTAACAAGCACATGCTATTGTTGTAGTGATTATACGACTGCCAGGATCATGTTATTTGCTCATTTCAATACCTGAAAATCATCTCACGCTTCGCTGAATCTCGGGTAACCGGGCTCATGTAAACAGCCCCTTAGTCCTTTCAGTTTTTTTGGCAGACAATGACAGATGCTCTATATGTTCGCTGACTTCGCTCATGCTGTGTTTAGAGGTCACATGATCGGTCATGCACAAAATCTTGCTTGGAATTGTAAACTATATACTAAGGGCAAGGTTTAGTGTTCTCAAATATAATCCACGATTATCCCTATTCAATTGGTAGCATCACTGACAATTTTGCCGCCTAAAAACTGTTTTTCGTAGCGGATCGACTTTCTGCGATAGCTTTCCTTTGAAATTCAGAGATTTAAGCGGAACTTATCTCAATATTGAGATAAGTTCTTGTTGAAATATGGTCCATTTGAAGCGAAATACGAAACGATTTCAGAAGATTTCAGATGGAACGATTTCAAAACGCGAAGGTTTGATTGAATCAAGCCAATCAAATGATAGTGGTGTAAATATCATCAATTCATCGTCTCGTGAAATGGAACTGTGTACGTTTAATATGTATTACATAATTAAATTGAAGGGAAATTATATTCAAATTATAGTAACATGAATAATATCAATGAATAAATCTGAAAGCATATCGTGATGATCAAAAGAAAAAAAGCACAATCACTACGCTCTTTAACTGCGCTAAACAATTTTGTAGTCAGTTTTTGGATTAGCTAACGCCATCTTGAAATCATTAATCAGCAAGCGTTTCTCTTCGCATTACCCGCATTTCTAAAGCTGCCCGCGCCGCTCTCTCCCTAAATTTCCCAGTATTATGAAACGCCTTTGGAGGATGATGCTCTTGTTGTTTAATCATACTGTCTTTAGGGGTCACGTAGTCGGACACTCACAAAGAAGCCAAGGCGGTTATCTGAAACGCGGAAAGCGGACACAGACACGCGGATATAAAAAATATATAACGTTTCAACCAAGGGAATTTTTACCATGATTTTGGTTAACTATAATACTATCGATGGAATATGACCGAGGATTTATGTTTTTGAAGTAGGCTATAGATGTCAGTTACCCCATGTATACAGCACAGTATTCTCACACACATTTCTTATGTACAATATCAGGTCCAAATTCCTCATATTCAAGAGACGTAATCCACATTGATTTGAAATTAGACAACTTTGACAGCATAGCACCTCCTTGCCACGTCAGAAAATTTCTGTTTTCGACCGCCTCAATTTTGATGCTGTCTGGAGTTCTTGTGCCTAGAAGTTTGCACAGCTCTACGTGGAGGCGACGAGAGAAGCCAGAAAACATTGTCGAGCCACCTTAATAAAAACAGGTCAATTTAATAGTATATTGCATGGTAATAAAAGTCATTTGTGGATATGAAAACAAACCTTACTGTCATTTTACTGTTATTTATATACTTGTGGGTCCCAAAAGAGTGCTTATAGGCATTCAAACTCTACATTGTTATACAATTACATTGTTATGGGTGATTTCAATAGTTTTCGTTTTTATTGAGACACCCAGTAGATCCTCGATTCTTAGGACAAGTGTGAATCAGGCCTAAAGAATCTGATCCATTGAAAGACTGATCCGTAGTTAAACAAACCTGAAATGACAATATTCTGTAACAGACTCGATCTCACGTCAACAGCACACTGCATTGTAGTCTTATAGATAACTTCCTGAACTCCGTCTGTTGCCATGCCAATCATCGATGGCGCGAAAAGCACCTCAGGACAACGGAATCGCTCGCTTCCAATTGCTACAGTTTGGCCATCCGGCATCTTCAATACGAAAAGTCGTATATTTAATATTTCTACCTAAGTATTCAGTAGCGTAGACAGCCTGTCGATTTGTCCCGCTATGCTAATATTTTTGTGTTCACTGACTGTGAAAACAATAGATTTCTAAAGACATGAACAAATATAATAACTCGAAATTTACATAGCGGGACAAAATCGTTAGGCTGGCTACGCCACTGTAGGTATTCCGATTTTCAGTAGTCGTGTATTGCTAGATTCTATTTCATCTCCACCATCCGTGCGAAAAGACAGATTATATTTTTTAGGTCAGGAATATATCATTTTAACTTTTTCACGCAGTTTGCGCAGTACCAGAGGCCGGTTGTATGAAGCCTTGTAAGGTCTGACCCGGCAGAATAAAAGAAAAGCATGATTTGCATTTTGTCGTAATTGCGGTGAACAATTAGGTCATTTTCACCGATGGGAAGTTGTCCGAATGTAACTTCGTGTTTATTTTTGTATTCAAATCGTTCATTGTTGGCAGCAAACAAAAATAAATACTTTATCACATCAGTCACTTTGACATGTCACGACACTCACAAGTAAATGGAAACCAGGCATAATGAAAATTTTAGAAGACCTAATCAACAATGGAGACAGAATACAATCCTAATGAAACGGACATGGGCAAATGTGATGGTTTTTAGTGGATGTAGATAAGCATCTAGAAGACAACTTTGACCCTTACAGTGTAAAATGTGTCATTTCTCTCTCCAACGTTGTACGCCTTTCTTTCACTCTCGTAATCCATAACCATGTAACACAACTTCTCTTTTATATCGCGTGCAATGTCCAGCTCTGCGTGCGTTTCCATAGTAACGCCACGATCTCGGAGCATGCGCGATAAACAAGCAGTCAGTTCACGACCAGCCAACTCGGTCGTGTTGGTAGCGTGTGACAGCGCGTAGCCTTCGTAGACTGGGACTGAGTGGGCCCGACTATAGCCACAATCGAATACCAACCCTTAACAAGAAGTGCATGAAACAAATGTTTTCAAAGCGAGTTATTTTCACTTCTACTAAAACCAACACTATAATTGTGCGTAACGGTATAATTGTGCGTAAAGAGTATCGAGGGCAGCGTTTATTAGAGGGTGGCTTCTATTAGAGGGCGGCGGTTATTAAAGGGATGCTTTTATTATAGTGAAAAGAATGAAGGCGATTTATACCGGTCGTTCTTCCAGTGGCAAACAACGAGAGAACAGCTTGTGCACAGGAATATGCAGCAGGAACGTGGAATGTCTCGAACATGACTTGTATCATTTCTTCACGACTTGTTTTCGGGTTGGAAACTGGTTCACTTATTAGCACTGGGTACTGGTCCGATTCACAGCGTAGCTCTTCGTATACTTCATCCAATAACTATATCATGATAAAACAATGTAACCTTATTTATAGGGTAATACCATGGCAACGCTACAAATGACGTGCATTGACAAAGGAACATTCACATTCCTATAAACCTCACGAATAACGACAACGTAAACCTCGCAAGGAATGCTGGTCTATGTGACAAGAAATACATTATGTATAACGTCTATTGAGTTTGATGGGATCAACAATTGCACAGCTGTGAGGGCTATTATCACAGTTAATAGAATATACATGGTTTGGAGACAACATGGAGACTACAATACAACCTATTAACTATGTTGAGGTAGATTTATGCAAAAATTGCTCCTTTCACATCACATGTCTATTGTATTTTACACAGATAAACCAATAGCAATCTTTTGATTAACATATTTTTTAGGTCAAGATCGTGAAGCTTAGCAAGACGAATGCCATTGGTAAATTTGCCTAAAATACAATAGACACGTGACGAGAAAGGAACCATTTTTTGCATAAACCTGGACAATAACAGAGTTAATGAGTGTATTGTTCTTATATTTAGTCTCCAAACCATGGTATGATAAAGGAATACTTTGAATCTCGATATTCAATGTTTAAAAACGTTTAATATACAAAAGAGAATCCCACCTTTTCCATGAGATCCCAGTCTTCAACGAAACCATTCTTTAAAGGGCGATGTAAATTTAATACTCGATGTAAATGCTTTGCTTCTTCACCGACATAATAATCTTTGTAACGTCCAGAATGTTGGACCTAAAAAGAAATATAACTTCAGTCGAAAATCCTATTTCTACAAGGAAGATATGTGTTATTATTTTTGTTGGAACATTTATTTGGGCAGTAAGAGTCAATACGCTTCACTGATTTGTCACGATATCTAAATGTAAATAGACTAGTAAAATGTCTAAAACTTCCAACTTATCAGCTCTCAACATTTCGTTGAAATGATTCCCTAAATACTGCTAGTGGTAAACCTAGGAAAACTTCAGGATTATGTCGTAAGGTATAGCGCCACAAAAGAAGTCCACAATTACAGAAAAGATGGCAAATGTACATTTACCACGTTGCTTGGCTAGAAAAAAGGCAATAAAAATACTAAACGACGTGAAATTTTAACATCATCATCTCATAAGTACATTCCTGTAAAATGTTCACCTGCCATCATTTTTGTCATCTCGATTGATTGGATTGACACACGATTAGAAGAAGATTATTTTCGAAATCTATAAGCTAAACGAGTTCCTTTGCTCCTAAGACCTAGTAGTCAATATCCGACTTCCCCGTGGCTTAACCACGAAAAAAAACAATACTTGAGAGTCGAACCAACAATACCTCTGATTTTGGCATCCCTACAACGGAAGGAATGACGACTCTTGGTTTATCGTCAACAGAGAATCCCGCCTTGCAATACCCTGTTCCAGGATCGATAATTACGGAAGACGAGAAGGAGCTCTACAGGAAATCGAGAGTAAAAATTCATTTTTAGGAAATACGTTTTCTCTAGGCTAAACGAGACGTATTTCACCATTAACGTCAACTTTGGTTTTTGCGCGAGACCTGTATAAATTAAGCTGTTCATACATAGTACAGCACATACTCTGAGATTGAAGGCTATTAGAGTAAAAATACGTGCAAATACGTGTAAAATGTTAATGTATGATATAGATTGCTATAAAGCACGGAGGAATGGGGCGTCCTCTCCTCCTCCTGTTAGCATACGGAGACGAGAAAAGCTTTTTTCAGGGTAGTTTCAATTTCCCTAATAACTTTTTGACATTGATTTTTCTGTCAGTAAAACGATTTTCGATAATTTTTTACACGAATAAATAACTAATAACAAACAAACGGAGACTTATATATAAGTAATTTAAAGAAATGTTCTCACACTATTAGCAGCGCTATCCTCTGCATCCATGTTATCGTCATCAAAACGCGCGGTCCGGAGAACAGAAGGACTGGGAACAAAAATATTTGACTGTTCTTGAACCTTGTTATCATTGCTATCAACATGTGTAGCTTTGTATCTCATCAAATCCTCGTATTCACTCTCTTCTTCCTTGATATCCTCCAACACCCTGCAAAAATCGTCATCATCCTCACTATCGTCAGACATAAATTGGTGTCCCTCAGGAATGCCATTTTCGTCATCTGTGCTGGAATGTTTCTCGCTAACGTTGCTTGTTGTTTCTGCCGGAAAAAATCATTGATTACATTCCTCTATATCACGCAATTTATTCTATCAACTTAAAAAGCACAATTTAGTTTTCTGCCCTGTATATATATATATATATATATATATATATATATATATATATATATATATATATATATATATATATATATATACTGAATATACAGGTTTGTGGTATATTCGACCTGGCTAATTAGAGTGGATAATACAGGTTTATGGTATACTCGACCGAGTTAATTAGGAACAAATATACCGGTTTATGGTATATTCGACCGGACTAATGAGAGTCGAATATATTGGTTTATAGTACTTTAAATTTGTAGTTACCTTCAGGTTTGTGTTTCATCTCGTGCTTATCAAGGCTCATTTTCTTTTCCAAAATGCCTTCTTCTTTGGAATTTTCGATCTCGATTATTTTATGATTGACTTCATTGTTGCATGCTACTACAAAATTATTCTCCAAATCATGCTCCTCCTCGACTTCAAGGCTTTCTTGACTAGAGAATTCATCTTTCTGATTATGCAGTAATCCTATCAGGTCATTCGCGAGAACGGCTTCGCTATGCTTGTTCAGATCTATGGAGAATTCAACATCAATCCCCAAACTTTCATCTCGAGAATCCTTGCCCTCTGCAGACATTCTATCACCAAACGGGACCCCTGTACGTTCAAGGTGACTACCAGTTTGAGCAACATCTGAAATTCTTTCGTTCTTGTTTTCTTCAAGATCATCGAGGCTAACTTTGCAATTATCCCATTTTGTTTCAACATCATCCTCAATGTCCAAGTCTACTAAATAATTCCCGATCTTTAACTCTTGGTTATCATTATTTGCCGGATGATTATCCATACGGATTTCAAGATTATTTAATCCTGACTGAGGTAAATCGAACTTTAGTTTATTTTCTCTACCATCATCCACATTTACGTCACAACTATCAACAGTTATCTCGACATCACCCTCATTTACCTCCTTATCGCCAGGTAAGCCACTCCCAACATCATCAAGATATACATCTACATCGTCTTCACTAACTCTGTCATCATCCACACATCTTCCACCATTATCCATTTCGAACATTTTATTCTCTTCATCATCGCCAAAATTCACTCCAATATTATCCAAATCCACCGAAAAACCACCTTCGTTCACATCACCATCCTCACAGTTACGATTATTCACCGGATTTTTAGCCCCTTTTACTTGAAATCTATCCACATCTACCTCATCATAATCACTTTGATTATCTCTATTCAGATCACTTATCATTAGATCATCGATAAGCTGATTCATTTCATCAATGTCATCATCATTATGATCTAAAATGGCAGGAGGATAATGACCCATACCTAAAGGAGGAACCCTTGGTCCTGCTACTTCCAATTTTTCGTGCTCTACCTCCGGTGGTCTTTCTTGCAAAATGCTTATCAATTCTTCTTCGATTTTACATCTCCTGTTATCATCTGAGTTGCTTACAATAATTTCACTAATGTCGCTCACGCCACCGTCAACCCTGACATCTGTGTGATCGATTGGTTTTATTGGAGATGTGTTTTCCTGGTTAAATGGCGTAATCTCTGCTGTCTTCGTTTCATGTTGAGAAAAACTCCTTAAACCTTGTGGTGTGTATGGTTCATGTTGTGGCAAAAGTTCTTCGTTGGGAGCTGTCATTTCGTCCTGCAGTGAAGGTATCTCGGGGTGGAGTGAAGGTATTACATGATGTGATGAAGCTATTTCGTGCTGTGTTGGGAATGTTTCGCGCTGTGGGAAAGACATTTCGTTCCGTTCAGTGAGTGTTTCGTGTGGTGGTGAAGGAAATTCGGAATTTAAAGAGGGAATCTCGTAGCGCGGTGACGGTGCCTCGTGAACAGGTGATGGTATTGCGCAATGTGAACGCAGTTCCTCACGCTCCGGCGAATCATAGCTATCTGTGTTTGGTTGAGGTAGATTGAGTTCCATTGGCATATTTCCTCGATGAAAATCAATCTTTGTGCCTTTACTAAACTTGCCTAAAGGATAACTGCCAATGCTCTCAATATTTTGTAAAAGCTCCTGGTTTTCTATTTCTCCTATTTCTAAGTTCTTACTTTCCTGTTCGTGAATATTCTTATCACCTTCAATTAGTTTTTCTCGTTCGAGTCGCAATTGCTCTTTTTGCTGCCGGAACTTATCCTCGAGTCTTGCCTGCTCTTCACGCAAACTTTCTTTCAGTTCTTCTTGATTCAACATACCGCTGGACGACTGACTGCATAACAACATCAACTCCTCTTCATCTACGTTATCATCAAACTCATCACTAGCCTCCAGCTCGGAATCAAATTCTTTACAATTCTCTTGCAACACTCCGTCACCTTGAAGATTTTGCGAAGCAGTGAATTCCTCAGAGGTATCCTTTGACTCAAATGGTTCACCTGTATCATGTCCAGCATCAGTTTTAGTGTTTCCTTCAACCCCAATCTCACCCTCTTCCTTCTTCGTACCCAGCAATGTATCCTTTGCATTCTCCTGCCAATTCGTGTTTGTTTTATCGTCACTAAAATCCCTGATATATTTTCGGAATGCTCCATTACCATCGAACGTTTTATCCTCGCTGTCGGGGATTTTTAAAGAGATGTTAAACGATGATGCCATATTGCCATTTACAACATTTTCTGAAGAAAGTTCCGCATGACCGCCTGATTCATTTAACGTGACAATACTCTGTCTCGCCCGGCAAAGTTGTATTTGCGCATTAAAATATGCCTTTTCTATTTCTTTTCTTGTCGAAATATTATCGACGATTTGCGTCAAGCGCGCTCGATGTTTATTCTTTATATTTGTCCAGTGGTTAGCTGCTTCACTAGCAGCCTTCAGAAGTTCTTCACGTGAACTGTCATTGGATACATTTTCCACTTCACGTGATGAAGTTCTCGAATCACTAGAATAACACTCAACATCACGTGAACTATTTTCTGGATCACGTAAACGACCATGTGAACTGTTTTCAGAATCTTGTGCTATGCACATATCAGCAGCTTTAGTTGATGAATTTTCAACTTCTTCAAATTCATAGTCAAGTAGACCAGAATGACTTCCAGAATCAGGTTCAAATACCTCCACTTCATGTGAATGAAACTCGACATCACGTGAATTTTCCGAATTGTTTACACAATCTTCAGGATCATCTGATCGGTTTCTTGATTCAGATGACACTACTGGGGAGGTGTTAACGTTGCCATCTGGTGGTATTAAGCTAGAATTACTCGTAGATACTGATTCACCCGGACTATAATACTTCTCGAATGTTGTGAAGGTATTATTTTGGGGAGAAGGGATTTCAAGGTTGCACAGACGTTTTAAACTATTGCACCCATCCAACAAATCGATAGGTGAAAGCAAATTTATTTCTCCCTGATTCTCTCTTCGCGTTGAGGTTGTTAAATTACCACGATTTTCTTTGTCTGATAGTTCAGTATCAACTGGGAGCAAACCAAATTCCAGTTTTGTTTGATCAGCGCCTATATTTCTAGGTTGGTTTATGCCACCAATTGCAGAAACATTACCGTTAAGAATGGGGTCTATGTTTTCAATCACAGCACTGCGGCTTACGTTCAAATCAGAAGCAATTGATCTATGTTTTCCTTTCCTAGATTTTCTTTGCAGCGACTCAGAACGCCTATTCCTAAATGCCTTACCGGTATGATAATCATTAACGACAGTGCCTAGACTTCCTATCTCGGCATTCCGGTTTAAACTGGATGTAAATGGCACATCCTCATTTCGTAATGAAGTTCTACTAATCTTTCCTTTGTCGTCAAAATCTACAACAGCTCTCTTAGTGGCACGAGGGCTTCCAGCTCTCTCATAACTAGAACTAAGGGAAACCTCTGGTTTGTTAGGACTCGATTTTTCCTCGGCGAGCTCTCTGATTTCCTGTTCCAGTATTAACTGTTCATACAGTAACTCCTGATCACGAAGCCTTCTCTGAATATCAGCCAAGCGTGAATTATCCATCCCAGTCCCAAAATCCTCCGTCCCAGACCTTGAGTTAACGATGTCATCATTCGAGACGGTAGTCGAGCTCATGACGTCATCATGCCAGCGTTTTGTTGAAAAATCTGTGGAAATTGTTGAATGTAAAGGTAATTTATTGTTGTCCTTCTGCGTGGAACGTTGAAGCGACGAGTTTCGACCGGACGATGGTCGTTTTTGACCACTAGACGATTCCAGGTCTAAGCTGTAAATCGACAAAAGATTGAAGATGAAAAAACAAAGTTTCTCGAATAAAAAATAGCATGTGCATGGCAGGCTTAAAACACCGTTGGTCATGAACAACGGACAAAAAAGGAAAAAAAATACTGCTCACAATTATTTATAAACAAACATTTAAGCAAGCATAAAAAGATAAGGATATAAAATCTATGGCAATACAAAAGTATGGTGGCGTGATATGGACAAGACATGGCTTGAAAATTTCTTTCGTGTTACAAAATATAATACTTTCCTAATTTTACAACATTCGTCGAATGTCCGTGAAATGAATTAGTTCTAGTTAAAATACGAGCGGCCGATCTGTATGGGAATTTACAATGGCTATTGTATATACCATACAGATCAGCTACGAGTATTTAACGTGCTTGTGAAATGAATAAATTAAACCTAATGCATATTAACATCAAGCTAACTGTCTAATAAAGTTATACAGGGTGTCTCAAAAAAAACGCAACAACTTAAATATGCAAGAACATTAATACAGCTCTAAAGCTCAACTCTGTAGATAAGCACCTCTTAATCCTCTTAAAATGGCTCTTAATCCTTCATTTACAATGCTAAAAGTCATTTTAGCTGAACTATGGTGCAAACCCGAACAATATTAATATTCTTGCATATTTAAGTGGTTGCGTTTTTTTGAGACACCCTGTATACGGATTGTGTAATTAAGATTGGTTGTATATCATATGGATAAAGCTAATTAAGATTGGTTGTATCAAAGTTAATATTCGGATTACTAATTCATAATACCTTTATGCAGTGCAGATGTATACATGTGATCAAAATACCGCGCAATGATTGGAAGAATTTCAAAAATTTAAATACAACATATACCTCTCCTCTTCGTCGCTAAAATCACCATGTTGCGACTGGTGAGCATTTAACATTTTTTCCATTTCTTGGCAACGGTTACCTAGCAACCGAACACGGTTACGAAGTTCCAGGTCGTCGATTTGCTCCACATATTCCAGCAATTTACCGAATTCCTCTCGGGTCAGTGGAGGATACTTTTCCAGAAAGTTTGCAATCTTTGGATCAACAATTCTCGATGTGGAAAGATGAGTATTTTCTTGTGTGATCATTGGGAGAGGATTCATTGGGCAGAGATCACTAGCTTTCTCGTACCAACTTTCTGCCTACAATATGACCACAGAACAGGAAGAAATTAAACTAAAACTAACTAATTAAATTTCGTGGTACTTCACTTGAAGAGGAATAACCTCTGGAGCGTCAATGGTCTTCAATTCGAGTGTGATTGAAGCTAGGAATTGAACAGGCCATTTCTTATCAATCCAATATAAACCCTTTTCCAATATGATTATTCAACAGTAACTGTCTGAGACATGCAAATAATTAATCTTGTTTGACATGTTTCGATCTCAGCGTCTTTGGCGAACTCTCATGACGAAGATTCTTATAGGTCGAAACCTGGAGAGGTTTTCTTGTATCTAATAGTATGAAAACAATTATATACCTTGCGGAATACGTGCATAAAATCTTTTTCGCTAGTATAATGTTTCAATCTCAGTTCCGACTTTTTCGTAATGTTTTCCATCAATTGAGTTAAGTTATCAGCCATGAGATCGAGGCTGCCATTGGGCGTGCGCAGTGAGCGCTGATATTGGCGCACTTCTTTCAACGTGTGACGGGATTTTCTCAGCATCACCTATAGAATAAAATTACCAAGAAATTGATTCGAAGATCAAGTGCGATTAAAAAGCTAGGTAGACTCATCTATCTCACTTGCTTTTGGTATTCCCACGTATGTTAATGATAAGCATTAAAGGCACACACACCACAAACCTGTAGGGGATTCGATTGTGCACGCAAAAATACAAGCACCAGGGATACAAAGGGGTATTGTCACGATATTACATTTTTCGCAAAATAAATAAAATCAACCCTACCTTCACGGGTTTGTAGAATTCATTCTCGAAGTTATTCTTTTGTTTTACAGCTTCAGCCAGCGTCTTGCTCTGAGTAGGAACTGGCGACAGATAGGGCAGACCTTCTTCAACAATCCACGTACAACACTGAAAGATTTATCAAACTTATCATCACTTTGATATCCAATCATTAGCAAACTGATGATGAACTGTCGCTGATACCACATCATAATTTCTAGCATTCCGGCTCAGTCAATGAATGTAAAGCTATTCACGTTTGATTAATTTATAAGAATCCGAACGAAGCATTAAAAAATCTACAGAACAATATTCGAGGTTCACCCTAAGTTACAAACGACAAATAAGCGCGGTCCCTGTTTGTGGAGAATTAATAGTATTTTGTTCTTTTTACACTGTTTTTTTGGAGATTATCGCGAGAAATTCCGATTTCTATTCGTGATACATAACTTGTGCCGAAAACACTAATCGTTAGATTCGCTGTATATAAACACAAGAAGAAATGTTCTTTATTGCTTTGATTCAATTACAAATTCTCATTACATTACTTCGCTTGTCAATTTCGGCGGGAAAAGTCCCGTGCTTCTATACATTTATAACAGCTATAGAAACACGCTTCTCGACCAATCAGCACGTGCGTACAATAAATGTTATATTACAGAAAAAATAATGGAATGAGAAACGCAATGGAACGGGAGATTTGTTTTAAGCCGCCGGATTACCATTCTTCAAACATTCTCACCGCACCTCAATAAGGCGGTTATACAATTCTTGTTCGGGTGCGAATGACCTCAATTTACCCACAGCTTCTTTCCACGCATGCTCAAAACCATCACGCAAAGCCAACAGCTTGCGGTAGTACTGCTGAAATACTGCTTTGTCTCGTTGAAAAACAGGTGATTTGGACAGGGTTTGAAAATTTTCCTCCAACTTTGGATTTTCAAAATACGATTGTAATTTTTGGCCGTTTTCCAGCGCATAAGTAACGTTGTACTGCCTAAAATAAAAACATCTCGTCTAAACATGAAAAATTTCAAACCTGACCGAAATAAATGCAGATGAGAATAAAGAAGAGAATTATAAAATCATCATATTTTCTGGCTATTGTGATTTAGAGGGTCCTAATCTTAGTAATCAATTTTGGCAATTTGACAATCTCCTTTCCCCGATGGATCGCGGGCTCTGGTTTCAAGATTTAGTTACATACTGAGGCTACATGCTAGGCTAGATGTTTTATTAGCTTAATATCTAATTACCTCAAAATTTCATTCTTCTTCTTTTCAGCTTTTCGGACTCGTTTTTTTTGTGCATTCTCCGTAGACCTTTCCGAGGCTTTAGTTCCAAACCCTCCTGATGTAAGGTCGCGTATTCTATTTGTGACGTCAGCCGACGTTTTCGCAAGATTATTTACCAGAAGATAGAACTGTATTAAAGTCTGTTTGAAAAGGAATTTCATGTTATGAATACAATTATGGCATTCATTGTTTATGAACTCGTGCATGTAAAACCCAATAACTGCTGCATGTAAAACTTGATTATTATCCGGTACAGTTAAACTCGGCGTACATGTAAAGATAATCAGGTTTTTTCTTCAGGCTGAACTGGCTCGTCATGAAAGATAATCGGTTATAAAAATTACCTGGGATGTGACCATTTTCTTTGGGGAAACAGAAATTGCGATGGGAAAGTGCAAACGCGCAAAGAAAGTGCAAAGCATGGTAGAAGGAGTTTCCATGGGAAATTTCCGAACGCTCGTATGGAAACTCCATTCGCCATTTGCTTTCCGATTCCCCAAGGTAAATGGTAAGTATTCAATTAAATTAGGTTTTAGGTACACCACGTAAGTATTTAATACTGCAAAGCTTTCGGTCCGTTAACCCAGGCCTTCATCAGTGCAATACGTGAGAACACATTTACACGTCACTTAAATATCACGTTCGTCGTGATTTTTCCTATTAATTAAACGGTTTCACTTACGAATTAATACTGAAAGTGAAATAGTATTAATAATGGTGATAGAACAAACAGGAGTGCAATTAATGCCAAAATCATGTACGAGGATTTACAAAATATGACCAGGGGTGCAATTAAAACTTGCAAAGGGTGCAATTTATGCTCATATCGCCAATGAAATTGGAGTAATTAGAGCATTTGCCAAAGAGTACAGTTAATTAACTAATTAATTAATTATGCGCACGTCACAGACAAGCATTCAGCTAACCAAGATTGAAAAGAGCACGCCACGTACTATTGAGTGGCTTTTTCTCTAGTTCGATGTTGTTTAATACGATGGTCATAAGTCCACGCGGAAGACTTATCTAGTTTACCTTTCTCCCAGTTCGTCTTATGCGCCAGGTTCTGATGTTCATCGACGCCATCCTTGCGAGTTTAAAGAGCGCGTGAGAAACTGTTATTGCTTGAATGTGTGCAACTTTAATTGCAACTTCCTTTAAAATCCTAACGACTTCATCTTTTTGACAGATACAAATACCCCAAATACACAAGATTGACGTCCAGAGGATCAACAAATAAAAGAAGACAACACGATTTGGCAAATAGCGCACACACTACGATGCTCTGTTGTCAATCAATGTGCGCGAAAACTCACGCCGGTGAAGAATAAGTCTTGGCACTCTGCTACCTAAGATTCCTAAAGAAGAATTCGTTTAAAATCTGCAACCAAAGTTGAATAATCTCAGGGGTGATATCGCGTTGAAGTAACCGAGGTTGTGTGAAGTACAACTCTACACAAATCTAATCTTTTCGAAGAACAAAAGGAAGCTTTGAGGAACCTATAAGGTCAGATACGTCTATACATATATTCTAAAAGGCTGACACGGGAAACGCAACGGTTTTATTAAATCGTTTAGAAAATGAAGGTAAAATTCGTGTTCTTCTTGAAACTCCAATATATAAAGAGCTTAAACGTTACCCCACAGCAAATAATGATCGCAAAATATGTTCTAAACTATCTGAGTTTAGAAAATCAGGTATTTTGTGTCAAAACCTTTGCGCTCATTTAGTGCATGTGTATATGGTTTACCTAAAATACATAAATCTGGTATAACTCTTAGACCTATAGTTGCCTCTCAAGGTTTACAGACTTATCATTTAGCTAATGTTCGTGGTCTAGCAGAACACTTATAATTCTAAAGAATTGTTGCGAATATGCAAAATGTTAAATTAGGTGAAAGTGAAATTGTAGAGTTAGTTTATTTACTTGTGTACCAGTAGATGAGGCGTAGCATTGCGAAAGACAGGTTGCTTTCAGATGAAACCCTCTCTGAAAGGACTAGCCTTTCTCCCGAGAGTATATATGAACTGCTGAAATCGTGCTTAAATACTACCATAGTTTTCAGTGGCGGGATGAATACTACGAGCAAACTTATGGTACTGCAATGGGTAGTCGTGGAAGAATTTGAAAAGAAAGCTCTAGCTACAGCATGTTTAAAACCTGGTTTCTGGTTTAGATATATGTAGATGACACATTAAGTAGTTTATCGCATGGTTTTTAGACAAAAACACGTTTTTAGACAAAAATAAGTTCACATTAGAATAACTCCATATATCATTCTTAGATATCTTATTTGATATAAAAGAGGACAGGACTTTGGGTCATATAAAGTTTATAGAAAACCAATACACACTCACATATATCTGAATTATAATTCATTTCACCATCCTAAAAGATCAGTGTGGAAAAACATCAATCAACCGTGCATGTTAAAACAATTTGCGATTTAAATATTACTGAGCATTTGAATAATGTTCAATGCATGTATGGTTATCCTCGGGAATTCATACTATGAATGACAGCAGACATGCAGAAACAAGACATTGGATATCTGCTCTGTCGTTTTGCCATTTATCGGTTCAGCTTCGTATAAAATCGTTAGGATTTTAAACGAAGTTGGAATTAAAGTTCAAGCAATAACAAATTGTTTCGCGCTCTTTACACGCACATGGATGGCGTCGATGAACTTCAGAAACCTGGTGTGTACCGCATTCCATGTGCATGTGGTTTGGTTTACAATAGAGAGACCAGTAGAAATCTCTCAATACGTTTCTAAAGGCTAGTTTCCACTCCGGAAAAATCTGCTTTGGATCGGAATGGACAGGAAAATTTCCTTTGTCGGCGAGTTCTCAGGCGGCGTTTGTACAAAGAAAACTTTCCAGTCCTGTCCGATCCAAAGGAGAATTTTCCTGAGTGGAAACTAGCCTTAAAAGAACATAAGACGAACTGCGAGAAAGGTAAACTGGATAAGTCTGCTGTAGCTCACCATGAGTGCCTGGACTTATAATCATCGCATTAAATGCAGAGATGCAACCATTTTAGCGAATGATATAAGTATATCGTCTCTCGTAAAATGAGAGAATCTATTGACGTATACAAACATCAAACTATCGCTCAACAGCCCAATAGGGAGTAAAGCCACTCAAAAGTACGTGGCGTGCTCTTTTCAATGAGCTAGCTGAATACTATTCTGTGACGCGCGCATTAATTAATTAATTAATTCCAACTATTTCACTTTCATAATTGTTTCGTAAGCAAAACCGTTTCATTTATAGCGTGAGCAAACAAAAAAAGATAAAAGATCGCCTTTACTTCAAGTTAGTATGGTGCAGGTGTATGTTTGGAGGACTGTGTTCATTGCATCAACTAATCATATTACTTTGTTTGAATGGAACTCAAACATTAGCAATTGTAAGTAATTTTTGTAAATAGTCTGTGGAACTATTACTTAGTATTAATTAATGCATGATCTTATTATTTTAAAATTCCCTAGTGTCAGTAGTGGTAATAAACGTATATTATATAAGGGCCCGTTCACGCTAACGTTTTTAAATCGATTTGGAATCGATTCGAGTCCGAATGAGGTAAGTATGAACAGTCGCAAGCGAAGCGAAAACGAATTCGAACCGAATTAAAGTAGACCACAAGAGGTGGTGAATTAATCTGATTCGTTTCACAGTGAGAATGCATACACCAATTGATACGAATCAGTCAGGCAATTCAGGTTTTAAAACCAATCGAAATCGAATGGAATTCGAATGAACTAAATCGATTTACAAGCGAGTTAAGTGTGAACGGGCACTAAGATTTCTGCAAAAAATTAATAACGCGAGCAAACAAATAACGACAAACGTGATATTAAGTGGCAGCTACGTGGTGTACCGCTACGAGCTAATTTACTTATTTTGATATCACCATGCAAAATTACAAGAATATTATTAGGTTCCATATACTTACCACGCTAACCAAGTTGATACGATAGACTTTCTATTTGCCCCCCTCCCCCTCTACTTTCGCCTATATATTGAAGTAACTTTTTGTAGTTCTAAATATTTTTGACAATAAACGTCAGCGTTTGTTAACCAAGTGTTACATAATATATCACTATATACGGCAATTCAAATACCTTTTGTACGGCCAACCAGGCATTGTGGTCATGTTGCAATGTTCCACCATATTCAAGGGTCAAGTCACGTTGTTTTATATATTGATATAGTTCTTCAAATGACTTCACGACAATAACCTGAGAAAAAATCAAAGTTTAAGGCCAAAATGCTTTCAAGCCTTCAAGGTTTTCACCTCTTGTGTGCAAGGTCTCCATTTGAAGGCGTGGCTACGGCGCTGCATCATTTGAGTACATGAAGTGTTTTCCTAGGCTATAGTAAAGCCGGATGGAATTGATATCATAAAATAAGATGTATATCATGTGTTATGATTAATCGAAGTCCGCGTTTAGATCAGGCCATCCAAACACGGAAATTTAATTCGCGCATGGAAATCCAACTTGAAACACCACCTTGCTGTTGTTATATTATAAAACATAGTTTCCTGTGTTTTGATGACCTGATCCAAACACGCAGGGATGTTGCTAAAAAAGCTCGCAAAATCATCTGCCTTCGGTTCGTGTTTCGCGCGCTTTTCTTAACTCTCGCAACATTCCAGCGTGTTTGGATCAGGCCATCCAAACACGGAAACCATGAAGGCGTCAAGTAATTGTTTAATCTGTAAGACAAATTTTTAAAGGAGTTTTCCAGCATTACACCAGCGAACAATCTTTTGAAGCAACGGTATTGTATGTATAGTTTTTATATTATAAGTTAAAATGTAATTAAATTTGGCTAAAAAACGATTTCGCGTAACAAGGAATGTTAAAAGGAGGTTAGAGTCACTTCTGCGAATCGGTTCTGCTCATGCATAACAATGGGTAGCTACTTGTTTCAAAATTCTTCAAATTTCATATGTTTCGTATATATAGATATACGGAAATATATAGATTCAAAATGTAAACAAAGCGTTTGTTTACATTACGGACTGCAACCCGCTTTAAAATGATCTAATTCTGTCGAATCTGTTGTATGGAATATAATCTGTTATTGATATAAGCAGAAACTGCATTGCCCGTGATTCAATTGCGTTCATCTCATATGATTTCAAATTTAAACTCAATATAGAATGATTCAACTTGTTCGCAATTTTAACATTCCATCACATCATACCTGAGCATTATTTCTTGTATTTTCGTTGTTGATGTTACCCAACTCTTTTAAGAAATGTTTTCGGATTGGTTTTCGTTCCGGCCTAATCACGTATACCCTTTTTATCCTCCTTTCGGACATCACTCCCTGAGAATAAAACGGTTTAAACGAATTTTAATCGAATATTCACAAAAATTAATAAACTTTCGTGAACAGGGGCGGATTTTTCCCCCGGAACTAATCGAAACCGAACCCCAAACAATCGAAAGCATTAGGTCACGGAAAATGGGCCTAATAGCCTGCGAGCACACACGTGTTTCGCGCGGGATTTGAAAGCGGCAAATACTCCGCAAAGACGCAAACATTGTAAATTCTACTGTAAATATTCCAAGATACAATTTCAAATATCTTTGATGTGTCTAGAAGCTGATTCACAGTACAAGGAAACTGGTATCTCCAATCTTCCACGGCTGCATGCGTGCACGTGGTAACGCTTCGAGCGTGTCCCGAAAATTAGCACGCAAAATGGATGTGACAACTGACAATTTCATCTGACAATATAAACACTTTTTTATACGTCGCTTTTAAGTTTTAATGATAATGCTCTACGATACATTGTCAGCGGAAAGCGACATATGAAAACCAGTCGAAATCATGGATCAAGAAATTAATTGAGAGCATAATTTTAAAAAAAATACTTGTCTTCACGAGAATTGTGTGGTTCGTCAAATACTTGAAGTTGATCTCAGCGTGGTTTTATTAAATTTCACTAGACAGAATTTCTCGATCAAGTAAATTTATATATATATTTTCAAAACAGTTCAAGTCAGCTAGTTCAAAACTCAAAGCTTACCTCAAGTTGATGAATAACATGAATAAATTTATCAATAAACAATGGAGTGGAGTGACTCATATTCACCAAGAATGACACCAACGCACTAAATTATTCCAGAAAGGAAGAAATCATTGAGTTTATTTTATTTTTTTCTAGCTCATACACTAACTCTGCTGAGTCCTGACAAAGGCCCCCAGATAGAAACGTTGAGAAGTGTTGCTCTATTTTAGGCTGTTGCTATACCACATTATTTTGATGTTAGGTTATGTTACTGGTGTTAGATGCAGTAAATATATACATCCAGAACATGTAATTGAATTGAGACCCTGTGAGAGTATGATAGTTAAAAGAATATGAAAGAATTAATAATAATAAAATGAGTTACATAATTTCCAGGTCACATGCATGCACACACTGATATTTAAGAAATTGTTTCTCCATAGGCAGCCCAGCCAATATGCAGTTGAGTCATATTATCTTATGTATATATGATTGATGTGTACTGGATGTGCTGCCTATGGTTTCTCCAGCTATTGAGAAAAGTGGGATATGATTAATAATAGAATGGTATTAATGGGATTAATAGTGATAAAATGAGTTACATATATTCTTGGTCACATGCATGCACGCATGGGAATTTATTAAGAAATTGTTTCTCCATAGGCAGCCCAGCCAATGCATTTGAGTCATATTATCTTATGTATATATGATTGATGTGTACTGGATGTGCTGCCTATGGTTTCTCCAGCTATTGAGAAAAGTGGGATATGATTAATAATAGAATGGTATTAATGGGATTAATAATAATAAAATCAGTTACATATATTCTTGGTCACATGCACACATGGGAATTTATTAAGAAATTAAATCTCCATAGGCAGCCCAGCCAATGCATTTGAGTCATATTATCTTATGTATATATGATTGATGTGTACTGGATGTGCTGCCTATGGTTTCTCCAGCTATTGAGAAAAGTGGAATATGATTAATAATAGAATGGTATTAATGAGATTAATAATAATAAAATCAGTTACATATATTTTTGGTCACATGCATGCATGGGAATTCATTAAGAAATTGTTTCTCCATAGGCAGCCCAGCCAATGCATTTGAGTCATATTATCTTATGTATATATGATTGATGTGTACTGGATGTGCTGCCTATTGAGAAATTGAGAAGCTATTGAGAAAAGTAGGATATGACCATTGACCACAATCATGATTTTAAAGGTATAAGCCAATTTTGTCCATTATAGATCTACTGTATACTAATAACATTATGGGACATGATGATGTTAAATTATTCATGTCCCACAATAATAAAAACATTTAACTCATATTTGATCAGAAGCACATAAATGATTTAACAAAAATGGTTTAAGATATTCGGTATTTGATATTCATAATATTTTAAGGAATATACATTGCAGATACAAAATAACATCAAAAATCCTCTAATTTGGCAAACTAGTTGTTCATTATGTAAATATGTGACATAAACTTTTAGAACAACCAGCAAGCTAGCTGTCTGCGCATGGTTATAATTTTTTCATTAAGCAAAATTTCACTGTATACTAATTAGTTCCTGAAGCACTTGTAATGTATAATGTAGAGTAGAGTAAGGAAGGCATTGTAATTTCATACTATAGTTTTTAATAATGTACAGGAGTATTTAGATGCTAACATAGTCTAATTCTATACACAAATTTTATAATTGTACCCATATAGTTATGGTGATGCTAACCTTTCATAATATGTCACAACAATATGAAGTAATTCAGTCAAACTTGAATGACCAATTTGTGTAAACAGCAACTGTTGCTGAGTTTGAAATGATATAACATGGCATCCAACGGCATCTTTTGAACCTTAAAATAAATAACAAAAGAACATCTCAGTTAAGTTTGCTTCCTGGAGGAAACGTTAAGTGCATATTCTAATTGTCCAATGCATTGAAAGTATAGGCATATAGCCCAAAAATTTAGGCAGGAGTAGGGGGAGTCAGGCAAGTGATTTGAACAGCCTAAATTACCCAAGTCACAAATACAAATTTCCCAACTTATCACTGATTTGTTGCCAACTTTTCTAGACTTAAATGTTTCTGGGAGTCAGTGCCTCCCTCCACCCCTACGACTGAAAGGCAACGAACAGGACCCCGTAACACTTATAACATTTATACTATTAACATTTATATGTACCAGGTATATATACCTGTCAGAGATACTATTCCTCTTTTCAACAAAACATTATCCAGCATACTTTGAAATTGTTGGCTGCCTTCCTGAAAGCAAACAAGTGCTTGATATTATTACAACGGTTTAAAACATAGGACCAAAACGAATCTCAATAAGCCAACCAACCATATTCTCAGAGCAAATTATTCAGCTAGGCATGCCGCCTATCCCATTTCTCTATATACCATGAAGAAATATGCAGTATTCAATTCAAACTTGTATCCTCGACCGGCGAGCACAGACAACTGTTTCCAGATATGAAATGTAACACATTTCGCAACATTTTAATACGTTCTAAACAATTTTGCAACAAATTAGAATAAAAAGTAAGCACAATAAACAGTCATATAAAATTAATCAACCGACGATCATGCTATACGTGTATAAATTAAAAAGCACTCACAACTCACTCACAAGGTACCCAAGAACTCACCTTGAAATACGATTACGCTTTTCCTAAAGCGATTTACGTGCAAATATTTAAATAGATCTCGAAGATCACAAATACTTCGACTCTATAGTAGCGTGCCATTTTCCTTTCGTTGTCAAGGACTCAAGGAATCAAGCTTAATCTATCACACGCGACCGCATTCCTTACTGCCAATGTGTTTACATGCCTGCTGTGCTACTTCATGTATCAAGAGAACATTGATGGCCTGTTATAAGGCTAAAAAATTTTCCCTGTTATACGCGAAACAAAACGTCGACGGTCGACTTTGTCGTTGAAAGAGTTCCCAAAACATCCCAGTTAATATAAACTTCCGTTATTGTGTTTTCTTTTGGTTAGACAATTTCAGTGCCAGGGCCCTGAATGCCAGTGGGCTTTTCGCCTGACGATTGTGCTTTTCTTGGCTGGAGTATGGTGGCCGATCGCTATCATTCATATTTTTGTTAATAAAAGAAACAAAATAATATCTATACGTATTTTAAATGTAAACAGATTACAAATTGCATTTCAATTGATAAACGATTTGAAAATAATAATCAAAATCAAATCAAAATGAGAATCAAAATCAAAACAAGAATCAAAATTAAATCAAAATCAAAACGAGAATCAAATGATTTTACAATTGCAAATAGAAGTGAATATGAAGTGAAATTTTATCGGCCTAGCGCTATCAAAATTCATTTGAAATTTCACATGACTTTAAAAGATAAATCACAATAAAATGCAAAAAAAATGAAATTGAAATTTTATCGGCCTAGCGCTATCACAGTATACCATAAAGCATTGCGCGCTATTTCCTGTGCGGAAAGTCTGGCATATTAGCATTTAAAATACGTATAGATATTATTTTGTTTCTATTATTAACAAAAATATGAATGATAGCGATCGGCCACCATACTGGAGCTCATTGGCTGCATTGTTCTATGACTATCTATAACCTTAGAACCGTCGAGGGTATTGTCCGTAACCAGCTTGATATTAGAACACGCAAGGTGATTTGTCCACGAATCATCAAGTCAAAAAAGGTTTTTATTTAATCTGTTCAACGCTTTAGACAACGTTAGGCTGCATGCGAACAAGAATAGTATAATGCATTGGCAGAGATCATACCACGAGTTATGAGGTTCAGCCACTGATGTTTTACAAGATTTCAGAGCATCAATACTGAAGTGACCTTTCACCAAAACCTGCTCTCCTTCCCTTAAACTCCCTTCACAATGTACCGGCTTAGTGAAATTCATTTAGGCAAAATATACTAATTGACCAGTATAGAAGATTTAGACAGTTTTCCCCGTTAATTAACTGCAGGATTAATGTTACTAGATGACCACTCATACTGATTTTTCTTAGTATTACAGACTTTCTTTATCACGCCCAAGTGCTGTTCTAAATTCCACTCAGTCTGATACCGAACTCGAGAAAGTGCTACCAACTACGGAGGGGGGAGACGATGGATCGAAAACATGGATTCAAAGAATCTATATTCACTTCGCCGACGAAACAGGTCAAAAATGGCTGTTCAAAATTTAAAAACCATCGCCAGACTGGATGTTGTATTAATGGGAGATGTGACCACCGCTCGCAGTGTGAACCTGTGAATGCTGCTCGCGGTGGTAGGGGAGGGGGGAGGAGAGGTGAAGGGGTAGGGGTGGCGGAGTAGGAGGTGGAAAGAGCGATGGCGAGAGTCCGCCCGTCTGGGTATGGGAAATTTTCGAAGGGATTTTCATTTTGAGTATTTTAATTAGATTGATAAAGTGCTGTAATTAACATGCATTGATCTGAGATTACGACAATGGCGATGTCGCTCACCAGCTGCTTGCAAGAAACATTTGTAGTGTGGCTGGCAGTGACGGCGCCGGGTTTAATAAAATAGGGGCGGAATTGGGTGCCAAAGAGAAGATCCTATAAGCAAAGATCACATAAAACTACAAACTACTTATAGACAACATCACTAACATGAAAAATTTTTGGGGCAAAAGCATGGGGGAATTCGGAAGGAGACAGAAAAGAAAATTGGGGCTACAAATGAGTAGACTTGAGCTACGTTTTGTTTGTGTAAAATTAATCATATTACAACACAGACGCCTTAAACTTTGACATGAGTACACGCCCGTAGAAAGAAAATAACCAGACAGTGGAAATCCGTCTTAAGTCTGGAGGTCAAAAACATTCATTGGTCAAATCATAACAACTCAGATTTAATTTTCTGGTGGAAAGGGGGCTTCCGGATGCAACGAATTTACATTAACAACTGAAAGCTGCTAGAAACAACGTCATCATAGTACCAAAGGCAATTAAAGGCAAATGGATTCAACATTAGGACGTGGACGCTCGCACATCCTAGCGTATTTCAGCTCCTTTTCAGTTCCTTACCAAGAATTGCTTTTCTTCCTGTTGTTATTTACGTATGTGTGAGGTTCGACTTTTGAAACCTGCTTCCAGTTGCTGAGTAATTATAGCGTCATGTCTGTCATGAACTGTATTCTTATTTACGATTATATAAGTATATCGTGAGCCGTGATTACTTATACAATCGTTTTCAGTATCTCGGTAACTGAGTGACCAAAATCTAGAATATGTGCTTTGCAACTATTCGAAATTTCTAATTTCCAAACTTTAAATTCGCAATTGTGATAATTGACGTACGAGGCGGAAGCGAGGACGGGCAGTTGCTCCCCAGAAATATTTGCATCTGGATAAGTTCCTTATCGAATTCTATCAAAATTCGGGCAACTTTTTGCCGAAATAAGTGATAAGTCGGGCAATGTACTCGTGAGTCGGGTACTGATTTTTTTCTGAAATCCTTCTTTTGCCTCGTTGACGTTGCCCTCAAATTTTTCGAACTTCTTCGATATAGAATAATTTCAAAACTTCAGCTAAAGTGTTGTTGTCGTACGGTTCATTCAATTTCTTCTCCCTTGAAAATGTTGTAAATATGTTCAAAGCTCTGTTGCTTTTGGGCCCGTGCGCCTAGGATTGTGACTAGAAAACTAGGGACCAGAGGGCACAATAAAAGCGAGGGTTCTGATTTGGCGAGCCATAACAAATACTGTTTTAAAGCTGAATCGCAATAATCACAATATGAATAATATATAAAATACTGAAATCTCTTTCCGCATTGGTTACGTCAGGTTTTTTGTGCCTCGCCTTTGAGAGAGTGGGGCCTTCCGGGCAAAATACGTACAATGACGTAAAGATTTTGGTCGTTGTCAGCCGATAAAAGCCACCAACAATCAAATACTGGCACAACACCTGAAGTCATGTTGCTCAATTTGTTGACTGTCGTATCTTGTTTCGTTTTACTGGCCAGTGCAAAAGAATGTATTCCTGGTCAAAACTGTGAGTTAAAATGTTGTACCTTACCCGAGGGTGATGTACTCTGTCGTGAGAGATGTTTGGGGTTATCATGTGAAGATGATGAACATTGCGACGGAGACTGCTGTGTTAATGCAACGTGTAGCAGTTGCCTTTTGAAAAGGTTTGTGAAATCTAAACCTTAGGCTTAGCAATATTTTTTCCAACCTGATAGAATTTTTTAACACCGCCTATCGATATCACGCAAGTTTACGCAATCGCACATAAACATCCGGTGCGGGTGCTCTGTGGTATAAACACTGCATTGCTTAAGGGACCAGCTTTAAGGTTTTTGTTATCCCCAATATCACTTCTATCTTTTAGCTGTACCCTACTGGAGTTACCCGACATTGGCGAAAATATTTCATTCCCTTAATAATATGCATCAGCATTAATATTTAGGTGCTTTTGAAAGCGGATGTTTGTGCTATTAGAATATTCAATTTGTTTTAGACTACCGTCACATTACTGTCACATGCCTAATTATGACACGTTCTTCTGATCAATCGCCTACGCTAATAAATATAGTGAGTTATTTTATAAATCATGGTAGCCTAGCAGTGGCTTGAATAAAATATACCCAAAAGAAGGATCTATTTTGCAAAGAAATCCCGTCTGTCCAGCTAAGTTCACTCATGGATTCAGCCTTTTGATACTATATCTTCTGGTCATAACAAACCAGGCAAGGTTATTAAAGGCGTCAGAACGTCTTCCATTGAAGGAGTTTGAGCGCAAGCGAGCTTAGAATACATGTAGACGCGATAGATTAAAAACTGCCAAGAAAGGCGGGTTTTAGAGGAAACGGTGCTCTTGAAACTCAAGTACTCTTGAAACTCAAGTACTCTTGAAACTGATATGGATTTTTACTAATATTTTAGACATTCTTTCACACGACCAAGTGCCTTTCTAAACTCATCTCCTGCTAACGTATCCGAGCAAATACCTACAATTACACAAAAGACGAAAGAAGAAGACGATAGATTGGAAGAGACTAGAAACACCTCGCCAGCAAAACAAGTCAAAACTGGTTGCTCAAAATTCAACAACTATTGCTCCAGTGGTTGCTGTATTAATGGGAAATGTGTCAGCCGTTCTCGTTGTGAACCTGTGAAAGCCGCTCGTAGGGGGGGTGGGGGAAGAGGTGGAA
This sequence comes from Dendronephthya gigantea, assembly GCF_004324835.1. NCBI lineage: Eukaryota > Metazoa > Cnidaria > Anthozoa > Malacalcyonacea > Nephtheidae > Dendronephthya > Dendronephthya gigantea. Next base: position 917,373 of record NW_021163069.1, read on the forward strand.
GTAGAGGTGGAAGTAGAGGTGGGAGGTTCAGAGGAGGAAGACACAGAAATACGGGATTTGGAGATGATGGTAACACAGGAGATTCTTGGCCGGCGTGGGCGTGGGGAATTTTTGGAACCGCTTTATTTTTTCTATTTGTGGTGCCAATGTGTGGACTTCTGTTGAAAAAGTGGTGCTGTACATGATGTATAAACTCTTGGAATGCTGGACTCGCGATCACACCAGCCGACATAGCCAAAACTCCGAAACCGTTGCTAATCAAGCTTACTCCGTACTCTGCCCTAGAATTGGCGATCTTTATATCATTTATTGTGGTCATTTAATTTGTATAAAATTGATCCGGCGAAGCCGAGACATTATATTAATAAGGTGTTATATAATAGCTAATAACATTCAACTGGGTCCTTGCATCTGCAAATGATATATGATTATTTATTTTAAAAACTGAAAAGAGTACGTTACCAGATATTCACATATTTATCAAACTAGAAAGATAAACACATAAATAAATATTTAATAAGATCACAAGAAAGTTAATAAAATCGTGTCGAGAATTTAATCAGTTTTTTTACAAAATTAATATAATTTATAGTCTCTTAAATCATTTAAATCATTTACACTTTTACGCGTGGGTACGTAGGTGCAAAAAAAGCGACAGTGGAAAGCAGCCCTAAGTGAAAAGCGTCTGTGTGTGCGCATGCGCACGTAAAAACGCTACATTGGGGGTCCGCCTCGAGTTTAAAGGTCAAAGCCATTTAGCTAATGGTCAAACACTGATCCAATTTTCTGGTTAGGGATATAAACGTTTCCATTTCATTACAATGTGTTTAATTTACATAACTGACCAACTTTAAAATCAACCTTCTTCAGTGCCATTTGTTTCCATGTTGAGACATGAATTATCATTTCATCTTCATCTCATCTTCAACCTCCGGTTTAGGACCTTACTAAGAATTGCCGATTTTATGCGTGCGTGGTTTAAACTAAATTGCGCGCGATTTTATAAAAGACTCTTAGTCGCGAGGAAATCATATAGCTTTTTGTCCGTCTTTCGTGCATGAATACAGCTCCATATCTAGACACTGAATTACGTAGCATATATTGTGCTATTCAATATGGCCTTCTATTGCAATAAAAAAATAAGAACATTTTAACCCGTGTTAACTGCTAGTCGTTTTCATTATTTTGGCAACCATGCACTTGAACAAAATGTAGGATGTTTATTTTGCAGCTATTATATACAAGAATATATGATCGATTCAAGTACGTGAGTTTGGAATAAGCGTACCATTCCAAACATCCTCGATATGGTTAATACAAATAAACTCTCTCAACATTGGATACGTCACGAACTTGTTTTTGTGCTTTGCCTCTTAAGAGCGGGACTTCCGGGCTAAATACGTGTGTGCATAATGACGTAAATAATTCGGTCCATTTATGCATGTTTACCGATAAAAACCAGCATCATATTCTCAAAGTCATTATTAATTCCGAGGAAATCACCGCCGAAGTCATGTTGTCAAATTTGTTGACTGTTATAACTACTTTCGTTTTACTGGCCAGTGCAAAGGAATGTATTCCTGGTCAGAACTGTGAGTTAAGATGCTGTACTTTACCCGAGGGTGATATACTCTGTCGTGAGAGATGTTTGGGGTTATCGTGTGAACGTGATGAACATTGTGGTGGAGACTGCTGTGTTAATGCAACCTGCAGTAGTTGCCTCCTGAAAAGGTTTGTGAAATCTAAACTTTGGCAGTAATAGGTAAATTAGCTTGTAGGTACACCACGTAAGTATTTAATACAGCAAGGCTTTCGGTCCGCTAACCCGGGCCTTCATCAGCGCCTTCATCACTGCATGATGAAGGCCCGGGTTAATAGACCGAAAGCTTTGCAGTATTAGATACTTACGTGATGTACCTACAAGCCAATTTACTTATTTGATCTCACCATGCAAACGTATAAGAATATTTTTTATATAGCATTAATGTTTTTCTAACGTAGCTGAAAATATTACTCACATGTGTCTTAATGCATGCAAGTCTTATCAATGATTCTCTGAGCCATGATTATTAATTACATCATTATAATTATTGTAATGAATAAGAAGGTTTATACAAAGGTGTATGTTGCTTACGTTGAGCAATGAAAAATTTAATTTGAAAAAACTCTTAACTACATAAATTAAAAATTAATGAAGATTGACGAACCTACATTGAATAATTGTAGAAAAAGCTGTCCTTATGCAACTGTGTTAAGGCCATATTTCGCTGAGATTTTTTTTCAGCGATTTTATTCTTTTGATAACGGGACTGAGTAATTGGTTAAAATACTCTGATGCACAAGAGAGATTCCATTTGAACATGCATCCACAACTAATTCACTCGTTCACATCTATTGAAAGACGAGAACCGCACATAAAATCGTCGAGCCTTGAAATTGTCATGTTAGTCCTCTTTATTGTCAAAACAAGGTTTTATGTTTAATTTACGTTTGTTGATAGTGCATGTACGAGCCCCTTTAGACTTTTTTTCACCAGACCAAATTCGCCACTGGTTTATATGTGCGAATGTTGGTGAATGTTTGTGAATGTTGGTGAATGTGTTTGACTTGGGTGAACTTGATGTCGGCAAATCCGAAATTCACGAGCAAGCATGATCATATGCACGCTTCAGGGTAGATAAGATTCTGTCAATAACCCAGGTTGACGCAATCGCCCAGACATAGAATCCGGCTATAGTTTCAATATAACAAGGCTAGAAATTTCAATTCCTGAGTTGTGGCCGTAATGTTGTATTCCGAGCGAACCAGTGCGTAGGACAAGGTAATTTAGCGCGTCGTCTTGAGAATATCGACTGTAAGATCTGATATGCGAAGGCAAGTTGGTCAAAGCCTACGTGCAGACGTGAATAAAATATATTATCCGTGATTTGATGACGTCAACGCCCAGACTAGTATGTAAACTAAGGGTTATAAACAGCATGATGGCAGATATAGATGACTTAGAAATATTGAATTACGTGAACTTTGTCTTTGTAAACGTATGTCGCATTTCCGAAAACAATCAATTCCCTCTTAGCATCAGTATTGAAATACTAAGTCTTCTTAGGACAACAGATGTTTCCATATGTTATTAGGATATTGGACTTTATTTCGTATAAACCTTCTACAAGCAAGGCTACGCTAATAATATTTTAAAACCATAGCCTACGTACAGTACTGAGTTGAAGAAAAATATATACACCGAAAGAAGAATTTCGTGAACAGAATCCGGTCAGTTCATCACCCAGTCCATTATCGGAATCAGCCACTTGTGTATTAAATTCGCGCGAGAATTCTTACTGTATTATTCGCCCCGACTAAGCCCCTGTTTATATAGAGCAAGTTATCCCGGCTAGGCGAGGTGAAAACTGCATAATGAAAGACTAATCAGGTGAAGCATTTGATATGTGACGCCCAGCCGGGGTAACTCTTCCTAACTTTGTTGTTACCAGTTCCCAATATATTATCCTCGTTCACATACTCTGGACTTTAATTAACAGATAACTATGGTGAGCAATACAAACTTTAATGATATAGATTGATTCTTTGATCACCATTTTAGGCTTTTTTTGACACGCTCAAGTCCCATTCTATTCCCATCTAAGCCAGCTACTGTGTCCGAGCACATGGAAGAGACGAGAAGTACCTCACCACCAAAACAAGTCAAAACTGGTTGCTCAAAATTCACTAACTATTGCTCCAGTGGATGCTGTATTCATGAACAGTGTGTCGAACGTTCTGGTTGTGAACCTGTAAAGGCTGCCCGGGGGGGAGAGGGAGGCGGAGTTGGAGGTAGAGGAGGACGTGGAGGTGGGGGTTACAGAGGTACACATGGAAATCACGAGGAAGAAGATATGCCCGCTTGGGGATGGGGAATTTTTGGGGGTGTTTTGCTCTTGATGCTTACAGTGCTAATATGTTTTGCGGTGATAAAAATTTGGTGTTGTAATTAATTATAAACACTGATCTAAAACACACACTGGACTCACGATCCCACCATCTTATATGATATAGCTGGAATCGAAGCTAAGCCGTTGCTATAATAAGCTCGGCCAAGTCATACCATAAAATACGTTTTGTGGTCATTGCTGGCATTTGCTGTGAAAATCTTTCCCATATGTTAGAAAATATTGCATTTGATTCCAGATTCCAGGGCAAAGCCACTGATCTGATAATACCCTGAATATTACAAATTCTCTTTCCCCAACATGAAATTTCCGAAAGCACTGAACGAAGAAATTACTAGATTTCGAGCCTCCCTGTCAGCCCAAGGCTCTCTCTCATACCTAGAACCTGATAGCAAAAACCTTTCACTTGCTTCCACTTGAGGCACGGAAAATTTTAAAAATTGTTTTTTACAACAGAAAAAGGTTGATATATGCAGTGTTTTATTAGATCAGCGGTTTGAATGACTAATAGGGTATAGTCAAAGTATATAAATAATGGTAGATGGAAAATGCGCTTATTTATTTTGACACACGGAAAAGCTACCACGATCGCCTATATTTATAAAACCAGAGACATAAAACACAGCGCAAAAAAGTAAATATTTGATAAAACCTTTTATAAATAACATGGAATATTGTGCTCATAAAATGAATGTAAATAAAATTGTATCATAACGTGTTCTATTTTCTTAATAAAGAGTCCCTATATTTGTACCCACTTGGCTTGTTTTTCGTGAATTTCGCTGCGTTGTTGAAAAGACAATTTATTAAGTAGGAATTTGATCATTACGGTACCTGCTTATCAGGGACATGCTTATGGTCGAATGTGAGAAAGTGTTAAAGGGGGCTCACATTTTATGCTGAGATAATCTATTGGATTTTTAATTGCATAGCTACGTTTGCACGTTTCAGCTGCAGCGTGATTAATTATAGTTCCAGCGCCATTTGTTTCATCAGAAACGTAGACTACGTAGACTAAGGCATGCCTATGCATGACTGAAATGTGAAAAAATTGCAAAAATTTTGTGAACTGTACTAGGTCATTTAAACATTCAAAACTGTTTGTTTTCAGCATAATTATATACGTCTGAGAAAATCTAAGCATGCAAAATGTGTTCAGTAAATATTCCAAGTCACAATACCTGCATGAATCACTAGGAACATTTAAATAATTAGGCTGTAGCGAAGGTCGAAGATTTATCCCCAGGAACCTTGCTGTTAACTTTGAAAGACGCAAAACGATTGGCTCACGATTGTAGTGACGTAATGATTTAGCCCATAAAAGCTCTCGACACAGATACTTGAGAATAAGCTCTTCCTAGGGAAACATTGCTGACAGAATCATGATAACTAGTTCGTTGATTGTCATAGCTAGTTACATTTCCCTCGCATGTTTAGAACAGAGCCGGTAAGTTAAGACGCTGTACCAATATCCCGAGGGTGATGTACCTTGTTGTGAAAGATGTTTTACATAAATATACAATAGTATATTCAATGCAACATGGCCGCTCGTGTTGTAAACATTACTTAGACAACCAAATTCACGTTTGCACTGAATTAATATTAACTCCTGTATATAATTAAATTGTTGTCTTACAATATACAAATTGTTGTCGGTTTTCAGTATGATTGCAAATGTATTAAACTTGTCACAAATCAGTTTTTACAAGGACTTATAAAATTATGCTATTTCAATTTTCAAAATAATGATCAGGAAATTGCGCGACAGACTCGAGGCTTGTTTAAACTTGCAAATTTCGCTGCAAACTTCCACTGCAATTATCTTTTCGTGGATGACATGCACAAACGAAAAAGAATTATAATGCGTGGTCGCATATAAAACTATATATTAAATGCGTGGGTTAATAAACACTCTTTCAAATCCGAGTCGCTACAGGCACTCAAATAGAACTGAAGCGGAAGGCTTGCTGTCACTTTCTTGAATATCAGTTTCTTGGCCAGGGAAGCCAGATACGTTCAATGACGTAATGATTTGGCCAATTATTTTAGCAGATAAAAGCCGCCAACACTCAGACGTTCACAATCATATCTACCCAGAGAAACACTGCTGAAGTCATGTTATTCAATTTATTGACTGTTGTATCTAGTTTAATTTTACTGGCCAGTGCAAAGGAATGTATTCCTGGTCAGAACTGTGAGTTAAGATGCTGTACATTACCCGTGGGTGATGTACTCTGTCGTGAGAGATGTTTGGGGTTATTGTGTGAACGTGATGAACATTGCGACGGAGACTGCTGTGTTAATGCAACGTGCAGCAGTTGCCTTCTGAAAAGGTTAATAAATTTGAGTTGTTATGATCTTCTCACCCTATTTGCGTTAATATTTCACATTGTTTGTTATAATATAGCATTTATAGTACGTGCGTGCTGATTGGTCGAGAAGCGTGTCAACCTCGTACCCAGGGTCTTTACAAGCGTGTTTCTATTTAACAATTAGACAACGAGTCCGAGTTGTCTATGAGCATAGACAATCCAGAAGACAGGGACTAGAAACGCAAGCTAAAATACTTATAATGCTGATGCGCCATCCATGATATTGCCTTTATCACGTCAATTTTTAGGTTGCTAGGCAACTGGGCTCTTTATTCAGAAAAAATAATGCAAAGTAGATCTAGCAAAAGTTTGCATATTTTAAAGGATTTTTTAAATATAAATACTATATTTCTAACTGACCTTTAAGTCAGATAAATTTTCAAGGTAAGTGCGTTTTCATTTTTCATCTTGAGTGTAAACAATGCTCATAGTTCCAGTTCCAGAAGTGTTTGCATCAAAAATATATGCACGTAAAAACTAGGTAGTTTTTTGGGACCCTGTAACTTGAAATTAAAGCTATAAATTTTCTTTGACAACATACAAATAGCATCTTAAATTACAAAAGAATACATTAGGACCGGGACTGCAACTTGTAACTACATGCAGACTAGTGTGTGAGCCCCACAGTAAGAACCTTTTTCAGTCTCAACCACAAAAGTACCGCCATGTATGCACCATTAATTTGTACACTGTAACTACAATTTTGATAAATTGAGAAACTTTGTCTTACATTGTGTAAACAAAATAATACAGGGTATACATCTTTTACCTTTTTCAGCCTCTTTTTGTGCTTGAAAAGCTAAGAATCGCCAAAAACTGCATGCATCGTATTTTGATGTGAAAATGTCACTTTTTTGTTTTCGTAGTATATGTATATGGTTGGGACCCTATAAAATCACTTCTACCCAGTTTCAGAGGGTCATTTTTATATATTTGACACAATAAATCAACTAACTGTGCACTTATCGCATTTTGCATCATCGTCTTATGTTAAAAAAGTGAAATGATCATAAAAAAACTGCGTGCGTTGTATTTTTTGCTAAACCGAGTGTCGCCATTGTTTTTCTCGAAATATGTGCCTATTAAATTTACTTTAGGCAAGTTTTAGAGTCCCATTTGAAGATCGTTTGAACAAAAAACAATAAACTGTTAACTTATTGCTTTAACCAAAATATTTTTTGCGTTATTGAAGCTACAAATCACCAAATAACTGCGTGCGTTGTCTTTTTGCTGAGGAGTGTCTCCATTGTTGTTCTCGAAAATGGAGTTCTACATGAGCCTGCAAAATGTGCCGGCCGTATCACGGAGAGCGCACGCGAAAACAATAGCGTTTTCAGTCCCTGTCTTGTCTATGCTACGAGCGAATAGTCAACTCTATACAACTGAAACGATAATTCCTGACAACCATCTCCATTCAGCTTGAAGCTAAAATGGTTTTTCTGAGTTTTGAGACGAAATACTTGATGCCAGACGTTGGGTAATTGTGTGTCAAATTAAAGGTATTGAAAAGTTATATTTGGTGTAGAAATTTCAAGGCTTAAATTACAAAGGAAATATTTAAAAAAAACCAAAAACAATTACCAACCGGTGAAATCCGGAAAATTTGCAAATGTTATTTAGATATTTCCCTTTAAGCAAAAGTCTCGAAATTTCTACACGAAATGTGACTTTTTAATAGCTTTAATTTCATATACGGCTCAACATTATTTCAGCTCAAAACTCAGAAAAAGTAAAAAGCACTGGCTTCAATTTCCCCCCTGAGTTATCGTTCCAGTTTGTTTACAGTTCAATGATAGAAACACGGAAAATGTTTTCTATTTCTTAATTATATGATCTTTACACCGATTGTTTTTTATCTTAAAGAGTTTATTATTATAATCTTCGATATTTATGGCCGCCAAAAAGTAGAACTAAAATCTATTATGACTGTTTTTTTTTTACTAAAGTACTAATACAGACTATACACTAGACCACTTATTGAATATGAACACGATTAGTCTTCCACACGCTTAAGTCTGATTGATTTTTATTACCATTTCAGACTGTTTTTGACCCGCCGAAATGCGTTTCTCAATTATTTATCTCAGTCTGGAGCAGAATTCCAGCAAGCATTTGCTACGCGGTCAAAGGCAATGGATCAACAAGATGAAATCAACGAGCCCACAGGCACATCACCAGCAGAACAAGTCAAAATTGGTTGTTCACAGTTGAAGAATGGTTGCTCTAGTGAATGCTGTATTGATGGAAAATGTGTTGAACGCTTTCAATGTGAACCTGTGATGGCTGCCCGCGGGGGAAGGGGAGGTGGAGGTGGTGGAAGAGGTGGTGGAAGAGGTGGAGGGCGGGGTGGAAGAGGAGGTGGTGGGGTTGGAGGGGGTGGTAGCGGAGGAAGTTGGCCGGCCTGGGCATGGGGAATTTTTGCAGGCGTTTTATTTTTGTTTTTGGTTTTGCCAATATCTGTGGTTTTGATAAAGCAGTGCTGTTGTGATTAAATTATGAACACTGATCTCAGAATACATACTGGACACGCGATCACTCCCGCCGAAAAGGCCAGAAACGCAACCACTTGGTAGTTTTATCAATTCTGGCCTCGTTTATAAAATACGTTAAGTTAGTATATCCAGTGTCTTAATAGATCCAAGATGGGAATTGTATATCACATGATGATATGCATATATTTATGATGATCGTCATAACATGCAGGGAAATAATAGCCTATATCCCCACAAAAATTCCTAGATCTTCAAAGATGTAATTATTTATTTGGCATTATTGATTACATATTAATTTTATCAAAACATTGTTTTGTTATCAAAGAGGATCTCACATATTTATCAATTTTCAAACGAGGATCTCGCGTATTTATCAAACGGGGATCTCACATATTTATCAAACGAGGTTCTCACATATTTATCAAACAAATATCTGGCATATTTATCAAACGAGGATCTCACATATTTTTTAAAACATATTTTTTAAAAGAGGATCTTACATATTTATCAAACGAGGATCTCACATATTTATTAAAAGAGGATCTCACATATCTATTAAACGAGGATTTTACATATTTATTAAACGAGGATCTCACATATTTATTTCTCAGCAATTTTGTTCAACATATTTATTTCTCAGCAATTTTGTTAAACGACACATATTTATTAAACGAGGATTTTACATATTTATTAAACGAGGATTTCACATATTTATCAAATGAGGATCTCACATGTTTATCAAACAAGGATCTCGCATATTCATTAAAAAAGGATTTCACATATTTATCAAACGAGGATTTCACATATTTATTAAACGAGGATTTTCATATATTTATCAAACGAGGATTTCACATATTTATTAAACGAGGATTTTCACATATTTATCAAACGAGGATTTTCACATATTCATTAAACGAGGATTTTCACATATTTATCGCGCCTGAAAGAGGCTTCAACATAGTTTATGGCAACCAGGTTCATAAATTATTAAAACTTTTAATTAAGGATTAATGCACTCTGTGAGTGCATTATCGAGTTTTACATGCACGAGTTCACGAACAAGGAACGAGAAGTTCAATACTGAACTTCGAGTTCTTTGTTTGTGAACGAGTGCACGTAAAACCCGATAATACACAAACAAAGAGTGCTTTAATGCTTTTAATATTCATTTTGAGTAAACTCGTAAAGAATTTATATCATTTTTAAACTTAACTAAACAACACATGCTTATCTTTAAATACTAAAACACCCCAAGCGGTTGCCCGTTTAGTATTTTTCGGTGTGGATTCATCTATAATTACATTAAAATCCTCATCACTAAGTTCGGCAAATTTTTTGCTTGTTGCCGCCATTCTGATAGTGCAATAAATCCTATAACGGCAGTGCCGTGGCGCTGTTGCTATATAACATTCACTCACGTGGTACAAATCGACCAATCAGAACGTAAGTTTACAAAAAAATATTATTAATAAATGATATCTAACATTTCTTTCATTATAAATATTCAATATAATATAATAAAAATTATATCGTGAAACGTGTTATTTTTTGTTTATAAATAGTTCGCTTTTCACCGATCTTGGTAGAAACTCCCTGAATGAAAATAATATAATGTTAAACATCCAATAATAGGAAATTAATGCCCCCGTTAAAATGTTACAATTTTGGACTTGTTTTTTAATATGTGCGCCCAATATTTACATATATAAAATGATATATATATATATAAAAAAAAATTATTTGCAAATGTGGGCAAGGAGCCTACCAGAAACCATATGGCTTTTATTTCAGGCCCCCAGAGTACTGAACTGAAAATAGTTCCTGATTAATATAATGTCAGTTCGAATGTTATTTTTGATATTAAGAAGATATAAATAAAAAAATTGCGCGATACCCTCAACCCTTGTTTAAACATTCAAATTTTCACTGCAAACTTCCATTGCATTTTTTTTGCTGGATATGGCAACCGAACAAATAGTTATAAATGCTTCGTTGTGTATACTACGCTTATTTGAGCACCCACAACTTATTCCTTGATTCCATCTTTCAAAAGACGAAAGTCACAGCAAGTTATACGGGTGTAAAGGGAGAGTTTCTCACATAACAGTCATGTTATGCTGTGTGACGTATTTGTTTTGTTGGGAGATTCCCTATTGAGAGTAAACCTTTCAATTGTCAAAACAGACACTAAATTTGATTCAAATATCTGGTTGAAGCCAGGCTTCCAGCTACGCCATATCAAATGTGTTTACATTATCGATGACTCTGAAGAGTTTAAAAACAACAATTCTGACGTCGATGCTTCCGTTCTAATTTCGTCGTTTCCGTGATTATATCTAAAATGACGTCGCTTTTCATATCAAGCATATCTCAGCTGCCGGTTCAGCGCTTTACCAAGAAATGTATTCCCTTCGCTGGGTTTCTAACAAACGAACGCATGGTTTGAATTGTTCGCGATCTTTCAAAACATTCTTTCTTTCCGTTGCAGGTACTTAAGTTTTAGCGCTATTTTCCACCAAATCGATGAAATATGGACAAGGGCACGTCCCGTGTATAACGTAAATGTTGCACTGGAAGCAACAGACAAATCCCGATTGTTAGTACAAAAGTAAACTGGCTTTAACAAACCAGTCTACATTGTGACGAATGAAAATCAGGCGAAAAATTTCGTTTGACGGAAAAACCCGCTCGCATAGGAAAATTCCGCCTAAAGAAATCCCGTCAAGTGTAATTCCGCTTAGAAAAGCGCATGAATTCAATCCTAAATCTATACCGTTGGAGCGCTATGCGAATATCAGTCAATGTGGAAAAATATCAAAGAATAAAACGATATATTTTAGTAAATGAAGTGCGAATTGATTTTTTTTGCAGTGGAAGCACTGCGTTATCGTATATTAAATGCGTGGGTTAATAAACATTCTTTGAAATATATACAAGTCACTACAGCACTCAAATAGAGCTGAAGCGGAAGGCTTAATTTCATTGTTTATAACGTCGATTATCAGTTTCTAGATAAGTTCAATGACGTAATGATTTGGCCAATTATTTTAACAGATAAAAGCCGCCAACACTCAGATGTTCACAATCATATCTACCCAAGAGAAACACTGCCGAAGTCATGTTGTTCAATTTATTGACTGTTATATCTAGTTTCGTTTTACTGGCCAGTGCAAAGGAATGTATTCCTGGTCAGAACTGTGAGTTAAGATGCTGTACCTTACCCGAGGGTGATGTACTCTGTCGTGAGAGATGTTTGGGGTTATCGTGTGAACGTGATGAACATTGTGGCGGAGACTGCTGTGTTAATGCAACGTGCAGCAGTTGCCTTCTGAAAAGGTTTGTAAATTTAACTTATTCTAAACTTTTCATCCTAGTTATGTTAGTGATAATTTCACATTTAGTGATATTGATTTTAGGTTTAACTCTAGGTTTAAGGTCTGGTTAAATGTCTAATCAGATATTTTGAGATAAAGTGTTAGACTAAATTAATTGGCCAGGGGCCGGTTGTATAAAGCTCTTTAACTAAATTTTGCATATTTAAATCCTAGTTAGCTCAGAAATACAAGACTAGATCTTATTGGCCCATCCTGTCCTTTATATAACTACAGTCGAAAGTTAGTCTTTTAAAACTAGTCTTTTATATCACTGGGGTCAGGTGGAATAAAATTTGAAAGTACTGGAGCCGGTTGTTTGAAAGGCGTTTAGCTTAAACGGTTCAAAATGGATAGTAAAATTGTCTATTTATTGAAGAACCTAGTTTTAATATTTCGATGTAAATAGTTTAATTTTTAATGGAAGTAAATATTTAATGAATTTAATTAGTCGATCTCAAGATGTATGAGAGTATTTTTTAACTTTGGCTTACCCACCGTTAAAGCTAAATAACCGGCCCCAGAAATGACTCAATCACACCAAGGCTTGGCATAGAATGTCGCGAGTTTGTTCAGGAAGATCAAATGTGATGTTCGCGCTTAAAATGTATTAGATTGATTTATTAAACTCCCATAAATATTTTATGCGTGAAGTGTTTCAAATTCGTTCCGTTTAAAAAGTATTTGTAAAAGCCATTTCTAGATACCGGGAAAATTATGGCAAGAAGAAGGTGGACAGACGCACATAAGCTTTTTATGCCTGAACCGTGTCTGCTTAGAATGTTGTTGACGCAATGGGTCAAGAACAATCGACAATATTTTCAGTATAAGAATAAGTAAATATTGCATGTTTAGTATCGTTAATAGTTTGAGGAAGTGTTTAAGATCTATTAAATGATATTGAGCATTGACGGCTTCCGCGCTGTGTAAATATTTGTATACTTGACTGTGTAAATACATGAAAGGGGTAAAACGTTCTAAAAAATGCGGTCACGCGCCCAGCAATCGCCAGATTGTATAATTAATTATGATTCAAAGAAACTATAACATTTGTTTAAAGTCTTAAAATGCATGCATGCTTTGAAAGCTTTTAGTCTTAAAGAACATGTCGATTCCATCAAAGAAACTTTAGCTTCGTTCAAGTCTTAAATGCTTTAGTGCAAATTTATTGCATCCAATTTCAGTTTCACTGTTATAATCACCCGTATACACTACCATCAATTTTGGCGTATATAAGATTTTAAGACAATATTGATTTCAATACTCTCGGTCATTTTGCATAGGTACACCAAATTAGTAAAATAAATTAACTTGTGGGTACACCATATAAGTACCATCAAGCTAATTATATACTTACTTGCTGATTATAATTAGGTAATTACTTACGTGCATGGTGTACCCACAACTACAAGTTATTTTACTTATATTGACTTTTATTACCATTCCAGACTTTCTCCGACGCGCTCAAGTGACGTTCTAAGCTCATCCCAATCTGATGTGGAATTTGGACCCGCATTTGCTAGGCGGGTGAATGCGAAGAATCGACAAGATGAAATCAACGAGCAGACAGGCATTTCGCCAACAAAACAAGTCAAAACTGGTTGTTCACAGTTGAAGAACGATTGCTCTAGTGAATGCTGTATTGGTGGGAAATGTGTTGACCGCTCTCAATGTGAACCAGTGTACGCTGCCCGTGGTGGTAAGAGAGGTGGTGGTAGGACTAGTGGAGGCGGAGGAGGTGGAGGCGGAGATGGGAGCGGGGATTGGCCTATCTGGGCATGGATAATTTTTGGAGTAGCTTTGTTTCTGTCCTTGTGTGGTTGTTTGATAAAATGCTGCTGTTACTATATGAAATGAACGCTTATCTCAGAATGCTACCAGGAGGACTCATGATGGTCACCCATGCACGACCGCCGTGACTGGGAACGAAGCCTTTGTCTTTTTATATACTTATATATAAAAGCGCCCCTGAAGACATTTATAGAAGATGCGCTTTATAAGACTAAATTATTAAATAATATTATATATCAAATATATTCATACATTATAATACATACAACCTATTAACCGAATTTGAGGTCCGTACTAGAAAAAATCAGACCGAGGTCTTGACAGTACGGACCGAGCGATAGCGAGGTCTGTACATTAGAGACCGAGGTCTGATATTTTTTCAGTACGGACCGAACGTATTCGGTTAATAATGGATTTATTATATGGCATACAGTATTTAGTTTATTTATTTATACAATGCGCTGCAGCATTCTTGCTGGCTCTTTCGCAAACCAGTTGCCAAGCAAGCACTGAAGTGGCTCTGAAAACTTTGTTTTTTACCCGTTAAATAAGAATGATACAGTAATATAAACAAAAATCAAAGATGAATAAAAATGATATTCACATATACCAAATAATGCTCTTCTTCGTCCATTCTCCATCGATAATTTTCGTGTCAAAAATAAAAGTGCAAGCTTGTTTTTGTTCAAAAATATGAGAGTTGGACCGTTACTACGGAAACGGTCTAATACTGGCAGATTCCAGACCGGCAAAGAATCAATCAGCGCACGCCATTTTAGTCACGAGACCGCGTGCCATATAATAAAATCCAATACAACCAGGGGAAAGCGTTGCAGCGTCTTCAAACAACTTAGCATCAAATGTGGTATAACTCTCCTGACGAAGGCCCTCGTGCAGGCTCAGGTCGAAACGTCGAGAAGTGTTTTGTCTATTTTAGACAGTTGTTATACCACAGTTCATGCTACATTATAATACACTTCATACTCTTAGAGACGGAGACTTTCTGTGATGAAAATCTATTGATGAAAGTCTATTGGCATGTGAAATGCTTTGTATTCAGTCAGAAAATGATGCAACTCATTCCGTTTCTGAAAACAATGTGAGCCTGCGCTAATTTATGTGATTCGTCGCTGTCAATTCATGCACGAATCTAATATGATCCAAAATTTGATACAAACTAAAGCCTTGATCACTGAAAATCATTCGAGTGAGATGTTTGTTATTTCTAGATTTTAAAAGATCTGAGAAAGATCTTTACTAGATTTAAAAGACCTTGGTGATTTAATTGAGACCACAAAAAATAATAATATAATTTAGCGTCGTGCTTATGAAAAAATGTATTTTAAAAACTTCATATCGCCTAAGACGTGTTTTCAGTTTCAGTATAATTCTTATTTTTCTACGCTTCTTGCCAATTTAATTTCAGTCGATCCTCGACTTGAAAACTGCAGTAGAAACAGACGTCGAGAAATTAAAGTTGAATGAAAGGGTGAAAATCCAGTTAGCTTTCAGTCAAGTTTATGTTTTTGAAGAGCACGATGTAGGTAACATTATCTAACTTAAGCTTAGACCGATGAGACTATGTGCACACGGTAACGTTTTCGAAAACGCCAAAACGCCAATTTCAAAGGCAAAGCCAGCAATTTACAATGGAAGATTAAGCTAATGTAAAATATTGACCTAATTTTCCCGTGTGAACAAAACGTCAAAGCGATAATCTAGATAAAAACTATATTTTGAAAATTCAAGATTTAAAAAACGTTAGAAAACGACGCTCGTGTCGTCAGCTATATAAGAAAAGATTTTGTTCACAGAGTAAAACATTTAGAAAGATATTATAACAACACTATATTCACTTAGTCTGAAGATGCATGACTTATTCCGGCAGAGTTACAGCTATTATCCTTAAATCAACATGTGGTTTAACAGTTTTTCTTAAACAAATTAATGTTATTTTCTAATCCGGTTTTGGTCTGGAAAATGACTTGGAACTGTCATCAAGTAATTATGTATGTAAATTTACACGAATTATTTGGCCACCTGCAGTCAATTCCTTAGTGATGCTGTTCAATTTATCGATTGCTTTACTCTATGGTTTAGTATTACTGGCCAGTGCTAAGGAGTGTATTCCTGGTCAAAACTGTGATTTGAAATGCTGTACATCACCCAAAGGTGATGTGCTCTGTCGTGAGAGATGTTTAGGTTTATCATGTGAACTTGATAAACACTGTGACGGTGATTGTTGTGTAGATGCAACTTGTCGCAGTTGTCGTTTAAAAAGGTTTGTAAAATACAAGTTTAACAATAAACGCTTCCTCTTTGAGCATAGAGGTACATCTTGCAACACAACTCGTGTGAAGGTTTCAATCATTCCTCATTATCATCGCCGTTTCATTATAAATATATTAGATAGCTTGAATTTCACTGTCAGTGTCTGGCGAACTCTGACTCAGCATGGATTTTGCCGATAAATGCGAGGATGATTTTTATCATTGCTTTATTTGGTGTCCGTAAACGTTACTAAACTTTGTCAAAGCGTATAGAAAGTACAAGTCTTGAAGGACCCGGGTCCTAACAAGTTTTATAGTCGTGTTAGCTATATGCATCGCGAATAAAACCACACAAAGGTTTGTTGTCGATTTTTTTTATGATAATTAATCCCGGAAACTCTGCTTCAGAATGCCCTTTGAGCATAAAGTTGGGCTTCAGATGATCGTTTCTAATTGTATTCTGAAATCAGGCAACCAGATGATGGTCTTCATCAGCACAGTTGACAACTTAATATTATTGACCTCTCTACGCGTAGAGTAGTTGTTGGATTTATTTTGTTATGATTCGTCGCACTATTAATGCTGTTATTATAATAGGAAATTCTGGCAACTTTTCAAGCAGTTGATGAGTGGGAGTTAAAACATTCCGCGTATTTCCGCTTTGGTGTCGTTGTCGAAGGTTTTTCCCTGAAATTTGTCATTTTATGTGACCGTCGTGAAAGAAATTAGCTACCAATATTTGTTCGTCAAAAGTCGATCATTTATCATTCATCTCTTTTTGAGTATATTATTTTGACTTTATAATTCGAGATGGTTAAGCAGCATAATATAAATTGTTGCAACCAAACGGACAGAATCAAATTCGTTCTGCGCATCGGTTCTGCTCATAACAATGTGAGGAGCTGAAGTATTCTGATGTAAAAATTACCCAATTTAGCATGTTACGACTTTTTCTCAGCGTAAAATAAATTTTATATCCATTTGGAACTGTATGGCAAACCCTAAAAGGTGTTTGTAGAAAGAATATCATAGTTTATAAGCAGAGCAGCTTAATATGAAAACAAAGCCTTTGTTTACATAAATACGGACTTAAGGTAATTTCCCATTGCAATCGCTTTGCTCGCGCGGGCCTTTGTTTTCAGTTCAGGCCCGTCAGGCGGTCACGATCGCATGGTTAGATTTTCAACATGCAGTAATGCAGAATTTAAGGCTCTCACCCACTCATCGCGAAAACTCGCGAGTTGATTTTGCGTTGATCGTGTGCGGATGGTTTTCGGGTTGGTTGAGCTGTCTCGTTAGGTCGTTAGCTTAGCTGATAGCTCTCGTGTGCGGCGGACTTTAAACGACTTCGACTTTAATCACGTATACAACATTCGAGTTTTTTGTTACTTATAGCTGTTCACTAACTATAGCTTTCAGCCTTTTAGCAGTTTCAGGAAAGTGCTAAGATCCATAAAATTTAACAGCAAATAAAAAACATGACTTGTCATTCAACGGGGATGCATGGCGACCATTGCAAACGGAAATATTTATTAGGCAACCAGTATTGTTTTGTATAACTTACTTTTGTACAATTTCAGTCGATCCTCGACGCGTTTACACCCAGCACGCAACTTAGAAACTGCAGAAGAAACAAGGGAGGACAAATTAAAGTTAAATAAAAGAGCGAAATTAAAAGCAGAAGAAAAGACTTCACAGGAAGATGAACCGTCGGAGCCCTGGACAAGTACTTTTGTTGTCTTAGCATCTGTCGTAGGCGGTGTGTTAATTCCAGCAATTTTCCTTTGGCATGTTAAGATGTGATATGCCGTCAAGTGACTGTTATCAATTTAGCAGTTTCAATTTTACTGACACATGACACATGCACATGGTCCTTTCACTCATTCTGATTTTTAATGAATGTTGCTTTTTGAGCAACTTACCGTTGAAATGTATCAACAAGTTCATCCCATGCATGATATCCCATGTATTGTCTGTAGACTATAGGCTACGAGACGTTAAATCCGACTCAATTAAGTCTAGCATTTTTATGAGCTTCTATGCATCGATATTAAAACAAGTGATTTCGCATAATATATAACAATGAAAAGTTCACTGCAAGTATAATTAATCAGTATGGAATATGTTAGCAATTCTATACTAACCTGGTTTGGCACCTGTGCAAGCAACGATATCTTAGGTATGTTCTAGTAGCAAAGTATACGGTAATTTCTATCGGGACACCTTGTATATTTAAATACTTTTCATGTTTGTCGATATTTTCAATCCTCTTACAATTACAATATATTGTCGTGTTCATGGAAGCCTTGCATGCAAATCAAACTATATGGTTGCTGAAGCTTCTAGATATGCGGTATAACTAAATGATTGGTAAATAACAGGCTGCTAGTTAATATCATTTACATATAACATTTAATTTTAACAAAAATCATGCAGCACTTTGACTATAGGGGTATCAATTGACTGTCAAAAGACATGGCGTACGTATTAAAAAAAAAAAGTATTGTTTGTTCGATCGTTTGTTGCAACAAGCTTATCCCTTGCTGCATGATGTGAAGTTGCATATGAGAATATCTTGTATAACACAGAAACACAAAGAGCCTTACTTCTGAAAGCCAACTTGAATCCTGGCAACGTTGGCACAAAGGCATTCATCGTTAAGGCTGAGGGGGATATCGGCTTGATTGACAGAGGGGCCATGCATGCATGTTATTCATTTTGATATATTTAAGACATTCACCAAATCGTACATTTAAAATACATGCAATACACGTCTTATCGGCCGACTAAACGAGTATATTATTGAAACGGGTGGAATAACTGTATAAAAAGCGTTCAGCCTGATGCGATAACAAACAAATTAATATTTTGCATGTACAAACCTTGATATATATGGAGGGTTATATCAGTGTCAAGTGTTAGGCTTGAACATAGTTTTGTGTCCACTTCCATATGCATGTTATTTATTAGAATTGCATCCATGGCAGGCAAAGAATCAGCAAGCGGACTAGAAATAATTCTCTCTTGTCATCACGCAAAGAACAGTTAACTTTAACAACAAGATTAGTTTGTAGGTCGGCAGAATAAATTATGCTAAATTGATTAGTGTGCAATGGAACAGACAAAAAAATCCAAAACAAAGGTAAGAAAGCTGGGGTTTGTGTGACGATGTTTGACTAAATAAACCAATTAGGCCTTTTTTAGACTCGCATTTTAGTCGTGTGGAATGCAATTTAGCCAAGAAAAAAGTCTCATTATTACCTCTTTATCTACAGGGTGTCTCAAAAAACGAAAAATATTGAAATCACTCATTGTTAAGATTTGATTGCCTTGTTCACGAATTTTAGCCCGTGGGGATTTAATGCAACTTATAAAATGCTAAGCAAAAACAATTTGAAATTGTGAATATGATTAAATTTAAATTAGCCTTGTTATTGCTTCGAAAAAAAAATGCATGGTACAACAGACCGAAGAACAACGAGTGTTTATTGTGATGTTATCCCAAAAGAGTGCTTAGGCATTCATACTCTAACAATTACACTTTGTTATGGGTGATTTCAATAGTTTTCGGGTTTTTTTTAATCACCCTGTATTTACTGTCTTTATTGCTTTCAACGTGACCTCAAATGCGAGTTGGTTGTTTACGTCCGCCTTTTGGTCGCGTCGAATGCAACTCAAACAATAGGTAATAAGATGATAACGAGGTTTTTCATCTCATTATCTATTGTCTTAATTGCATTCGACGCGACCTAGGTTTAAGGTAGGCCTTTATACTAGTTATACCGTGTGTAAAGTACCCTCTATCGAAATATCATTCTTTTATTGTTAAAGGTATACTCCTCTTTGGGACACACTACAGGGTGTATAAAAAACTATCCCATGTACTCCCATAGCAAAAGATTGTAGCCCCCGTGGGAATTATTAATGGTTGCGTGCTTTTTGGATACATACTGTATAGCTATTTCTTTGTTTTCTTTGTCTTGGCCTTTTGTTTTACGGCTTTGCTTTCTTGATAGCACTAATGAACCAACTCTGGTTATAACACATTTAATATCCCAGCCACCCAGTGACCCAGATATTTTAAAAGAAAATTCAATTTGGAAAAGGGGCATTGAAAAATCATCCCAATAGTGAAATTTGATCAAACAAACAACTACGAGCAATCAAAATATCGTTTATAAAACAGTGTGATAGTAAAAATAAAGTAAAATGAGTTTACAAAGACATG
This sequence comes from Dendronephthya gigantea, assembly GCF_004324835.1. Lineage (NCBI taxonomy): Eukaryota > Metazoa > Cnidaria > Anthozoa > Malacalcyonacea > Nephtheidae > Dendronephthya > Dendronephthya gigantea. Next base: position 937,844 of record NW_021163069.1, read on the forward strand.
AACACCGAACACAAAGACACTATATTGGTCACGAATTACATAATTTTCCAGTTTATAATATTTTTAAACAAACTTACAACTAGATTTAAAGCAACCTGAACATTACAAATTATTCAAATATCGAGAGATATTAATTTTATCCATCGTAATTACTATTATACACATTTTAATACGTTAAAAATAAAACAAAGAGTACGTATACTGATATTCCTCATCGAGAGAATAAAATTAGTTCATTAAGGTAACATCCATCCAGCTAATCTGCGTAGAAAATCAGCCAATCAGAAGCCAGATCCTTGACAAACCAGAATTGTATTTTACTTTATTTCAAATGACTCCGGCGATATTGTTTTTATACTGAAACATGTTTTGTCAAGGCGCCTTGTGACGTCATGATCTCAGATCGAAATTGTTAAATGCACATATTTTAACCAAGAATACTGAGTCTAAACATTTCTCTAGATGACTAAAAGGAAGCATATCTACACTAGAAATCCATTCAGAATTTGCGCTAACCAACGGTTCCTATAGCAACAGAAATGTCTCAAAATTGCGGCGAAATGCAGATTTTTTGGCGGCGATTTTAAAACATTTCTTTTGTTATAGAAACAGTTGCCAGGCACAAGTTCCGAATAGGTTTTGACTCTAGATATGATGCCGGACAACTTTTGTCCTCTAGCTAAATATTTCGACGATTAATTCCCCAGTTCAAAATGTTCATTTAACCATTTCATGAAACTGTATAGAGCCACCTTAAACGCATTCGAATTACACTTCTTTGAGAACAAAGTCCTTGGCCTCCAACAACCCTTCTCTCTCTATAGAAATAACATGGAATAATGAAAATTAATCAAAAAATGATTTGGTCTGATGCGCTTCTGACTGCTGGGATAACTCACTGCATATAAACATGTAACTCAGTCTTTAATCATTGCAGGGAAATATCATTTATATTACCTAAGTTTGACTAGTCTGGCACAAATAGTGCAACTCAAACTAATGCTTAAGACACAAGTCGAAAGAAACTCTTACTGCAACCTCAGTCAGTAGCATTCAGTGTGCTACTATAATTATAATACCTTACCCTCTGGTTTCTCATTCTGTGGTGGAAGCTCTGGCTCCTCATTCTGTGGTGGAAGCTCTGGTTCCTCATTCTGTGGTGGAAGCTCTGGTTCCTCATTCAGGGGTGGAAACTCTGGTTCCTCATTCTGCGGTGGAAGCTCTGATTCCTCATTCTGCGGTGGAAGCTCTGATTCCTCATTCTGTGGTGGAAGCTCTGGTTCCTCATTCTGTGGCGGAAGCTCTGGTTCCTCATTCTGTGGTGGAAGCTTTGGTTCCTCATTCTGGGGTGGAAGCTCTGGCTCCTCATTCTGTGGTAGACGCTCTGGCTCCACATTCTGTGGTGGAAGCTGACGTCTCGCATCTGGTGGTGGTGAAAATGTGAAACAGTACACGACACGTTCGTTTCCATTAATTGCGCCGAAAAGCAATTCTACATGAAAGTGAACAGTCTGCTGGCCTAAAAATGCACACATTGATAAAAGTTAACGAATCGCTTAAGTATGAAATCCAAATGGGCAAACTAACGTTATCAAACATGTCAGCCTTATCAGAAAGCTGATACAAGCAAACGACCATTTTAGCCGTGCCGTACCGATAAATTCAGTGTAGTGTAAACGGGGCTTAAGATGCATTTTTTATGCGATTCTAACTTTGTTTACATAAAAAGAGTCACTAATTTTTATCCGTGTCGAGAAACCGTGGAAGCACCAAATCCACGACGCGGACGTGAATTGATAAATAAACTGCCCTTGTTTCCGGAGTTTTCTGAGTGCCAAAGCGTCATGTTCGTTTATTCCGGCGATGATCGGCAAGACTTGAAATATTAAGTTCCAAATCATCAGCCTTGGTCAACAGTGGGCCACGCCATCCCAACAGCAGTAAAAACATGCATCTTAATTTATGCTGTAGCCTCAATGATTCAATTATTTATTCTGTTATATATTAAAGGAACCCATTATTTTAATTGGGCCAGGTAATTGAATATATATATATGTTATTGACTGAGCGAGAGGTCCGTACAGGAGGATACTGGTCGAGTTCAGTCTTTTTTCGCTTGTATGGACCGAGCCTTTAGGCGAGGTCCATACAAGCGAAAAAAGAACGAGATCAGTATCCTCCTGTACGGACCGAACAAGCTCAGTCAATAAACTATTTATTATATGACTAAAAACGATTAAAATTCCCAACTAAAAAATTCCCGCCGAACCTGGCCAGTCCGTACTGTTGGTTACCGACCGCTCAGGAACCAATCAGAATGCTTGATTTTAGTTGATGGACCGATGAACTATTCTAGTCATATAATAAAAGCGCGTTACTCACCCGCAAGAAAATGTGGGTTGTTGAACGAGACTACGAGTCGGGAATTTCCATCAATCGGAATGGAGAGTCTAAATGAGAAAAATGGTTAGTCGAGCTATAAAATATATCAAAATAGCTCAATATAATAAATCACGTATATGTTATCTCAGTAACCGTCCAGCTCTTGGTTCAGCCGTTAAATGACAGTCTCTGTTCAAGCATTTGTCCACTTAAAGATTTAACATAAACAAGACGCCTGTTCGTCCGGGGCCACTCCGGCGTGCCGTGCACGTGCCAGTCTTCAATATAAAGCTTCTGAACATAAACAATACAGTTCATATTCATTTAGATGCCTTATGAACCTAAATGTTCGATCGCGAAATTCAGAAGCACATCGTAATTTAAAAAGTATAGAAGTTCAATTGTTCAAAAATGTAAATAAACCGCATGATACATTCGCTTTGTCTTACCCTTTGCCTTTGGAATTCGCGCTTATATAGTTATATTAAATCTTCAATCCTGTACAAACTACGACGTGTCAACGCGCCAAACATGACCACATCATCTTGTTAGACGGCGAAATAGCAGCGATATTACTAAAATAGGACCAGAATCTACATGTATTAAATATATTCTTACCCCAATTCAATCTGAACTTAATCGAAAAGCATGAAAAGAACGGTTTATTTGTTCCTCTTGGAGCCGGGAATTGCCGTATCATGCGACCGAAATCGAATTGCGCATCGGAAAATTAGCCAAAGCTGTGCACCACAACTCTTGGGAGACAAGACTGGGACATAGATAAATCCAATCACATACACATTTCAAATACTAGAATGTTTCGCGCCATTTCAGACTTGCGACGACGAAAATAATAAAAAAAAATAAAAAAAACAAACAAAACAAAACCGAGGCGAATTTTCAACTCCGTCGCCGGCGCCGGAGTAATTAATCCTTTAACATAAATAAACACAACAAACTACGTTAAAGATAACATCAATAGAGGCTGTACACACAACAAACTATGTTCTTTATATATACGGTATTGTTCTTACGTCTTTTATTAACAAAATCCTATATAATATTGATTGACTGCGGTGTTATAAGCTAGGATTAGCGGATTGGGAATTTAGGGGAATCCCCTAATTCACAATTCACTCTTATAAGAATAGCAACCCGATCGCGATTCCTGAAATTAATCGAATGAATTATTGAATTTTGTTGTTTTCCCATAACCTATCACTATTTGCTGACCGTTGTGACAGTACTCAAATATGGTTACAACTGCGCCATCGATATCGCGCGTGGATGACTGAGTTACTAACGTTATATTAAGATAAACAGTTAGTCAAATAACTGAAAGACTATGAGTGACAGGTAAAAAACGTATACGTTTGACTTTGATCGCACTGTGGTTATTACTCTCTTCATAAAAATCGTAATCGACTCTGTGCAAATATGTGCTATGTGTTTTTGTTATTGTTAATCTTATGGCTACATGTGTCATATGACATAAATAATACGTACTGAAGACTGTATAGTTCAATCAGTTTCTATAAAAGTTGTTTTCTACTTAATTAAAACCTATCGTAGCGAAATGTCCCATAGCCAGTATTGTTATACTTTCTATTAGGTATTCCAACAAGCATGTTGGGGAGACTGGCCGGATTAGGAAGGCAATATTGCCGATAGCTTGATGTAATAACATGGCACAGTAGCATTATAAGGCCACTTGTACGAGTGAAAAAAGCTTCGACTGATATAAGCCACAAACTACTCCCATAGAACGGTACAAATTGCTCGCAAGCCGCGGCAAAATTGCCTCAGCCTCAGGTGTAAATGTCGCGAACTTACTCTATATTATATTCATATATATTTAAGTCGCTCGGAACTTATTCAAGCCGCGGCTTAATCCTTTTTATAACCTACCTTATTTCCACTCTAGGCTGGTATTGATTCATGGCGTAGTATAGAATGGCGTGATTTAATTCTTACAGCGTTTAAGTTTTCCACACGCGTAGAAGACAAGGTATAGAGGTGGATTTTTACAATTTGTTTCAAATTCAAGTAGGCGGTGTAGAGCTCTCTCATTCGTTCGTTAAAAAGCGCACGAGGAATTATATGTATATATATATATATATATATATATATATATATATATATATGTATATATATATATATATATATATATATATATATATATATCCAAAGAATTGACTGTTACAAAGAGTTCACAGAACTTGACAATGGTTGAAGAGCGCTCAATACCATTACCGGCAGAGCGAAGATACTACTGAGTTTCACGCTATAAAGCGATCGTCAGGCTAATGACAGGTCTAGTTGCTATTCTCTATATTTACATCGTGATATAAGGTATCGGGTTACGTGTCTACATGGAGTGAAAAGTTCAGAGCGTTTGTTCAGCAGAGATTTAGTTTTGCGTTTCATAATGTATAACTTCTCTTCAAGGCAGAGGTTACATCTTCTTGAGCCGGCTTTGTAGGCTGGGACGGTTTTCAGGAGGGACCATGTTATAGAGAATGCTTTCTTAGCTTCCTTCAGCTTCCATATCTATTTTGACAGCTCCGTCTCCTTCACGTATTTCTTGTTCGCGAAAGATTTTGCGTGGTTTCGGTAGCGCGTTTTAAAATCGTCCGCAGTGACTCCGATGTACCTCGCTGGTGGATCGTTGTTGCACGTGGACACTTCGGCTTGATACAGCCGGCTAGACCTGTCATTAGCCTGACGATCGCTTTATAACGTGAAACTCAGAGTAGCTAAGCTAGTCTTTCAATAAATAAATATTAATATAATAATATATTTATTATTATATAAATAATATATATAATATATATATATAAATATATATAATATATATATATATATATTATAATATATATATTATTATAATATATATATATAAAATAATATAGTTTAAATCGCGAATCGCGCGCGTGGCTCGTGGACGCCTCTGACCGTGGTTTCGTTTGAGGCAGGCTAAAGTAAACAAGACAGCGTTAACTCTGTTCGTTGTGGATGGCGCTGTAGCCGTAGGGCCGATATAAAGGGCCATTTTGCATGTGGTATCCCCACAAGTCAAGTGTGTACTCAATAGTCTAATAAATTCCTTTCCCCAAAAGTTCGTGTGTCATCAATCATCACATTCCTGTCCCCACAAGTCATGTTTGTAGTCAATAGTCTTATCATATTCCTATCCCCACAAGTTCAGTGTGTAATGATATTCCTTTATGCAAAGCCTTTACATGTAGAGGGCTAAGTTTATATATAGTTATATACTAGTTGCCATATTCTTTGCAATACGAATTACGCGAATTTGTTCAACGTACAACGCACACTAAACAGATTTTTCACATGTAACAAAATATATCGTTTTATGATATATTTGCCTATATAGCGACATAATGAACACTCCGAATCTGTGAATATCCGCAGACAAAAAATACAGTATAAATCAAATTGTGAATATTCAAGAAAACCATATAAATAACATATATACCTGTTTTCCATAATCACTATAATTTATAACGTTTTGAACAACGAGAAAATGTTTAGAAATGAACTAATTTCCACAACTTTTTAACCGTGTGCACTGTTCCACTGCCACTGGCTTAGACTGACTGTTGATTATGGTGCATGTTTTGTTCCACGGAAATTACGCTTGGCTATTGGCTAACCCAGCCGTGCATACATTATCTTTTTATTCTGTTCCACGGAAATTACGCTTGGCTATTGGCTAATCCAGGCAATTACATCTGTACATGCAAATTGACTAGGGTATAAAGATAAAAGAATTTCTAGATCAGCCACTGTCAACTTAGTAATAACAAGACCTGGCAATGTTTATAAAACCCTGTTCAAACCGTCATAGGCAAAATAAGGTATAGATATAAGTAGAAATAAAATAAGTTAAATCTCGTGTGTCAAACAGAAAAGTATATTTTGGTCAAACCGGCATTTATATAATGACATTAAATTTGAATGAATTGAATTCGCATGAGAATCGCTCACATTTAGTAATATTAATGGTGACCCTACCTTATTTCAAATCTAATAGCCTGGCAATGACTCATGGCGTAATACGATGATTTTGTATCCGCTGAAATGTCCTTACACTTCAATGTAATTGTACGTTTGCACTGCTGGTAGTCTGAACATCTGAGACAAGACGAATATAAAATGAGTTGTGAACTTGCACGCAAGGCGTACGTATCCAGTTCTTCATGCTCTTTCTATTTGTCACTTGCATGAAGCTGCACCTCTGTGCTTCAGTTGTCATGCGAGGATATACATAATTATGTGGGAGTATGCATATGTCGGATTTTACCTATGCAAGGGTATACATATGTGGGAGTGTACATATGCGAAGTTATATATATGTGAGGTATACATATATACTATGCATATGTGGGAGTTACATATGAGTGCATGGGTACACATATGTGGGAGTTTATCACACAACTATATAAGCACTATATCTGCTCAGACGAACTAGTAGTATTGTGTGTTTGGTAGATGCCTGCACTGTTTGTTTATATATATGTATATTGGTTTTATATTGGTTTATATCTTGGAAATACATATAGCTACTGCCAAACTGCATTATATGTACACATCATACGGCATATGTTACATTCTATGAAATGCTTGATGAATTAGCCGAGAGGATAAGTGGATTTTTTGTTTTATATTTCTCTGACTGCGTGGCCCATTTTACACGTTTTACTTTTCAGCCGAAACACTCATAGCAGGAGTACACTGGTTACAACGTGTACATTTTCATCTCTAAGTTCCTGTCCACAAGAACGACGTTAACTTATCAAACTTGTGAAAAATGTGATCCCTGCATGTGAATTGTAAAATAACACTAGTCAAGAGCATTTGCTTATGTATTTATCAACAACTGTTGGTAAACTCTCGATATCGTAGATGTACGTATAGTCTACAAGACTCAGCGCTGTTAAAAATTAGGTAAATTTCGGAACATTACACAGTGCACAGTGCTCGGTGCATTACACAGTGCTCGGTGCTCGGCGTTGTATTGGTAGTCTTAACAGTAATTAAATTAGGTACGGGTGCCAATTATAGCTGTACCGTTCCCATAAATTGGCTGTAGTTTAAACTGGGCCTGAGTTGTTTAATTAAGATCTCGCGAGGCTGTTAGCTTAGCAAGTTATTCTTGTTTGCGGATAGTTTTCGTGAGGAATTCTCCTATATAGAAATACCCACTGCCAAACTGCATTATATGTACACATCATACGGCATATGTTACATTCTATGAAATGTTTGAAGAATTAGCGGAGAGAATAAGTGGATTTTTTGTTTTATATTTCTCTGACTGCGTGGCCCATTTTACACGTTTCCTTTTCAGCCGATACAGTCATAGCAGGAGTTAAGTTCCTGCATGTCCACAAGAACGACGTTAACTTATCAAACTTGTGAAAAATGTGATCCCTGCATGTGAATTGTAAAATAACACTAGTCAAGAACATTTGCTTATGTATTTATCAACAACTCTACAAGACTCAGCGCCGTTAAAAATTAGGTAAATTTCGAAACATAGGAGTTAAGGCGCCCGCTTCCACCTTCGCCTGCGATAAACGTTTTGATGGTTTGGGGAAATGAGTGTGAGCATTAGATTGAAAACCGTTTATTCACAAACAAATTACTATACAGACTACAGTCCACATATTTTGTATACAAACCTCAACACGAAGAATGATATTCATGCGAAGTCTGGACTTTTTCTTTATCGTGGTTTTGTGCCTATTTCCATGTTGTTGATCCTTTCGATTTTGAACTTCAGCTGGCGAAAAGCATCGAGATTCGAGCAACATTTTACAACTTTCGTTTTGTTTTGATGGGAGAAGCATTTATTTAACAAATGCGGAATTCGAGTGTTCATACAATTTTAATCATGCATAACTTTCACTATTTTTGGGGGGGGGGTTGTAACTTTCACTATTGGGGGGGGGATTGTCTTGAATAACCTATAGACAAAGAAATTCCCGACGTATAGGATTTTAAATTAGTTCCCTTGAACACTCTAAAAGCGCTAATTAAAAGGATTATGCTGCAATTTTTCAGATGTCGTGGGCGACACTTGAACAATTCGTATACATCACCTGCATTATCGCTACTCTGCACCCATATAGACTCTTATTCTGTCGTACCACTGATACAAGTATACAGTCGTTAATGACAATATATAGCATCGATATTATATGTCACTTTCATTATGTCGTAACTGAGCTGTTTCCTCAAGTGTGTCGTATTCTGCGGAAGCTGCAAAATGATAGCTATGTTAGCATTCTGATATCCATTATTAACGCTCTGATTCAATCTTACTTTCATTACTGCTCACTCACCCCTTTGGGGAGTTTGCAGTAAAACACCGAGAGGTTTACAGAAATTGCAACAAGTGTCCTAGTCTAATTCTTCTTCACCCTTGCATGCTTTACGGCGGGGTATTTTAATACAATTTACTACCATACCTGAACAACAATACTCCTGGTAGGAGCACCACAAATGGAATCCTGAATAGTCCCTGCCACTCCATAATTGATCAAAGCATCTGACCACGCTCGAGAACCATAAACTAGTTTGGAAAAACCCCCAAATAATTTTCAGCATTTCAATCAGAGGGTGACAAATCACAGAATAACAACTTATAAGGCTATTTGATTACACTGGATAGCTCTATACTCTAAACTTTTATTTCCTATAGGTGAATTCAGTAAGAATCATCTCTTATTGACTCGTCTGAATTCAATTCACGGCCGAGCGGCTGGCGAAGGGCGTAGAACAAAAACACACTGATAACCTCGCATGATCATGAGAAGTACGAGGAATTTATGCATGACAAAAGTTCCCCTCTATACACTAGCTCCTCGCAGACAAACACTGTGTCGTACATTTTCATACAGTCAATTGCAGTCACACAACATTACGTAAATCGATTTGAATTAATTTAGAGAACATCAGCCTGTAGCTGAATTAATTTACAATATACGTTTACAAAGGGTATACGTATAATTATATACTGGGTATAATTATACATAGTTGATATTATATATTTTTTAAAAGTACAATAGAATATGTAATACTGCTGTTCGTTATAAATCAAACTTGTAGCAACTCTCTTCCCCTTAAGTCTAAGAAATATTATGGAAATATATGTCACGCCAAGCTCTGTTTGATTGATCAATCTATAGTGTAAAGTCTGGTTTCTACTTGGCTGCTATACAGAGCTATAGTTGCTATCATAGTAAAATAGTCTAAATTTATCTTCATTTGCCTACTGATGCTTAGTGTAGCTATAGTTTTTGCATGTAAAATGTAAATACGTCTTTAGTGCCAATAGTGATCGCAGTGAATCAGATATTGACACTGTATTACATCTGCTACACGGCCTTGTAGCGACTAGGGAGCGACGACGTACAACCAGGCTGGGGTAGTTAAAGTCAATGTTTTGGGGGGGAGGAGGGGGCAGACAAACGACGCAAGTTAAAAAGTCTGCGTTAATGGTTATCAGTGACAGTTTTTCAATCATGAATACCAAAACCATACCATGACGTCCCTCATTCTGTTGGGGAAGCTGGCGTCTTGCTTCTGTGTGTCGTTGTGAAATTGTGAAAAAGGCCAATACGACTTCCTCGTTTGCATTAGTTTGGCCGGAAAGAGATCCTGAATAGACGTGAACGGTCAGACGAGCTATGGAAATAAAATGTAACATCAGCAAATATATCTTTTTCATGTACATGATTATGTACGTATATATATAAGGTAAACCAATATTTTTTAGCGCGGTAAAAACAAGACGCGGAATGTGTGCATGTGAATGCATGGACATAGAAATATTAAGGAAGGAGTCGAGTGTTGGTTTTATGAGTCGGTCTATGCTTTAATCTTTATTATGCATGCCACTCTTCATTCCACTCTGAGTGGGCATATTGAACATAGTTAAAATGTTTAAACCTAAGACGTGCGTGTGCTCATGAAAAAATTGAAATCGTTAATCGTTATAAATATAGACTTTAAACTCACTGAAAAACTAATGATAGAAAAAATGGCTGAATGTATAGTTTCCTCAATTGAGTTAAGATACCCCGGTTCAGGTTGACTACAATTTTGTTAAATCATGAACATTTTACATAAAACTCGTGATATTAGGCAGTGATAAAGTCAATCCTTCCTTGCGGTGTGTGTTTCACGTTCCTTTTAATAACTGACCAACTGCATACATGCATTAACGGCCGTTCAGGCACTAAACTTTATATAATGCAAAGCATGCAGGATTAACTGTTTGGTTATAAATCGACCTGTCTCAGACGTCGTACTTAGCTTTTCATGCACATTTATAAATAAATCTATAAGCAAAGACTCATTAAACATCAGGTTCGGCAAAAGTTCGACGCCTGAAACAAATCACCGCCTAATATCATGAGTTTTATGTAAAACATTTATGATTTAACAAGATTGTTAAACATTTTAAAATATCTATAATCAAACATAAAATTCGTTTCGCGCCAAACTTAAGGTCACAAACATTAGAATATTGCCGTAAAAATCTTTAGTTTACTGGAAAAGGTTTGTGAAGGGAAACTGAGTTGGGAAAAGGAAAGAAGCATAAATAGAAATTCGTTTAACAAAAGTATAAGACCACCCTGACCAGGACCAGAGTATTTCTAAACGCTCTCTAAAAAGACAAAGTTACAAGACGTACTTTTTAAAGTCTATACTTCTACACACAAATGTGTGTTTTGTTTCCTTTCAAGAATATAATAATGTTATCTTTCATCCATACCAAAAAAAAGCTCGATTATCAAGTTCAATTAAAAATGTTTGACAATGATTCCAATATATTAACTAACATTGAATGTAAAGAATTTATAAAATATTTAGGTGTCGTATTAGATAGTAATCTCACATGGAGATATCATGTTGATAATATTGCATCTAAAATAAGTAAAACAATTGGCATAATTACAAGGCTTAGATATTTTGTACCTCTGTCTACTTTACAAAACATTTATCGATGTTTTTTTACCTTATATAACATATGGTATAGCTGTTTGGGGTCAAGCGCCAAAAAAATATTTGAACAAGATACTTATTCTCCAAAAACGAGCTTTACGTCTAATGAATTTTAAAACAAACAAGGAACATGCTATTCCACTTTTTATTCACTCCAATATACTTCCTTTAAATATGCTTTACTTTAAAACTATTTGTAATCTAATGTACGATGTTACAAATAGTTTTTGTCCAACTTCAATCTCTGATTGTTTTATCCAATCAAAAGAAGTCCATACTTATAACACTAGATATTGTGTATCCAATAATCTTTATATTGAATACTCAAAACTAACTATAACAACCACATCCTTTGTAAAATCAGGGGTAAAAATTTGGAATAGTATTCCCACTGATGTTCGAGAGATGGGGAGAAAAAATTTCAATTTGAAAATTCAGAAAAGTCTTTTAACTATGTTTGAGATTGAGGATGACTATGTTGATGTACCCACATTAATTCAATATATGAGTAAGCTTTGAAAACAGTGCTTTCAGGGAAATAAACAGGAAATGAATGCTTCCTTATAACAATGATATTTTTATGCTGTCAGTATATTGGGCCACTTTGTAAAGTAGATAAGGAATACTCTAATTTCTTATTTAAACACTGAGCACATCTTACCTAATTTCGTTTCACTATCTGCCCCGATTAGCTTTGCTATTAGCGGATAGTATTATATTAAGAGCTTATATTAAGATAGAAATTCAATGTCCTGGCTACCCAAACCGGCCATTGCATGGTATTACGACACCAAACTGATTTTGTCTTGAACAACTAGTCGTTGTTTACCACGAAATATTTACGACTTTTTACCCCTGTGCGTTGTTTCAGTATTAGAATGTGAACAATTTATGAAACAGTGTCACAAGGATACGAGGCAGTTTTAAGGCGTGTCTTTCAAACTTAAAATTCCGATCAATAAGAGGAACAATCTAGATTTTAAAGTTGTTTATATAAAGCCTGACTAAGATCGTCAGCATATTAAATATGCATGTCATTTGCAAAACGTTTTTGTAAAAGCATTTTAATTTATAAACGTCATACAGCATAAAATGCGGATAAACGACTTAAGCAACTGGAAAACGGATGGGGCGTTTGCTATAAAAATTATTGAAACTTCGAGTATTATTTTGTAATGTGAACAACTTATACACAATAATTTTCTTGTATGATTGCATGGCGACTTTAGTAATTATAATAACTTGTAGGTACACCACGTAAGTATTAAATACTGCAAAGCTTTCGGTCCGTTAACCCGGACCTTCATCAGTGCAATTGAAAATAATTAAAAAAATAACTTATACACAATTGCGCATTGATGTAAAAACTTATATATAGTAGAACTGATTGTTGCAATAGCAAATGTGTAATATGTAATTATCAAAGTCTGCCGGGGAAAAGAAAGTCATAATAATTATTTGTCAGTCAGTAAGTAAGTAAAACGCAAGATCAAAAAATTCACGCTCTTTTTACATGAAGACAAGGGATAGTTAAAGAAGAAGGTTACCTACCTAAAAAAATACAATGCATGAAGAATCAAAATAAACTTAATGCACAGCGAGATACATGGCGCATTACGAGCTTACTAGCAGTTTTAATGAATAACAATAAGAACACGGAGAAGTGCTTTGACAATGGCATATGGTAAAACGCGGACTGGACTGGACTTGTAAAACACGGACTGGACTAAATTAGTAAAACACGGACTGGACTAAATTAGTAAAACACGGACTGGACTAAATTAGTAAAACACGGACTGGACTAAATTAGTAAAACGCGGACTGGACTAAATTAGTAAAACGCGGACTGGACTAAATTAGTAAAACACGGACTGGACTAAATTAGTAAAACGCGGACTGGACTAAATCAGTAAAACACGGACTGGACTAAATTAGTAAAACGCGGACTGGAAACATTCCGGGCGTAAAAATCGAGCAATTCTTTCAGAATCTACGCAATTTATCATCTTATTTTATGAATTACGAGCATTCAATTCAACACAAATATAATTTGGAAGGTTTATTCCATTAATAGAGCTAAGAGGTTAGGAAGAAACGACGGTGTGTTGTTTATGTCGATAGCAAGTCGATACCTGGTATTCTCCATATACAGTACATAAATGATATATACAGAACGGACATTTTGTGCAGTAATCAATCATTTTACCGGTACAGTATTGATTATAAGTATATTGTTTTGTATCGATTTACGCGTCGAAGTATGATTATGTCTATGATGTGGATATTAACTATTATGTGTATGATGTGGATATTAACTATTATGTCTATGATGTGGATACTTCGACGCGTAAATCGATACAAAACAATATACTTATAATCAATACTGTATACCGGCAAAATGATTTGATTACTGCACAAAATGTCCGGTTCTCTATAATATCATTTATGTACTGTATATAGAAGATACCAGGTATCGACTTGCTATTGACATAAACAACACACCGTCGTTTCTTCCTAACCTCTTAGCTCTATTAATGGAATAAACCTTCCAAATTATATTTGTGTTGAATTGAATGCTCGTAATTCATAACATAAGATGATAAATTGCGTAGATTCTGAAAGAATTGCTCGATTTTTACGCCCGGAATGTTTCCAGTCCGCGTTTTACTAATTTAGTCCAGTCCGTGTTTTACTAATTTAGTCCAGTCCGCGTTTTACTAATTTAGTCCAGTCCGCGTTTTACTAATTTAGTCCAGTCCGTGTTTTACTAATTTAGTCCAGTCCGTGTTTTACTAATTTAGTCCAGTCCGTGTTTTACAAGTCCAGTCCAGTCCGCGTTTTACCATATGCCAGCAAGAAGAATCTGGGTAATGCGAATAATCAATACAACAAATCACAAATGAGAATATGAATAGGCTCGAAATTCTAAATCGATTTGACGGGCGACGGGCGAATGCAAATATATGCTAATAACAGCAGCCTCAAAGCCTAGGTAAAATATATAAGCTAACAATAACATAGTTAAATTATCGGACCATTGTTTATATGAGCTTATAGTATTATCAGAGTATAGTTTACATAAACATCAACATTGGATAATTTACCTTATAACAGTACACTTCTCAATTCGTCGAACACATGCGAGTATATTTAATACGAAAACATCAATCTCTCGACATGTTATTTAATAGTGTCATGAATATAGCGCCCGCATAACTGCTCTATACCGGTTTTTCTTTTGAATTCCCTTACAAAGAACGATACATTCGACTGCAAAACACGGGCTCTGATCGGTCGTGATCGGTGATATCACTCACGGTCAAATATAAATGCATAATATAAATACATAAGAGATGCCTGCGGAGGAGGCTAGTCTCTGACTCTGATCGCTTGATCGAATTAAACAGCCAATAAGAAATGAAGGTCAGACCAACCTCCAAAACGATCACACTTTGTGTCGCCATGGAAACTATCGATCTGACCAATCAGATTGATGAAAAACGCCCATAACCAACCTCTAAAACGATCACACCACACCTCCAAAACGATCACCATTTTTGTCTCCTTGGAAACCACCGAGTGGGCCAATCAGATTGACCAGAAACGATCAGGCCAAACCTCCAGAACGATCACGATTGTGCAGTTTGAAATTTGAATTCAGAGCGGGGATATCAAGAGAGATCAGTGTTAATTTAATTCATTCGGCCAGAAAATTAATTATGCCGTTGCAAATTTACAACTGGACTGCGTTCGGAAAAATAAATATTATTTCACTTTCATTGAATTAAATTAGTGCGGAATTTTTACGTTAGTCGCGTGATTGGTGTGACTACCCCTAGATCCGCCCCTGAATTTGTTCAACGCGCAACGCACATGCACTACACATTTTTCTCGGGTAACAAAATATATCGTTTGATATATGAGCCTATAGCTATATGCGAGATAATAGACAATCTGTGCAGACAAAAAGTACGGCATCATGCATTGTCGGTATAGATCAAATTGTGCAACGCTCATGCACTGAGACTATATCCATAAAAATTATTCAAGAAATCCATATAAATAACACTATACCTGTTTTTCATACTATAACTGCTTTCGTCTTGAATAAAGAGACCTTATCATGAAATGATCTAATTTTCACAATATCTTAACCGTGGCATGAGCACCAGCTGCTCAGGCTGACTGTTGATTATTGGTCGGTGGCTACTACTACAGTATTTACAGCAAGTCTGTTAGGCATTTGGTCATATTTACACTTGTATTGTGAGTAAGCCAATTAAACCATTTCAATTTCATAACATACCAGACACCACTATCCGTAGACTTGCTACAAGTCGACTCTTTAAACCCACACGCGAGCTTGAGCGACCGAGCGTAGCGAGGTCGCGAAAGCGAGGGAAGGGAACGCGCGGAAGAGTCGACTTGTCAAACTTGCAATGTTTCTATTTGGGTCTTCGCGCCAAAACGGTCATATTACTATGACAATGTGTTCAATCAATTTCCTAATAAGTGCTCGAAAGCGTATGGTGCTATCTGTGTTAACTCAAATGCAAGGTTTTTCCTAGCTCCTGTGGGCGCTGAAACGAAGACATCTCTGTTTGAAAGATATGCCTGAACAGTGGTTTGCTGATACTCTTTCAGTTCCGAGTAACCAACAGACTTCTTTGCTTTGTCAATCGCTTCCATAATGGAAGCCATATCAAAGTATTTTCTAATCAAGTGAAATTGGACACCAATATCGACACCTTGGTGGACATTTTTATTCACGCTCAATAGTCGTAATGATAATTATAATAATTAATTCAGCGACCTGATTTTGGGTCGCCAAAAATGGCGCGAAGCAAGTTTGACAAGTCGACTCTTCCGCGCGTCCCCTTCCCTCGCTTTCGCGACTTCGGTACGCTCGGTCGCTCAAGCTCGCGTGTGGGTTTAAAGAGTCGGCTTGTAGCAAGTCTACACTATCCGCAGAGGTATACACTAGTGAGTTTCGGCAATACATTAGCCAGAGAAACAACAACGTCGTCCTTATCAACAATGGCACCATACTTTATGAACAAAAGAAAATTAAATTACGTGGCATTTTTAAAGTTGCACACTCACTTCCTGAAGCGGCATAGTGACTTACACCAACGCTGCAATTATTGTGTTCGATGTTGTTTGGAGTGTTAGAAACAATTTTACTGATCGAACATCTTTATAAAAAATAATAACTGTTTCAGAGAAAGAGGAAACTTGTAGAGGCAAATCAAGTCGATACTAACTCGTATTTTCTTCCAATACTACAATTTTAGGTGAATATAATTATTTGCTGTCGCAGTTGCAGTTGCTGTTGCGGTTGCCGTTGTATTTCCCAAACTCACTATACTACCTGCTGTAACACCGCGGCAATGTTTATTTGCTGAGCTAAAGACCTCGCGTGGCTGTTAGCTTAGCAAGTTACTCTCCGGCATGTGCGGATAGTTTTTCGTGAGGAATTCGCCTCGAGAGGCAAATTTCTCGCGTGTGCGGATGGATTTCGGGCTGCATGAGCTATTGTCGAAACTCTAATAGCCCCGTCAGTATATTTATGGTTGAGTGGAACAATGAGATTTGTTAATGGTTTTTACAATTCTCGACTGGTACACTCGTAAATAAGAAGAATAAAATAAAATAAAATGTCTTTTAATTAAAGTCGGGCCATACTTCTATCTCAACTTCTATTTTAAATACGAATACTCTGACAATCACGCTGTACACAAATTGTCAGCCAAGCGCCAATACCATATAGACTGAACGCTGCATGAGATGCGTAGATGCTGAGATGCAACACTTGCAAGGCTATACGCATGCATATATAAAAATATTCGAATAAGCCGTATATAAATAGCATATTAACTGTTTTCCATACTATAAGTATAACGGCTTTTTTCTTGAACAACGAGACCTTGACCTTGTTTCAAAATTATACTTAATTGCTACAACTTTTTAACCGTGTAAACTGCACTATCATATCTTATCAGACTGACCGGCTATAGCTCTGTTTGTTTGGTAGCTGCCTTAGCCTGCCCACTGTTTGTTAATATAATGCATGAAAATCATGTCTCTCGTATTCTGCTCAAGGGTAGGTGAGAGGAATTGAAGCGCTTTTGATTGGTTTATTTTGGAAATACATGCTGCTAAACTGCGTTATATGTACACATCATACGGCATATGTTACTTTTTAGCCAATACCGTCATAGCATGCAGGAGTACACTGGCTACAACGTGTACATTTTCATATCTAAGTTCCTGTCCACAAGAACGTTAACTTATCAAACTTGTGAAAAATGTGATCCCTGCATGTGAATTGTAAAATAACAGTAGTAAAGACTAAAACAACACTTGCTTATGTATTAATCAACAACTGTTGGTAAACTCTCGATATCGTAGATGTATAGTCTACAAGACTCTACGCCATTAAGATTTAGTTAAATTTCGAAATATGGGAGTTGAGACCCGCTTCCACCTTCGCATGGGATAAAATTTTTGATCGTTTGGGGAAATGAGTGTGAGAATTATATTGAAAACCGTTTATTAACGAACAAATTACTATACAGACTACAGTCCACATATTTTGCATACAAATCTCAAAACGAAGAATCATATTCATGCGAAGTCTTGACCTTTTTCTTTATCGTGGTTTTGTGCCTATTTGCATGTTGTCGATCCTTTCGATTTTGAACTTCAGCTGGCGAAAAGCATCGAGATTCGAGCAACATTTTACAACTTTCGTTTTGTTTTGATGGGAAAAGCATATATTTAACCAACGCAGACTTCGAGTGTTCATACAATTTTAATCATGCATAACTTTTATTATTGGGGGGGGGGGTGTTTTGAATAACCTATATAGACAAAGAAATTTCCGACGTATAAAATTTTAACTAATTAATTTTAATTCTACGTACCAAATATCGTGCGTAGTGTAAACGGAGCTTATGACTCGGAACGGGGAATCAGGAACGCTGATTTAGTTCTTTGATGTAGGCTATTGGTAGGTATTGTCTACTCATTGCTAGGTATGGACCTATCATTTCCATGACTGTATTCTTCTTGGGGTATCCGGAAACAATATCCAATGAATTTATTGCTTGCTAAAATTAATCACGTCATGAGTTAGAAGAGATTGTGAGAAATCTGTGGGAAAACCCTTCTCTTCTTCAACCTCAGCCCACGCACTACGGCTAACTTCAAAACCCGGAAGGGTGAACGGGGAGCATAAGACTGGGAACCGGGGAAACGAGAACGAGAACTCCGGAATCTTTAGAAACCGAAACGAGAATCTCTGGAAGAAACACGGAACGCCGGGTATAACGAATATAAGAAAAAGTGAAGATCTGTTATTGCAGTGGTTCAAGCTAATATAATTTTAAGCAAATTTTCGTTCCGTGTTTTAAACATACCAGAAATTCTCGATCCGAATTTTAAAGATTCTGTAGATTCTCGGTTCCTCGTTCCTGGCTTCCCCTTCCGGGTTTTGAAGATAGTCATAGTGCGTGGGATGAGGTTGAAGAGAATGTATTAATTCTCACAATCTCGAACTAATGATGTGATTAATTTTAGCATGCAATAAATTATTATATAATATTGTGCTATATTGTGTCTGGTTCCCCCAAGATGAACACAACCATAAAAATGAAAAAAAAAGGTGCACATCTTGCAATAACAAAACAATACCTACCTTTAATGATATGTATGTAAATTTACAGGACTCATTTGGCCACCTGTAGTCAATTCCTTAGTGATGCTGTTCAATTTATCGATTGCTTTACTATATGGTTTAGTATTACTGGCCAGTGCTAAGGAGTGTATTCCTTGTCAAAACTGTGATTTAAAATGGTGTCAGTGTCTGGTGAACTCTGACTCAGCATGGATTTTGCCGATAAATGCGAAAATAAATTTTGTCATTGCTTTATTCGGTGTACGTAAACGTCATTAAACTTTGTAACAAGCGTATAGAAAGTACAAGTCTTGAAGGACCCGGGTCCTAACAAGTTTTCTAGTCATGTTAGCTATATGCATCGCGAATAAAACCACACAAAGGTTTGTTGTCGATTTTTTTTATAATAATTAACCCCGAAAAAAATTTGCTTCAGAATGCCTTTCGAGCATAAAGTAGGGCTTCAGATGATCGCTTGGTAAATGTATTCTGAAATCAGGCAACCAGATGATGGTCTTCATCAGCACAGTTGACAACTTAATATTATTGACCTCTCTACGCGTAGAGTAGTTTTTGGATTTATTTTGTTATGATTCGTCGCACTATTAATGCTGTTATTATAATAGGAAATTCTGGCAACTTTTCAAACAGTTGGTGAGTGGGAGTTAAAACATTCCGCGTATTTCCGCTTTGGTGTCGTTGTCGAAGGTTTTTCCCTGAAATTTGTCATTGTATGTGACGTCGTGAAAGAAATTAGCTACCAATATTTGTCCGTCAAAAGTCGATAATCATTTATCATTTATCTCTTTTTGAGTATATTATTTTGATTTTATAATTCGAGATTTTTAGGTAGCATAATATAAATTGTTACAACAAAACGGACTGAATGAAATTCGTTCTGCGCATCGGTTCTGCTCATAACAATGTGAGGAGCTGAAGTATTCTGATGTAAAAATTACCCAATTTAGCATGTTGTCAACAGTAATGCAGAGTATCCTTTAAAGGCTATCACCCACTCATCGCGAACACTTGCGAGTTGAGTTTGCGTGGACGTGTGCGGATGATTTTCAGTTTAGCTGAGCTGACTGTCTCGTGAGGTCGTTGGCTCAGCTGATAGCTCTCGGGTGCGGCGGGCTTTAAATGACTTCGACTTAAATCACGTGTACAACATTTTTGTTACTTATAGCTGTTCACTAACTATAGCTTTCAGCCTTTTAGCAGTTTGAAAGTGCTAAGATCCATAAAATTTAACAGCAAATAAAAAATATGACTTGTCATTCAACGGGAATGCATGGCAACCATTGCAAACTGAAAAATTTATCAAGCAAACAGTATTGTTTTGTACAACTTACTTTTGTACAATTTCAGCCGATCTTCGACGCGTTTACACCCAGCACGCAACTTAAAAACTGCAGAAGAAACAAGGGAGGACAAATTAAAGTTAAATAAAAGAGAGAAATTAAAAGAAGAAGAAGGGACTTCACAGGAAGATGAACCGTCGGAACCCTGGACAAGTACTTTTGTTGTCTTAGCATCTGTCGTAGGTGGTGTGTTAATTCCAGCAATTTTCCTTTGGCATGTTAAGATGTGATATGCCGTCAAGTGACTGTTATCAATTTAGCAGTTTCAATTTTACTGACACATGACACATGCACATGGTCCTTTCACTCATTCTGATTTTGTAAAAATGTTGCTTTTTGAGCAACTTACCGTTGAAATGTTGATACAAGTTCATCCCATGCATGATATCCCATGTATTGTCTGTAGACTATAGGCTACGAGACGTTACATCCGACTCAATTAAGTCTAGCATTTCTATGAGCTTCTATGCATCGATATTAAAGCAAGTGATTGCGCATAATATATAACAATGAAAAGTTCACTGCAAGTATAATTAATCTGTATGGAATATTTTAGCAATTCTATACTAACCTGGTTTGGCACTAGTGCAAGCAACGATATCTTAGGTATGTTGTCGTAGGAAAGTATACGGTAATTTTTATCGGGACACCTCGTATATTTAAATACTTTTCATGTTTGTCGATCCTTCCTATCCTCTTACAATTACAATATATTGTCGTGTCCATGCATGGAAACCTTGTATGCAAATCAAACTATATGGTTGCTGAAGCTTCTAGATATGCGGTATAACTAAATGATCGGTAAATTACAGGCTGCTAGTTAATATCATTTACATACAACATTTAATTTTAACAAAAATCGTGCAGCACTTTGACTATAGGGGTAACAATTGACTGTCAAAAGACATGGCATACGTATTAAAAAATAGAAAAAGTATCGTTTGTTCGATCGTTTGTTGCAACAAGCTTATCCCTTGCTGCATGATGTGAAGTGGCGTATGAGAATATCTTGTATAAGACAAAAACACAAAGAACCTTACTTCTGAAAGCCAACTTGAATCCTGGCAACGTTGGCACAAAAGCGTTCATCGTTAAGCCTAGCGCACACTGTTGCACTTAACACGCACACACGTCACTCGTGACGATTGTCACCTGCACATGTTCCTCGTTTGCGGGGACCAAATTGAGATATTTTGTCATTCGTGTCGTAATATCCAATTATCAAACATGTTTGATATTTTCTAACACGCGTGACAAATGCGCCAAGTGTGCGCTGAACAAATGGGGATTAAAACATGCAGCAAGGAATATGTAAATGTGAAATACAATAAATAATCTTAAAAGTATGGAGGAACAACGCAGTGAACTGGTTGCCGAAGCCATTTCAGAAGACAAACTGGTAGACATATATCCCAAATATCCGTGTATTTACAATGTACGCTCACGAGATTTCAAAAACAGAGATCTACGAGAAAAAGCATTTCGTCCATCCATCGTTTCGTCCATATTTTACGATTGGCTACCCTTAGGCGTCTCCGGCGCCGACGCATAAGCAAAAGGAAAAGGAAAGGCAAAATTTTTTCGTCTTGAGACAAATAATCGTCACTTTCATACTCCATGTTTAGTTTGTTTATTGTATATTTCACATTTACATATTCCTTGCTGCATGTTTTAATCGCATTTGTTCAGCGCACACTTGGCGCATTTGTCACGCGTGATAGAAAATGTCAAACAGGTTTGATAATTGGATATTACGACACAAATGACAGAATATCTCAATTTGGTCCCTGCAGACGAGGAATATGTGCAGGTGACAATCGTCACGAGTGACGTGTGTGCGTGTTAAGTGCACCAGTGTGCGCTAGGCTTAAGGCTGAGGGGGATATCGGCTTGACCGACAGAGGGGCAATAGATGTTATTCATTTTGATATATTTAAGACATTCACCAAATCGTACATTTAAAATACATGCAATACACGTCTTATCGGCCGGCTAAACGACTATATTATTGAAACGGGTGGAATAACTGTGTTAAAATCATTCAGCCTGATGCGATAACAAACAAATTAATATTTCGCATACACAAACCTTGATATATATGGAGGGTTATATCAGTGCCAAGTGTTAGGCTTGAACATAGTTTTGTCTCCACTGCCATATATGCATGTTATTTATTAGAATTGCATCCTTGGCAGGCAAAGAATCAACAAGCAAGCTAGAATTAATTCTCTCTTGTCCTCACGCAAAGAACCTTTAACTTTAACAACAAGATTAGTTCGTAGGTCGGCAAAATAAATTATGCTAAATTGATAAGTGTGCAATGGGACAAACAAAAAAATCCAAAACAAAGGGAGGAAAGCTGAGGCTTGTGTGACGATGTTCGGCTAAACAAACCAATTAGTCCTTTTTTAGATTCGCATTTTGGTCGTGTGGAATGCAATTTAGACAACGAAAAAAGCCTCATTATTACCTCTTTATATATTACTTTTACCATCTTTACTGCTTTCAACACGACCAAACTGCTAGAGATTTTTAGCCTCAGTTATTTACGTCTGCATTTTGGTCATGTCGACTGCAATTCAAACAATAGGCAATGAAATGATAACGAGGTTTTTCATCACATCTATTGTTTTAATTGCATTCGACGCTTCCAAAATGCGATGTATATAACCTAGGCTTAAACTAAGCCTTTATACTAGTTATACCGTGCGTCCCTCAAAAAAGTACCCTCTATTGAAATATCATTCTTTTGTTGTTCAAGGTATGCTCCTCTTTGGGACACACTATACAGGGTGAGTAAAAAAAACTGACACCTTTCAAGAAATTCTAATTATCCGCATAGCGGCTGTAATTGACAGACCTTCCTTAAAATAACTCATGGGTATAAGAAGCACATCATATTAATTAACCTGAAAAATAAAGTTTGTTCCTTTGGAAGTTAAAATGCATTCTAAGCTGCGTGAATAAAAAAGAACAGTTTTATCAAATCGTTTTTGTTGACTGTACACATGGGAATTGTCATATTCCAGCCATAAGTTCGCGGCTAATTTGAATTTCAAAGGTGTCAGTTTTTTTACTCACCCTGTACAGGGTGTATAAAAAAACTACTCCATGTACTCCCATAAAAAAAGATCGCTGGCCCCTGGGAGTTAATAAGGATTGCGTGCTTTTGGATACACGCTATCGGTAAAGCAAGTTCTTTGTTTTCTTTGTCTTGGCCTTTTGTTTTCCGGCTTTGTTTCCTCCATAGCACTAATGAACCAACTCTGGTTATAACACATTTAATATCCCAGCCGCCCAGATATTTTAAAAGAAAATTCCGTATGTAATAAAGGCACTGAAAAAATCATCCCGATAGTAAAATTTGATCAAACAAACAACTACGAGTAATCAAAATATCATTTATAAAACCGCATGAAAGTAAAAATAAAGTAAAATAAGTTTACAAAGACATGAACACCCGAACACAAAGACACTATAGCATATTGGTTACTAATTACATAATTTCCAGTTATGATATTTCTTTTTAAAAAACGTACAACTAGAATTAAAGCAGCCTAAACATTAAAAATTATTTAAATCTCGTAAGATCTTAATTTTATACACCATAATTACTATTACCGAATTATTAATATTACCGGACAATTTTGTCTGCTATCTAAATATCTTGACGATTAATTTCCCAGCTCAAAACGTTCATTTAACCATTTCAAGAAACTGTATAGAGCCACTTTAAATGCGGTCGAATTACACTTCTTCGACAACAAAGTACTTAGCCTCCAACAATTCTTCTCTCTCTATAGAAATAACATGAAAGTAATTAATCAAAATAACAATTTGGTCTGATGCGCTTCTGACGGCCGGGATAACTCTCTCCATATAAACATGTAACTAAGTCTTTAATCATTGAAGAGAGATATCGTTCAAATATATGACATAAGCTTAATTGACTAGTCTAGCGTAAATAGTGCAACTCAGACCAATGCTTAAGACACAAGTCAAAAGAAACTCTTACTGCAACCTCATTCAGTGTGCTAATATCAATATAATACCCTACCTTCTGGTTCCTCATTCTGCGGTGGAAGCTCTGGTTCCTCATTCTGGGGTGGAAGCTCTGGTTCCTCATTCTGGGGTGGAAGCTCTGGTTCTTCATTCTGTGGTGGAAGCTCTGGTTCCTTATTCTGGGGTGGAAGCTCTGGTTCCTCATTCTGTGGTGGAAGCTCTGGTTCCTCATTCTGGGGTGGAAGCTCTGGCTCCACATTCTGTGGTAGAAGATCTAGCTCCACATTCTGTGGTGAAAGCTGACGTCTCGCATCTGGTGGTGGTGAAAATGTGAAACAGTATACGACACTTTCGCTTCCATCAATTGCGCCGACAAGCAATTCTACATGAAAGTGAACAGTTTGCTGACCTAAAAATGTACACATTGATAAAAGTTATCGAATCGCTTAAGTATGAAATCCAAATGGGCAAGCTAACGTTATCAATCATGCCAGTCTTATACAGAAAGGTTATAAAAGCAAACGAACATAAGAAGTAGATGCACTAAAAATAAAAAATGCTGAATGGCTTGTGAAATAAATTAGGTAAATAGTGTGTTTAAGATGCTTTGTTTTATCGTGTGTTTAAGATGAATTTTTTATGCGATTCTAACTTTGTTTACATAAAAAGAGTCAATAATTTTTATCCGGGAATAACTATAGAATACCCCGCCATCGAAGCAATGGCTTTGATCTAACGAGCCTACAGCCTACGCCCCTTCTATACATAAATTTTAGCTTATGCGCCACAGCCCTACACACTTAGCTTCTTGCTTATTGGCCTACACGCCTACTGGCCTACTCGCCTACTGGCCTACTCGCCTACTGGCCTACTGGCCTACTAGCCTACTCGCCTACTCGCCTACTCGCCTACTAGCCTACTAGCCTACTCGCCTACTCGCCTACTCGCCTACTAGCCTACTCGCCTACTGGCCTACTCGCCTACTGGCCTACTCGCCTACTCGCCTACTCGCCTTCTCGCCTACTGGCCTACTCATCTACTGGCCTACTCGCCTACTCGCCTACACCGGCTAAAAACATAAAACTTCATCAAAGTCCATTATATTTATGTCTTATTATCCTAACCCTAACCCTAACCCTAATTAGTTAGATGTGTGGTAATGAGATGACCTATATCTCATTTTAAAAGAAAATAAACTAAAAAATAGCAGTGATCAAACAAATAACAAAGCTATTTTACAAGGACCGGTTATATGAAAGCCGAATAGCGGTATCCACCGGATAGTGATATTTCAACCCTTCTAAAAATGTTAGAAAAGCAATAAAATTCAGCTTTGGAAACAACAATTATTAAAGAGGATCATCCATTTAGAAATACTAAGATTTAATCAAAGTTATTGCAAACAACGGGCGATTTTAACGCGATTGAAAAAATCACTATCCGGTGGATAGACGCTATCCGGCTTTCATACAACCGGCCCCAGGTGTTATTGTAAACTGAACAAAGCATGCATGTAGACCAGAGTTGGTAGATATGCAAATATTTGAGGCCAAATTGTCATTAGTGCTATGAAGAAAACAAAAAAGACAAAAGGCAAAGACAAAGGAAACAAAGAACTAGTGTGATGTTGTTTGGCCTCAAATATGCAGCTATCTACCAACCCTGATGTAGACGCGTAGGCTCGTAGGCAGCGTTCTTGATACTTAACATTGCGGGGTATTCTATAGTTGTGCCTTTATCCGTGTCGAGAAACCGTGGAAGCACCATATCTATACGACGCGGACGTGAATTGATAAATGAACTGCCCTTATTTCCAGAGTTTTCTGAGTGCCAAAGCGTCATGTTCGCTTATTCCGGCGATGATCGGCAAGACTTAAAATATTAAGTTCCAAATCATCAGCCTTGGTCAACAGTGGGCCAAGTCATCCCCAACAGCAGTAAAAACATGCATCTTAATTTATGTTGTAGCCTCAATGATTCAATTTTTTATTCTGTTATATATTAAAGGCTAATTTCCACTCCGGAAAACGAGCAGTGGATCGGATCGGATCGGAACGAAAGATAATCCGCCCGTGCGCCGTCTGTTGAAATTTTTGGCTCATATTGATCCGAAAGCGTCCCGGAATGGATAAGAAAAAGTTCAAATAGTTTTAACTTTTTTTTATCCGATCCGAAATCACTTCATGGATCGGACCAGCTCGGAAAAAAATCCGATTCGATCCGATCCGATCCGCTGCTCGTTTTCCGGTGGAAATTAGCCTTAAGGCTAATTTCCACTCCGGAAAACGAGCAGCGGATCGGATCGGATCGGAACGAAAGATAATCCGCGCGTGCGCCGTCTGTTGAAATTTTTGGCTTATATTGATCCGAAAGCGTCCGAGACCGGATAAAAAAAAGTTCAAATAGTTTTAACTTTTTTTTATCCGATCCGAAATCACTTTATGGATCGGATCAGGATTGGAAAAAAATCCGATCCGATCCACTGCTCGTTTTCCGGAGTGGAAATTAGCCTTTAAAGGAGCCCATTAATGTAATTGGCCGGGTAATTGAATATAAGCGTTACTCACCCGCAAGAAAATGTGGGTTGTTGAACGAGAATACGAGTCGGGAATTTCCATTAATCGGAATGGAGAGTCTAAATGAGAAAAATGGTTAGTCGACCTATAAAATATATCAAATAGCTCAATATAATAAATCACGTATATGTTATTTCAGTAACCGTCCAGCTCTTGGTTCAGCCGTTAAATGACAGTCTCTGCGCGAGCATTTGTCCACTTAAAGATTTAATATAAATTAAACACAACAAACTACGTTAAAGATAACATCAATAGAGGCTGTATACACAACAAACTACGCTCTTTATATATACGGTATTGTTCTTACGTCTTTATTAACAAAATCCCATGATATTGACTGCATGTGTTTATTACTTTGTCTCTATAAATGATCAGGCGTCGGCGGTGTTTTAAGTTACATGATAAATATTACAATAAATAATTAACGTTGCAACATTTGACATAATTCAAGTGAATTGAGGGTTGGGAATTTAGGGGAATCCCCTAATTCACGATTGGGAATTCACAATTTACTCTTATGAGAATAACAAAACGATCGCGATTCCTGAAATTAATCGAATGAATTATTGAATTTTGTTGTTTTCCCATAACCTATCACTATTTGCTGACCGTTGTGACAGTACTCAAATATGGTTACAACTGCGCTATCGATATCGCGCGTGGATGACTGACGTTATTAACGTTACATTAAGATAAACAGTCAAATGATTGAAAGACTATGAGAGACAGGTAAATACAGTGTATATAGGTAAAAAACGTATAAGTTTGATCGCACTGTGGTTATTGCTCTCTTCTCGCCATATCGCGACGAAGCATATAGTAATTTAGCTTGAGACAAGTCAGACAACGATCTCAATGAACAAACTCGTACGAAAAGCTCGACGTCTACAGTCTACACAGTACACATTTCGTACGAAAGCCAAACAAACAACACGGGGAAATCTCCTATTCACAGCTGTGTTCGTACTCGGTTCTGAAGTTACCGAACTATCACTTCAGCAGATTTGCGTGGAAAGAGGTCCTGCTCATGCGAGGAGGAAGACTCTTAAGCAAAACGAAAGCAATGATAACTTCAATCTAATTATGGCACTGAATATGTCATGCAAATATTTGCTGAAAATATGTAGATGCAATCATTATTATGTAGGTGCCCTGAAAAGTGCCCTTTTGATATTTTATACTTATGGCTACTTGTGTCATGATATAAATAATACGTATTGAAGAGTGTATAGGTGAACGCTGATTGGTTTATATTAAGTTAATGTGCCAACACTGAATTTACAATAAAATTTCGAGACTGGCCGGACTTGGCCGGACATCAGTGGGCCGGCTTGGAAGGCAAATGTGCAATATTGTCTAGCGCTTGTGTATTACATGTGCAATATTGTCTAGCGCTTGTGTATTACATGTGCAATATTGTCTAGCGCTTGATGTGATAACATGGCATAGTAGCAGTAGGGCCATGCACTTGTACGAGTGAAAGAAGCTTCGACTGAAATATAAGCCACGAACTACTCTTATAATATAACGGTACAAATTGCTCGCAAGCCGCGGTGAATTGCCTCAGGTGTAGATGCCGCGAACGTACTCTATATAATAAATACATATATATTTACAAGTCGCTGGCTTGCTACTTATTCAAGCCGCGGCTTATTAATGCCTTAATCCTTATTATAACCTACCTTATTTCCACTCTAGGCTGGTATTGATTCATGGCGTATAGTATAGAATGGCGTGATTTAATTCTTACAACGTTTAAGTTTTCCACACGCGTACGTAGTACTGACTAATGTGTTGCGATTTGATCCCACGACTTTTTTTTAACCGTAAGTAGGCGGACCAGAGTTCAACTTCAACACTCCTCCTACACATTCGTGTAGAGCTCTCTAATTCGTTCTTTAAAAAGTGCACAGCACGAGGAAGGTTCTTTTTTTAGCCCATTACCAGAAATTTGCGACATGATAATTTGCATTTATACTAATTTGCATTTAACTTTCAGCATAATGGCCTTCAACTTTTACTATTAAATACATATAGTAAATATACAAAACCTTAAAATATCGTTGCCCTAGACCTTGCCCACTGTTTGCCGACCTCTGGGTCAATAGAACAGCCGTTTCCCAACGTTTTAATGATCGAATTACTTACCTTAGGTATTTCTACGTTCGGCCAACTGATTGTGAACAAATGTGTATATAGCCTTCGTATTGTTCAAGTTCCTGATAAGACTGATAATATTTTTTAAAGTGATTGCAGTGAAAATCCGAGCCGTACAGAAAAGTTTATACACAAATACGAAAGACAATATCTTTAACAACTTTTTTTGGTATATTACACGTCAATTCATCAACTACCTGAATCGAAATATTCGAATCAATGTGAGCGATTTTATAAGTTCGTTGACAGAACACGGACAAAACTTTGAGCAATATATTTTTAAATTTGGCAGATTACAAAAATGCCCAAGCAAAAAAATTCGGCCACCAAAACGTTTCTAAACAGCTGCTCGACCGATCTAGAGGTCGGCAAACAGTAGGCAAGGTCTACTGGTCTAGGTCAACGGCATTTTTAAGTTTTGTATATTTACTACATATATTTTATAGTAAATGTTGAAGGCCATTATGCTGAAAGTTAAATGCAAATTAGTATACATGCAAATTATCATGTCGCAAATTTCTGGTAATGCACGATTCGCCACACTGATTATGCCGATGAAATAACGCACAGTTAATATACGGTGTTCAAGTTTAGCATAATTTATTTTGAGTGATTTCAGAAATGAAAGAAAATACTTTCCGCCTACTTGAATATTGCTATTTTATATATATATATATATATATATATATATATATATATATATATATATATATATATATATATATATATATGTGTACTTTTGCTCTCAATTGAGCCATGTGTTCACTTGTGGATATATATGTAAGGTGTATTTGTTCTTCTGCACAAGTATGGTTAACCAACCGGGCAAGCAGAAAATTCTACTTGACCCCGGTGGGAATCGAACCCGCGACCTTCGCATTTCTAGAACGATTCTCTACCATCTGAGCTACAAGGCCAAGTTGGGAACGACTGTGATTTTACTTAAGTTGTTATTGACAATGCGGAGTTTCGTCCTTTTACATGTCGTTATGCAGTTACTTCTGCAAATGTTGATAAATTTGTACTTTAGCTCTCAATTGAGCCATGTGTTCACTTGTGGATATATATGTAAGGTGTATTTGTGTATACAAATATCTGCGGGTATCTATCTATATATCTATCCGTGCGGCCAACGTTTTTGCAAACGGTTGTATATATATATATATATATATATATATATATATATATATATATATATATATATATAATATATATGTTTATAAGTCTATATATATATATACATAATATATATATTTATATATATATATATATATATATATATATATATATATATATATATATATATATATATATATATATATATATATATATATATATGTTTATAAGTCTATATATATACATAATATATATATTTATATATATATATATATATATATAAAAATATATATATATATATTATTATATATATATATATATATATATATATATTTATATATATATATATATATATATATATATATTTCTGCGCAACATTTCTGCGCAATTTCTTCAAATAATCGATAAACATTTTCCAAAATCCTCAAAACTTCACAAGATATTTAACCGCAATTCAGTCAAAGTTAGCTACTCGTGCATGCCAAACGTAAAAAGTGTTATTTCCAGCCACAACCGAAACATCATGAAATCGAACAAAACCTCGTCAGATCGTACAAATTGCAACTGCCGCATCAAGAATGAATGCCCACTCCTTGGTAAATGCCTAACTGAAAGCCTCGTCTATAATGCCGATTACAACTACAAATCCTCCTGAGTCGAAGAACTACATCGGTGTCACAGCTGGTACGTTCAAGACCAGACACTACAACCACAAGAAATCCATAAACAACCCAGCCTACGAATCCGAAACTGAACTATCAAAACACACATGGAACCTAAAAAGACTAAACAAACAATTCAACATCAAGTGGACAATCATCAAATGCGTTCCGGCTTACTCAGCGGGCGGACGGTCATGCAACTTGTGCCTGCAGGAAAAAATGGCAATTCTTAAATCCTCGAAGGAGACGACACTATACAAAAGAAGTGAACTTTTCGCAAAATGTAGACATAAAAATAGATTCAGCGCAAAAAATTTTAAACGCGCGCGCAAATTTTGAATTGTATCAGCGCAAACACGTTAAAAACGTAATCACACAAACTTTAACTGCTGTAGAGTAATCATTCGCCTGATGATCGTTTCAGAAGAAACGTGAAACACAGAGTGTAGCGAACAATTTATTCAAAATTTTGTAATATTTCATTGATTTTATTTTAATCGATATCGAGCACTCTTTCTTCTTGGATACTTTACTTAATTGTATATATATATATATATATATATATATATATATATATATATATATATATATATATATATATATATATATTATATATATAAATATATATATATATATATATATATATATATATATATATATATATATATATATACACATCATACGGCATATGTTACATTCTACGAAATGCTTGATGAGGATTTTTGTTTTATATTTCTCTGACTGCGTGGCCCATTTTACACGTTTTACTTTTCAGCCGATACAGTCATACCAGAAGTACACTAGCTACAACGTGTAAATTTTCATCTCTAAGTTCCTGTCCACAAGAACGTTAACTTATCAAACTTGTGAAAAATTTGATCCCTGCATGTGAATTGTAAAATAACACTAGTAAAGACTAAAACAGCATTTGGCTTATGTATTAATTAACAACTGTTGGTAAACTCTCGATATCGTAGATGTATTGTCTACAAGACTCTACGCCGTTAAAATTTAGGTAAATCTTGAAATATGGGAGTTAAGACCCGCTTCCACCTTCGCCTGGGATAAATGTTTTGAGCGTTTGGGGAAATGAGTGTGAGCATTAGATTGAAAACCGTTTATTCACAAACAAATTACTATACAAACTACAGTCCACATATTTTGCATACAAATCTCAACACGAAGGATCATATTCATGAGACGTCTTGTACTTTTTCTTTATCGTGGTTTTGTGCCTATTCGCGTGTTGTTCATCCTTTCGATGTTTGAACTTCAGCTGGCGAAAAGCATCCAGACTCGAGCAACATTTTACAACTTTCGTTTTGTTTTGACGAGAGAAGCCTTTATTTAACAAACGCGGAACTGCATGGGGTGTTCATACAATTTTAATTATGCATAACTTTCAATTTTGGGGGGGGGGGCTGTTTTGAATAACCTATAGACAAAGAAATTTCTGACGTATAGAATTTTAAATTAGTTCCCTTGAACACTCTAAAAGCGCTAATTAAAAGGATTATGCTGCAATGTTTCAGATGTTTCAGAATTTTTCAAAATACTAATATGGAGTAAAAAGATCACGTTGCGGTTACTCGTGACGGAAAGTATTAAGCCCGGCGCACACTGGAGGAAACAGCTGAGCTGAGCGTCCTTCGTGACTGTTAATGTCGTATTCGGCGGAAGCTGCAAAATGATAGCTATTTTTCAGCTTATATATTATATTATGGAACTGCAATATCAGCTAAAAGTCGGAGGTACTTGGCATAATTGAAATTGCATGGATGATGGATCAAAGTAGCAAGCTTAGTGGCAGGTCTAGCAACTGGCGAATTCTGACTCAGCATGGATTTTACCGTAAATGCGAGGATAAATTTTGTCATTGTATATAATTATAGAATTCACGGTGTGGTTTAAACTGCACGGGTCTTCAAAGCTAACTAAAAGCTTTTAAAGACATATTTTATCGTCGATTGCGATCGCTTTAGAATAGCATGCATGTATAGATCCCGTCGCGTAATATCATGATATTACGCGACGGGCTCTATATATATACATATAAGTTTACAGAGGCCAGTTGTATAAAGCTAGTTAATCAGATTAGTGTATATCTGAGTTAACTGGGATTTATAACCATGCAAAATGTAGTTAAAGAGTTTTATACAACTGGTCCCCTAATATATATATATATATATATATATATATATATATATATATATATATATTTATATATATATATATATATATATATATATATATATATATATATATATATATATATATATTATTCTTTTTTACTTCTGCACCACATCGCATGCATAGCATACTTATACAAGTACTTATACATCATATAAATAAACATATTTCTTTCTATATCTTTATGGGTTATTCAGACGAGATTCCTGCATGGTATTCTTTCTTTATATTCCTTTATACCCCCAAGGTTCTGTATGTTAATGATTTGTCTGACTGTTTTGAAAAAATCAACCCATGCTTATATCCTGACGATACACTGATTTTCTCGTCTGCGAGAGCCTGTGTAGAACAAACTCTAATTTAAATCATGATCTTAATAGAGTTAGTTAAAGCCTGGTTGCAAACAAACTTCAGCATCAATCAACCAAATTAATGTTAACCGATTCCCAGAGTACACTAAATGTCGGGCTTGCATTGGATTCATTTTCTAATTGCAAAGTCAAACTTGATGAAAAAATGAAGCGGGTTGAACATATTGAATTGATTTGCAATTAATTTGGAGTGGGTCTTGGAATTTTAAAGCAAATCAAACCGTATGTTAACATTCTGATATCCATTAATAACGCTGATTCAACCTTACTTTCATTACTGCTCACTCACCCCTTTGGGGAGTTTGCAGTAAAACACAAGGAGAGGTTTACAGAAATTGCAACAAGTGTCCTAGTCTAATTTTTCTTCACCCTTGCATGCTTTACAGCGGGGTATTTTAATACAATTTTACTACCATACCTGAACAACAATACTCCTGGTAGGAGCACCACAAATGGAATCCTGAATAGTCCCTGCCACTCCATAAGTGATCAAAGCATCTGACCACGCTCGAGAACCACAACCTAGTTTTAATAGTTTGGGAAATAACCCAAATAATTTTCAACATTTCAATCAGAGGGTGACAAATCACAGAATAACAACTGATAAGGCTATTTGATTACACTGGATAGCTCTATACTCTAAACTTTTATTTCCTAGAGGTGAATTCAGTAAGAATCATCTCTTATTGACTCATCTCAATTTAATTCACAGCCGAGCGGCTGGCGAAGGGCGTAGAACAAAAACACCCGTCCTGATAACCTCGCATAAGAAGTACGAGGAATTTATGCATGACAAAAGTTTCCCTATATACGCTAGCTCCTCGCAGACAAACACTGTGTCGTACATTTTCATACAGTCAATTGCAGTCACACAACATTACGTAAGTCGATTTGAATTAATTTAGAGAACATCAGCCTGTAGTTGAATTAATTTACAATATACGTTTACAACAGACACCATGCATGTACATCTCGCATTCAGATATTGTATGTCACTATATACAAGCAATTATACTCATTATTAAATCTGTGAAATTTATGACTGGGTATATAATTATATACTGGGTATAATTATACATAGTTGATATTATATATTTTTAAAAGTACAATAGAAACGTAATACTGCTGTTCGTTATAAATCAAATTATCCATGGTTTATTCACATTTCTTCAAAATGTTCTTGGTGTCTACAACTCTTCGACAGTAAAGTCTTCAGCTTGTAGCAACTCTCTTCCCCTTAAATCTAAGAAATATTATGAAAATATATGTCACGCCAAGCTCTGTATTGATTGATCAATCTAGAGTGTAAAGTCTGGTTTCAACTTGGCTGCTATACAGAGCTATAGTTGCTATCATAGTAAAATAGTCTAAATTTATCTTCATTTGCCTACTAATGCTTAGTGTGGCTATAGTTTCTGCATGTAAAATGTAAATACGTCTTTAGTGCCAATAGTGGTCGCAGTGAATCAGATATTGACACTGTATTACATCTGCCACACGGCCTCGTAGCGACTAGCGAGCAACGACGTACAACCAGGCTGGGGTAGTTAAAGTCAATGTTTTTGGGGGGAGGGGGGCAGACAAACGACGCGAGTTAAAAAGTCTGCGTTAATGGTTCTCAGTGACAGTTTTTCAATCATGAATACCAAAGCCTTACCATGACGTCCCTCATTCTGTTGGGGAAGCTGGCCTCTTGCTTCTGCAGGAGGTAATGAAATTGTGAAAAAGGCCAATACGACTTCCTCGTTTGCATTAGTTTGGCCGGAAAGAGATCCTGAATAGACGTGAACGGTCAGACGACCTATGTAAATAAAATAGATATAGACTAATATTCAATCTTATACTGATTCATGTAACATCAACATATATATCTTTTTTCGGTCTTTTTCATGTACATGATGATGCACGTATATATATAAGGTAAACCAATAAAGATTTTTTGGCGCTTTACTCCATGTAAAAGAAAAATATTATTGCTGTAAAAACAAGACGCGGAATGTGTTTAGATTTTGTTCCCGTAACGCTGTAAGGATGTAATCTACATGACATGGGCATGTGCATGGACATAGAAATATTAAGGGTCAAGAGTCAAGTGTTGGTTTCCTTCAGTCGGTCTATGCTTTAATCTTTATTATGCATGCCACTCTTCATTCCACTCTGAGTGGGCATATTGAAAATGGCTAAAATGTTTCAACTTAAGCCTAGGACGTGCGTGTGCTCATGGAAAAATTGAAATCGTTAATTGTTATATATATAGACTTTAAACTCACTGGAAAACTAATGATAGAAAAAATGGCAGAATATATATAGTTTTCTTAATTGAGTTAAGATACCCCGGTTCTGGTTGACTACAATTTTGTTAAATCATGAACAATTTACATAAAACTCGTGATATTAGGCAGTGATAAAGTAAATCCTTCCTTGCGGTGTGTGTTTCACGTTCCCCTTATTAAATCAGTTTAAGGCTAACCAACTGCCATTCACGGCCGTCCAGGCACTAAACGTCGAACTTAGCTTTTCATACATGCACATTCAAATAAACCTAAGCAAAGACTCATTAAACATCAGGTTCGGCAAATGTTCGACGCCTGAGACAGGCCTACAGCAGCAACGGCCTTTTACTTCTTAATCACCGCTTAATATCACGAGTTTTATGTAAAACATTTATGATTTAACAAGATTGTTACACATTTTGAAATATCTATAATCAAACATAAAATTCGTCTCGTGCAAAACTTGCAAACAGCTCTCAAAGCTCTCAAACATTAGAATATTGCCCCAAAAATCTTTAGTTTACTGAAAAAGGGTTGTGAGGGGAAACTGAGTTGGGAAAAGGACAGAAGCATAAATGGAAATTCGTTTGAAAAAATATAAGACCACCCTGACCAGGACCAGAGTATTTCTAAACGCTCTCTAAAAAGACAAAGTTACTGGTCGTACTTCTTAAAGTCTATACTTCTACACACAAATGTGTGTTTTGTTTCCTCTCAAGAATATATACCTCACTCACCCTCAAGTCCATCACTGTGTGGCAATGTGACATGCAGATGCCTTGCTTCTGGTGATAGTGGGCTGGTGACGCACAGATCAAGTCGTACGTTTCCATCAGTTAGGGAAATAGAGAACGGTCTGGATGGAGGAGAACGGTCAGACGACCTATAAAGTGATACAATAGAAATATTTGAATAGTGTGAATCACGTATGCCATCTAAGTAATTGTCTGGCCTAGGATTGCCCCTAAAGTATTGCGCGTAATACATGGAATATTTATGAATAATTTAAAACTTTTATGGCATAATGCATGAGCACCAAGGCCTTTAATGCTCGAACCGCGAGGCGAATGTGTTTTAGAACCAAGAATGCCCGCTGGAATGCCGATAGCATGGTTATTTGTTTTTAACTATTACTCATTTATGGTTTTCCGACTCGTCATACAGCACGATTACCAATGAATTTCTAAAGAAATATATTAAGTATAGCAACTTCTGCTGATTAACAACGAAAATAATAAAATATGAAAATGAGATTCAATTTCCTGACTACCCGGCGTTAATTGGCTATTGCATGGTGTTACTCGACACAAAACTGATTTTGTTTTTAACAACTAGTCTTTGTTTACCACGAAATATTTACTACCTTTTACCTCTGTGCGTTGTTTCAGTATTGGAATGTGAAAACTTTGTGAAACAGGAGTGTCATAAATTGTTTAACCTTTTGTTTATGGCAGCATGCCACGGCAGAAATTTCAAATCCGCGTAGAAACGTAGAGCGTGGATACACGAGGCAGTTTTAAAAAATAGGTACGCAATGCGTACATGTAGGTAGCCTGTAAAACATTATTAACTTAAAAAGTCCAAAATTGTTTCAAACATTTCAGCATAACAATTTTAAAGGACTCATCTATGTATCTGAAAAATATTTTAGAAGATTTTTGTTCAGTTGAAATGCACTTGTGTTAAAAGTTTTGTTTTTTAAAAAAATATGTTTTTGTTAGTTATGTTCAAATAAAAGCTTCTTTTTAAACTCCAAAGCATTTGGTTTAATAGCTGCATGTCCACAAGCAAGAAATTGACAGTTGAAATATTGCATTATAATTTGTAAAACAGGGCAACTTGTTACTATACCATTTGCCGAGTTATAATTTATAAAACAGGGCAACTTGTTACTACCATTTGCAATAAGGTCATGTATTTGGTTTAATAGCTGGATGTTCACAAGCAAGAAATTGACAGGTGAAATATTGCATTATAAGTTATAAAACAGGGCAACTTGTTACTACCGTTTGCAATAAGGTCATGTATTTGGTTTAATAGCTGCATGTTCACAAGCAAGAAATTGACAGGTGAAGTATTGCATTATAATTTATGAAACATGGCAACTTGTTACTGCCATTTGCCGAATAAAGTAATGTTTTATTTATTTTCTATTAGTGTAACTTTGTAGTTGTAGATTCAACGCTCACCGATCACTGCTTTTTCGTCTTTAAAGTACTCACCTAGACCTAGTCACCTTCGCTTTAAAATTTGACAAACGTATTAACAACGTCCAGTTTAGAAAGTAAATACAAATAGATACAAATTTTGGCGTACACTTGGCGTACAATTATACTTATGAATTATGATTGGCGTACAACAATATTTACCAAAATAACGGCGTACCACATAAAGTGTAAGCAGTACCTCAATTCTTGTAATAATGCAATTATAGTTTCAAATCGTGTTGTATGTAAAAATTATACATACATATTATGGTTAATATTTTTAAGTGTTACTGGTAAATTCTGGCTGCAGACATTACCTTTTTGTAGTAACTAGTAACCCTATATATATGTTGAAAAAATAGGTAGTTTTGAGTTTGCAGAGACGTCATCGACTGTTTGGCGACTCTCGTATCGCCGCATCGGCGTACTAAATTGGCTTACATTTTTACGGCCATAAATTGTGTCCGGTGTACAAAAAGGGAACTTTTAGCTTTCCAAACTGGATTAACGTGACTTCGGTTGCTTCCGTTCTTCGAAAACAACGAAATTTTCGAAAAATAAAAAAAGTAGAAGAACAATAGGCAATCGTCATGTTTCGTATATCCGACGATTGTCGAAAATGTGGCACCCACACACAAACATCCGGACACTTTTAGACCACTTGCATTATGACGTCATACGCATAAGTGCTCGTGACATAAATGCTCGGGCTTGATTTTAGACATTGTCAGGGGGGTGACTACCTCAAAAAAATGCACTTGCTAAGTGACGAATCATGACCGATTAATCACACTTACGAAAAAATAGTATAGAGTTATTCTTCTGATAGATATTCTGTGGTAG
Source organism: Dendronephthya gigantea (assembly GCF_004324835.1). Taxonomy (NCBI): domain Eukaryota; kingdom Metazoa; phylum Cnidaria; class Anthozoa; order Malacalcyonacea; family Nephtheidae; genus Dendronephthya; species Dendronephthya gigantea. The sequence goes on from NW_021163069.1 coordinate 976,695, forward strand.
GAGGCTGTAAGTTGCTTCGAACGAAATGGATGCCGTGTGTGGCAACTGTTCTGTTTTGGAAAAGATATTCTCGCTTTGCTTCTATTTTCGACATTGATCGAAACTTTTTTGACATCGCTTGAGAGATTAGATTACTTTCTAATGGTAAGGGAAATTTAACGTCGATTAGTGTTATAGATTGTTTCTAATGTTAGATTATTTCTATGCTGAAGAGAATTGTGTTTCGGGCTCGTATACTGCTGTTTTTAATATTGAATTCGATATTCGAGAGGAAAAAATCATAATGCGAGCTGACTACATAAAGGAACAAGAATAGCAATAATTTATCCATCTCCGTCTCAAGCTGCGTTTCTGGGGTTTCGTAAACTCATCCGGATATTTCTCATTTTGTAGATAATCGTATATTCGCTGATACAATGGACAACTGTTTGGCAACTGGCAACTCTTTATACAGTTGTTTTGCGGCTTTTCTTTGTGAGTCATACAGCCATTGTGCCTGCGCATTCGTGAAATGCTTTTGTGTAATGTTGATTAATCCAGCCATTGTGCAGCTAATGAGCGCTTTTGTTTTTGAGGAATGCCTTTCAAGTCATTAGTCATGTTTATGTCGTATATTAAAGATATGATATTGTGTAATAACATGTTTAAATTCGAAACACTAATAACACTAAAATTCGAAATACAAATTTAGAACTTTTTCAATCACGTAATCGTGATCGACCAAAGAACTAAATCTTCTTTAGTTGTTTTTATCAGGGGGACACTATCCGCGAAGGGGGGCATTATCCGCGTCGCGGATACTGTCCGGGGGGACATAATCCGCTAGCGGATAGTGTCCGGAGGGACATAATCCGCTAGCGAATAGTGTCCGGGGGGACACTTTCTGCGGGGGACACTATCCGCTAGGACACAGGCACCTCAGCTGAGGTAAACAATGACCTTGCTCAAGAATATGAGACAACTAAAAAATGGACAAAAAGTTTGACTGGACTTCCACCTTTTACATATGAACTACATGTAAAACACTTAGAAATTGAAGATACTGGTGGTACATGTTCTCACAAGAAACAAGGATACCAAATGTTTAAAGAAAAATATGTGCACTACGTTCAAGTTAAAGCAAATACAAGCAAAGGACAAATTTCCTGCTTTTTGGTAAAAGGCTTTGTAAATGCGGCAATGAAAAGTAATATATATTAAGTCTATAGGTCCATTTAAACAAGTTAAATGCTGAAGTAGAATACAGTAATTGCACGTGTCCTGGTGGCAAAGGTGGAAAGTCCAAACACATTGTTGCACTTTTATTTCAAATTATTGAGTACAAACAATTAGATTTTACTGAAATTCCTGATGAGCCTACATGCACACAATACAGCAGTGGCATGTGCCTAGGAAGGATGAATTGGACGATACAGTTCTTTATGAAGATATTACTTTTCAAAAAACAATTTATGAAAAGGATGAGTAGATTAGAAAGCGGAAATTTATTCAACCAAATCTGTTGAACAACCCCACACCTGAGATGCCCAAGTTGTCAAGACACCGAGATTCTCAGATTTGCCATCTCATTGACAGAAACAAACAAAAACAGTTATTTGGGAAAATTGTTAAAATCTAATGACTGCAAGCCATGTCTTTTTGATATTACTCACCAAGACCTTCCCTCAGGTGCTTTCCCCACTCCAAACCCATGTCAGTGGGGAAAGGACAAGGAATTAAGAGTTAGCTATAATGGAATAGAAAAAATCATAGATGTGCAACCAGGATTAAACATAATTGAAATATAGAACGTTCTCTGGTTGAAAAATTAAAATTTATTACAAGCTTTCGGCTATCAGTCTATAGCCTTCAACGGGTAGAAAATATAAATTCAAAGAAGGAGGACGCTAACAGTGAAACATGAAACTACATGTGAGTCTAACTACAGTATGAAAGGTTATATGATATATACAAGGAATAGCATGAAATATGTAAATTTTAGTGTTTTTAGTGAACATAGTATACTGTCCTGGAAGTGGCTTAGAATTATTGTCAGCTTGATCGGATAAAGCTGTATGCCATGACTCTAAAATTTTCCGACTGCGGAACTCTCCAATAATTCTAAGCCACTTCCAGGACAATATACTATGCTCACTAAAAAACACTAAAATTTACATATTTCATGCTATTCCTTGTATATATCATATAACCTTTCATACTGTAGTTAGACTCACATGTAGTTTCATGTTTCACTGTTACGCCTGTATTCAAAAAGCTCACTCACACTCTTACTCATCGAGTGTGACATATAAATTTCGTTAATGCTGATCAATGAGAAAGTTTTTTCTGAATAGATGGAAAGATTTAAGGTAAATCACTGGAAATCAAGCCCCTGTTCGGCTGGAAATACCGCCATTGAAACGCTATGAGAAGATTAAGATCTCCCACTCAATGAGTTTGAGTGTGAGTGAGCTTTCAGAATACAGGCCTTAGCGTCCTTCTTTGAATTTATATTTTCTACCCGTTGAAGGCTATAGACTGATAGCCGAAAGCTTGTAATAAATGTTAATATTTCAACCAGAGAACGCTCTATATTTCAATTATAATGGAATATTTTAAATTTAAAGAGAAGTGCTGGATGTTGCGTTGATGTGTGTTCAAAATGTGGCTTCATTGTCAACAAGAGTTTTTCATGGTTAGGTGCTAGTCCTGATCAGCGACTTTTTAATCTTTGACCCCACAGAACAAACACAAATTGGTGTTGGAGAAGTGAAATGCCCTTTTTCAAAAAGAAACATTTCATTAGAAGAGGCATGTAAGGACAAAGATTTTTTTCTTGAAATGACTAATGGAAAGGCATAACCGAAAACAAAACATAACTAATTTTATCAAATTCAGAGTTGCATGGCCACTCTCTGTGTTAAGTGGTGTGATTTTGTTGTTCACATGAGGTTGATTTGCATGTAGACACCATAAGTTATTGTTTTTATTCACAATATATGTTATCAGAGTTGTAATATTTTATCAAATGTTGTTATGCATGTTTTAATGGTTTAATTTAGTAGCAAGACTGTTACTCTGTAATTTAAATCAATGGAGGTAAGAACAGAGTCAAATAACAAAAAACACTCGTATGATTGAAATTATCAGCTAATGATAATGGTATAACAGGTTGCAAAATTCTGTAGTTCTTAGATCTTGCTATATATTGCTCTCTCAACATGGAACCTTACAGAGGCAATCTTTCTTGTTAACTCTTCTTCCAAGGAAGATAGTTGGGGCTGCCCATTTAGAAAAGGTGGAATATTTAGTGATACTCCTTCTGGCATATCTGTCTCTATATCAAACCCTCTATCTGTCATCACCCATCTCCAGAAGTTTGAGTATTCCACAGTCAATAGTATCTTCTATAAATTTTTGTCCAGGCCATATAGGAAGGACACATAGGCGTTGATGTAAATATATAATTCATGTTTTGAAAATACAGGAAACCTGACTAACTGAAATGTTAAACCGGTGGGAAATATATCCTGTTGAAGCAAACCCAAGGGCAAGCAGACAAGAACAAGAAAAAGTTAATTTTCTGGTAACAGGAATCTTGCTGTGCCACATTTCAAAGACTGCACTTCTGAAGTTATGGGGGCAGTTTTAGAACCATGGTAGATAATGTGTTCACAAGCTGGGAAAAGATAGTCAAAAAATGCTTTGAAGTTTGAATAATTAGGAAAACCTGTGTAAAATCAGAACTCGTATTCACTGCTTATGAGCTTTTCCATCTCAAATAAACGAGGTGTCATTTTAGCCATTTCTTCATTATGTTTGGTTTGTAGTGCATTGTTTTCAGTTTAGATGTGAAATTTTCTCATTTAATAGTACAACTACTTTCTCATGTTCCAAAATGCCAGCTTCATCTCCTTAAGAGCTTGAGGTGATATTGTCAAATCAGGTTGAAGCAACATATCACTCTCAGCTTGTACATTTTCCTCAATTTCTATTGTTTTGAATCGCAACTTCATTTTGAACAAATGTTCTTACAGTGGGGGGTTTTCTTGGTTTAATTAATATTCTCTTGAGAGGTGAAAATAGTTGGAATGTTATTTAAATATGTCTTTTTACCACCAGCAAAATGCAAGGAACACACTTTATGGCTAGAGCCGAAATATTTCACACCTTTTCTCTTTAATATTCATAACCACCTGCATTTTAAATCCTGATTTTTTGGAATCTTATGGAATGAAAATTTGGGGTTTCTTCTATTGCTACTCGCACATTTTGGTACACAACAGTTCCTTTTTCACATTCTGGTTTTCCTTCAAGTATGTCATTGTTTACCTCAGCTGAGGTGCTGCATGGGTTCAGCTTGCATTATATGACTGTATAAACTGTTATTTTTTCCTCTTAAATGTCGAAGTCAATATTAAGAACAGGAAATACGAGCCCGAAACACAATTCTCTTCAGGATAGAAATAAACCAAATGTAGCAAGACGATTTAAAACTTCAAAATTATCGCTCTTAAAACAGGCTTTTTAAATTTTAGCATTTTCCCGTCAAAATAAACACACAGACTCGGGCGTCCAGACTGGCTTCGTGAAACTTAAAATTCTGTTCCAAGTTTTCAATTTTCCGGGGACTTAAAGGACGTTAATAGCGGCTTAGGAGTGAAGTAGCGTAGAAAAGACAACACAAGACAACATACCTATTAAAGCTCGAGTAGCCAGACTTCAGCGAGCAAATGTTCTCTTCGCGTGTTCATATTTCGTCACATTCCAAGCGCATTTTCGTTGTAAACAATACACTAATCGACGTTAAATTTCCCTTACCATTAGAAAATAATCTAATCTCTCAAGCGATGTCAAAAAAAGTTTCGATCAATGTCGAAAATAGAAGCAGAGCGAGAATATCTTTTCCAAAACAGAACAGTTGCCACACACGGCATCCATTTCGTTCGAAGCAACTTACAGCCTCCTACCGTCATGCATCACGAGCACTTATGCGTGTGACGTCATAATGCAGGTAGTCTTCGGCGCCAGTGACCCGTGCTTGGCTCTTTACCAAGTTCTAGCAAATTCTTTTCTGAAGTCTTGATGAAGTGGCATAACATTTTATAAGCCAAATTTTAAAATTAACATGATGAATTTTGTAGGAGTTAGAAAAAAGTTGCTTGTCAACTAGAAAGATATTATTCGAACATAACCGCTCTTCAGGTGATAAATGATGACATTGGTTACTGGTTATTTTGTGTGTAATATGATACTTCCTACTTTATGCAAAGCCCTTACATGTATAGTGCCCTAATATCATAGTTATTAGTTATACCAGTTGTTTCATATATTCTTTGCAATACGAATTACGCGAATTTGCTCAACGCACATAGCACATGCACTAAACACATTTTTAATTTCACGGGTAACAAAATCTATCGTTTGATATATGAGCCTATAGCTATATGGCGACATGATAGACACTCCGAATTTGTGCAGACAAAAAGTACGGTATTATTGTCCGTATAGATCAAATTGTGCAACACTTGCTGAAACTATATCCATAAAAATATTCAAGAAAGCCATATAAATAACACTATACCTGTTTTCCATACTATAACTGCTTTCGTCTTGAACAAAGAGACCTTCTCAAGAAATGACCGTAAGCACTGCTCCGCTTGCTCAGGCTGTCTGTTGATTTTTGGTGATTACTACAGTATTTACAGGAAATTATACGTCTATGGCATTTGGTTATATTTACACTTTGTATTTTGAATATGCAAATTAGAATAAAAAACATGCATCCCACACAACAATTTCCTTTTAAAAAAAAAACCTGTTTACTTAGGGGCTGTTTACATGAGCCCGGTTACCCGAGATTCAACGAAGCGTGAGAGGACTTTGAGGTATTGAAATAAGTCTTTATGACACCAAACTAGCACATGCTATTGTTGTGGTGATTATACGACTACCAGAATCATGTTATCTGCTCATTTCAATACTTCAAAATCATCTCACGCTTCGTTGAATCTCGGGTAACCGGGCTCATGTAAACAGCTCCTTAATGAACAACCAATATAACAATTACACTTGTGTTGTGAGTATGCAAATTAAAGCATTCCAACCTCATAACATGCCAGACACTATACTTGGCCCATTATGAGCTCACTAGAGTTACACGAAGCAGTGCTTTCACAATAGACATAGAGGATTGGGCGTCACTACCATACAAATTAGCCAGCGATACCGTATCCTGCGATTCATTTGATTAGGCAGCATTCACCAACATACATAATTATTGTCGAAACTCGGATAGCCCGTAAGTATTCATGGTTAGTGGAACAATGAGATTTGTTAATGGTTTTTACAGCTCTCAACTGGTACATGCAGTCGTAAAAGAGAAGAATAAAATAAAATAAAATAAAATAAAATAAAATAAAATAAAATAAAATAAAATGTCTTTTAATTAAAGTCGGGCCATACTTCAATCTCAACTTTATTTATGAATACGAATACTCTGACAATCACGCTGTGCACAAATTGGCAGCCAAGCGCCAATACCATATAGACTGAACGCTGCATGAGATGCGTATAGGAGTTTATCTCATGCAAGTTATGCAACGCTTGCAAGGCTATACGCATAAAAATATTCGAATAAGCCATATAAATAGCATTTTAACTGTTTTCCATACTATAAGTATAACGGCTTTTTTCTTGAACAACGAGACCTTGTTTCGAAATTACTTAATTGCTACAACTTTTTAACCGTGTAAACTGCACTATATATCTTCTCAGACTGACTAGTTCTGTGTGTTTGCATGCATGGAGCTGCCTACACTGTCTGTTTATATGATGCATGAAAATCATGTCTATCGTGTTCTGCTCAGGGGCAAGTGAGAGGAATTGAAGCGCTTTTGATTGGCTTATCTTGGAAATACATGCTAGGCTAAACTGCTGCGTTATATGTACACATCATACGGCATATTTATGTTACTTTCCAGCCGATACAGTCATAGCAGGAGTACACTGGCTACAATGTGTACATTTTCATCTCTAAGTTCCTGTCCACAAGAACGTTAACATATCAAACTTGTGAAAAATGTGATCCCTGTATGTGAATTGTAAAATAACAGTAGTAAAGACTAAAACAACACTTGCTTATGTATATTACAACAACTGTTGGTAAACTCTCGATATCGTAGATGTATAGTCTACAAGACTCTATGCCATTAAAATTTAGTTAAATTTTGAAATATGGGAGTTAAGGCCCGCTTCCACCTTCGCCTGGGATAAAATTTTTGATCGTTTGGGGAAATGAGTGTGAGAATTATATTGAAAACCGTTTATTCACGAACAAATTACTATACAGACTAGAGTCTACATATTTTGTATACAAATCTCAAAACGAAGAATCATATTCATGCGAAGTCTTGACCTTTTTCTTTATCATGGTTTTGTGCCTGTTTGCGTGTTGTTCATCCTTTCGATTTTGAACTTCAGCTGGCAAAAAGCATCGAGATTCGAGCAACATTTTACAACTTTCGTTTTGTTTTGATGAGAGAAGCATTTATTTAACAAACGCGGAACTTGAGTGTTCATACAATTTTAATCATGCATAACTTTCACCTTGAATAACCTATATATAGACAAAGAAATTCCCGACGTATAGAATTTTAAATTACAGTTTCTTTGAACACTCTAAAAGCGCTAATTAAAAGGATTATACTGCAATTTTTTAGATGTCGTCGGCAATAATTGAAAGTTTCGTATACAACACCTGCATTATCTCTACTCTTCGCGCAGACTCTCATTCTACCATACCACTGATTCAAGTATACAGTCGTCAACCACAATATAATATCGATTATAATAATGTCACTTACAGGATGGTGAAATAAAAATACTGATATAGGGAGTTTAAGATAGATCTAATCGAATATTTTGCTGGAAATAAGCTACGGGAAAAAAAAATCATACAGACGTTTCAATTATGATAAGTAACTTCCATTTTTAGCTGATATTATACAGTTCCATATAACTTGTAAAACAGCTATCACTTTATAGCTGCTTTCATGTCGTCCAAAACTGGACGGAATTAAAGCAGCTGCAAAGTGATGGTTGTCCTATATATGTAATATGTTGGCATGTGAAAAACAAATCGCTGGAAAAAGCCTAACATTAAAATATAATCAGTTCCTCACTATATGATTATACATGCAATACTTGGGAGCATTTAGCTAGGAATCGTCAGATTTACTTATATATTTAGGATTATAAATTTAAAATTAATTATGCCTTGAAAATACCACATAAAATAAGTATATTTCTGTTCGTGAAAAAACTTGCAGTTGAACAAATGTTTATAAATACTGACACTTGGTCAATGGCGGTTGTATTCACATTGATTTCAAACGTTTCTGTCTACAATTCTTCGCGAGTAAAGTCTTCAGCATCCAGTAACTCTCCTCTTCCTGAAAAATATTATGCAAAATGAACTTACATTAAACTTATCAGTTAAGTTAATCGACCAAACATTTCCTACAGTTTAGATTTAAAACACATGCATGCAGGGCTGCGCAACTCCGTTGTCTCTCGGATATGAATTATGATTCCATGTTAAAGAAAATTGGTATTTTTTTAATGAAGTAGATGCCGTATAAAAAATCCGTGCATGATTCGGAGATCCATGCATAATCTTGGTGTCGTGAATTTTGCCGCTCTTGTCGAAAGCATGTAATTTTCACCATTGTGAAATATTCCTGCCTTAAACTTGTCTATTATCTGAAATAGACCGGCCTGGAATTCTAATACATCCAGTACCTTGACATGTTCACGGCAACTACGAATAATAAGAATGATATATAGCGTATATCTATCTTACCGCGGAGCAAAATTGTGAAACAAAAAACTACTCGCAAATTCCGACCAATTGGAAAAGAGATCCTGAGTAAGATCAAGGTTGAAGTGCGAGACAATCTGTAAAATATAGAGTAGTTAATTTTATTCATTTGAATGCGTATGAAATGACGGTAATTTAAGGCTATTTTCTATTAACGTTCGCTTCACCCGCGCGGGCGAAGCGGCTTTTGAAAATCTGCCCATGCGACCGTGACCGGCCTGAAAAACAAAGCGCGCTTCGCCCGCACGGACGTAATGGAGGATCGCCTTTAAGATGGAATTTATATGTCGCACTTTGGTAGCGTCGAATGCAAGATAGATCATGTCCTAATAAATTATACTGCTCGCAGGGTGCAGCACAACATTGTATTTGATCACTCCTGTTCTTTTCAAAATAGATACCTTACATTTGCGTTAAAGTATGAAGCGTGGACTAATTCACGGAAAATATTAGAGAGAAATCATGCTAAACAAGCGTCCAGTCTTTTGTACGTTTGTTTATGAAAACACCAAGTAAATTTAGTTTTGCAGAGCTTTATTTTTCAGTCTGTAAGTCTGGCCCAGCACAAATGCAAATATTTGCATTATCATGCAGTACTGATGATGGTCCCGGCTTGCGGACCGAAAGCTCTTCAAATCTCTGTAAACTCACGTGGCGTTTTCACAAACAAACAAATTTACAAAATACTATCATCGTCATGCAAACATTTAAAGACCTTATATATTAAACGTCCTCATTTCATTCCTATGTTAGTTATTATAGGGCTAGTTTTTATACAACATAATTCGTCATAAAGTAAATTGTCGTAATTCACGTGTTATAATTCCTTGTAATTCTTTGTTATGCGAAATCCGAAAAATGAAAACCGAGTTATTATCACAAATTACGACATGAGAATTACGATGAACTGCATGACGACGAATTATGTCACATGAAACCAGCCTTACTTTTAAGGCCATTCTCCATTACAGACGCGGCCTTTACCCCGCTATTTAGGTTACCAGCGGCGTACGGGAGACGATAATTGGGGGAGGGGCACATACTCATAAATTTATTATATTCATGTTAACAGACCTGTAAAAACCTGGATTTGAAAAGTAATTAACCTTGCACAATATGAATATATGAGTATACAATAAACATAATAAACACAAAAATTTGCATAATATGATATGGTTTAAGCGGATGTGTTATATAGGGGGATCCCCTCCTTTTAAACTTCTCGCCCATTCTGTGCAATAATTAATCGCAAGATTTTTTCACGCTGAAAGAGTTTCCCTTTTCTACTTACAAACGAATCTCAAATATAAAAGAACTTGAAACATCAGGCAAAGTGTTCTCAAGAGCGTTAAGAGCATAATCTGATTTGCTGATGTTCGGATAAAAAATGAAACACAAAAATATTATGATCATATGTACTTAATATTCAGGCATGCTAATAATCCCCGAGCGGGCGCGGAGCGCCTACGAGGGTACTAATTCCGCTCGGAGATTAGGAATTACACCCGGAACCCGGTAGAACATAGGCGAATCCAAAGTTGTCCAAATTCTATGTCGTGGACGGTCAACGTAGGGTGGTTTTGTAAGTTATGCGCATGCGCGAGTAACGTCTGGTAATCAACGAACGTTCTGATTGGCTCAGACAGAAAGTTTGTATATTTCAATAAGAACGTCAGCAATGTAACTGTCATTTCGTAAACATTTTTGTAAAATTGTTTTAAAAACTTTGTGCAAAGAAAGTAAAACGAGAAGAAACAAGATATAATTATGAAGCATGACAGATAGCAAAGATGAACGTGGATACAGTCAAGGGTACGTGTTTACTTTGTTTATTTGGTATCAAAAATACACACTATATTTGTAAAGTATAAAACTGTACTTGTACTGTTTTAATCGTTTGAAACTTCGATTTTAAACCGTTACAGAATTGCTGGCATGGTATAATGCAGCAAAATTGAACGGGCAATGTTTACACTACTAGCTTTATGAATATTTTTGTATTGAATGATGGAAACATTAGCTATAATATACTCGGTAAAATATAATAAGACTGATTTGAGTTTTATGTCATTTCATAATATAAATTTAGGTCAGGTTAACTCAGGAAATTGTTTACTTGGTTTGAAGTAGCGAGGGGTTGCTGCATGCATGTATTTCTAGTAATTACATCTGGTTTCAAAATTGACCAATGGGAACTGATAATTCTGTATTCAGTCAAAAACGGCACTTTTGTATCACAGAAAAAATAGCAAGTTCGTTTTCGTTATACTTCCATCTTGAGTAAATCCTGAATATATACCCGGCGAATTCAGTCCTTGAGGCCCTGTTTATACTATACCGGATTAGTCATGTCAAAGGTAGTTTTACCCTGAAAAGTATTACAGCACGATGGCGTTAACATGATCTGCCAAGTGAGAAAGTTAAGATTAGGGTTGGAAAATAAATCACACCACCATGGAGGGATAGATCGACGGAGGAATTAATATCAATTGTATGAACTATATATTCATTCTTTCAAACGTTCTTTGCCTCTTTCCTGGCAATTCGTAATATGTAGGCTATTTTGGTACAGGTAATAATATGAAAACAATGTGCACAATGGCAAGTGACAACTGTGATGGCCCGTTAAGTCAGGCTCGCAGATATTCATTCGCAAATTTTAAATTAAAGAGAATATGCAAATCTTTGGATAGCCAAATAGAGTTTCTTCCTAGACTAGTAATAGAGTCTCTTCCTAGAGTGGACTAGTACTAGTACTATAGTAGACGCGGCATATCAGTAGCGGCATGTTACGACGGTGTATAAAACAAAATCCCGTCCCCGCCGTACTAGATCCTTGCAAAAAAATTAAACATTATCTTACCCTATTTCGATTGCAATTCTTTGATAAGCCATAGAGTGAAATACGCCCGTGTATAGGTTGTATAGCTATAAGCTATAGAATTTCCTTCAACTCTATCGGCAGTGAATAGTTGTGTGTTCTTCGTACTGTCGGTTTGGTCGTACTGAACACTCTTGTTCGTCGGTTTGTCATGTCCTGTGTTTGCATCATGTGATTCTGTACGTCATGTTGTGTGATCGTCGATATTATTGGTCGATTTTGAGTTCGTGGAATTTACTTACGACGCAGGGTATAAATAGCAAGGGGGTAATCTAATTTATACAAAAAATTCAGAGGACATGTTTCGGTTACGTAACAAGAATATGGAAGTGAAAATGAAAATAAATAATAAATAGAAAGAAACATGGAAATGAAATTCCCTACGTGAACGCACAGAATGCACCGAGGAGACATGTATTACGAGCTTACATGCAGCAATTATCGATATAATCTTACTGTGAGTGAAGCGAACAGCCTATATTCTTGACGTGCATCTCGATTTCAATGATTTTTGAGCATACGTGGTACTGCGGTTTCATCCTATTATGCTTCATATTCGCACTTGCGATCTCAACTCGGGAGAGATTTCTCATGAGCACAATACTATTTGTATGACGTGAATATATTCACAATTTTACACATGGAATCGGGCTTGTTACTCACTGATTAGGTCAATGTAGTTTTTTTATCGACGAATATTCAAAGATTAGGGGTGTCGTGATCTATTACGTCGCTAAGCCCATGTATCAACCATATTTTGTTACGCGTAAGTCAAAACCAATCTGTTTATATAGCCAGCGTTGTGTTTTGAACTAATTCCGGTAATTCTGTGTTTCATACTGCAAAGAATATAGTGAAAACTGGTATAACTATACAATCTCAGGGCTCTACATGTAAAGGTTATATAGTCCGCACAAAAGAAGGAGCAGAGTTTTCGGGACGTATTACGATTTCACAGAGAATTAATAATAAAAGTGCCGCCAATTAATTTTACTCCTGCTATGCTAATATTTTGTTGTTCATTGACTGTAAAAACAATGAATTTCTAAAGAAATGAATAATGAGATGTAAATGATTTACAATTAAATATTAACATTTCGTCCCTCCCTTGCCCCCTATAACTGATGGTTGTGATTATATCATGCATAGGCTAGAATTACAAATTGTAAGCACAGTGGCAGTGCCTTTATCTTCCTCATGCAGTCATCGCTTGGGTAGTCTTCAGGATAGTAATGGCAATATTCGTATCAAAAAACTAAATCTTGTTCATATTATGATAAACGTATACAACATTATATCGTGGTTATATACCTGCTTTCCATACTTGTTTTTATCAACGAGACCTTGTTTAGAAATTATAGACCTTCTTGACAAATTGTGCTACCTAATTTTCTGATTGCTCGACTGATTGCTACATTGGTAATATCGAGATTGGTAAATACTGCACACACGCACTGCGCTATATATACATGTACACATCATAGAGCATATTTTCAATACACGCAGACCTACTTGATGAATTAGTCTGGCGCTTTAGTAGCATTTTAGTTCTCTTTATACACGTTTACTTCTCAGCTCATGCATTGAGTTATCATCTTACGACAACAATTAACGTTAACATGCATCTTCATCCCTATAAATTCTTGTCTACAAGAACTTAAAACAATGGAATAATGGGAACAAGGGAGCAAAATAGGGAATAATGTGTCGCTGATTGTAAAATATGTAACTGGTAAACAGCATTTCCTCAATTCTTAAGTAAAGAGTAAGCGCCGTTAAAATTTCATCAGGCGCTAAATTTCGAAACATGAGAGTTAAGACTCGCTCCCACCTTTATCTATGATAAACTTTTTGATCATTTGGGGAAATAAGTGAAATATATGAAAAACCGTTTAGCTTGATCGGGCGAAAACAAACAAATTGCTACAGACTACATATTTTGCATACAAACCTCAACACGAAGAATCATATTCATGCCAAGCCTTGAACTTTTATTTCATCGTGGTTTAGCTAGTGCCTACTTGCACGTTGTTGATCCTTTTGATTTCCAACTTCGGCCGGCGAAAAGCATCGAGATTCGACAACTTTTTTGTTTTGACGAGAGGAACATTATTTAACAAACGGAATTCGAGGGTTTATACAATTTTAGTCATGCATGCATAACTTTCACTATTGGGGAAGCCTGTTTTGAATAATCTATAGACAAAGAAATTCCCGACGTATAGATTTTTAAATCAGTTACTCCAGAAAAGGTCGAATCTATTTGAAAAGCTGGAATATCCTGTGAATTTGTTTCTCAATAAAATTATAAAAGCGCTGAACGGATTCATTCGCACGCATTATCGCTATTTTGTGCGCGTTTCTTCTTCTACGGTACGACATATTAATGATATTATGGAGTACACAAGTACAGTCGTCAACAACAATGTAATATCAGTAATATATGTCACTTACAGAACAGCTGCGCGGATAGCGTTGGAATAAAAATACAGGACACTATATATTATACGATCGCTTAAGGAACATGCATGATTCAGATATGATTATGTCTCTATCAGCTATGTCCAGCCACGTGTTTTCGTACACACTGATCTAACAATCACCTTAACAGAAACACGTAATATAACTAAGTAAATTGGCAGTATTTTAGTAATTCTGTACCGATCGGAACACGCTTAACAGTATTATACAAAGACAAAGTACTAGTTAGTTGATCATTTAGCTGTTTAGCAACAACCAATGGCATTTCATTTGGTACGGGCTAGTTTCAGTATATTTAGTGTTTCATATACGACTTGCATTCGTGACCTTTAGTAAGCCTTTACTATACAACTTTTTCTGCGCGGTGACTTTGTCATAGTGTGAAAAACACATGACTGGAAGAAGCCTGAACATTAAAATTTGATCATGCAGTTACTCATTATAATCATACCATTTTGGAATTTATCAATCGTCTGATTTCATTATTTATAAACTTAAATCTTAATTAAGATATATTGGATGTTAAAATACGACATAAAAAATACTTATATTGCTGTTCGTTTTAAAAATAAATGCGGTTGACACAAACGTTTATATATACTGAAAAATTATCAATGGAGGTTGTATTCACATTGAATTCAAACGTTCCTGCATGTCTATAATTCTTCGCGTGTAAAGTCCTTAGCATCCAGCAACTCTCCTCTTCCTAAAAATATGCAAATGACTTACATTGAACCTCAGCGGAATTGACTTAGGGGCTCTTCACTGGCCTGTTTCATACGTCGAAGCTTCATGCGCCGAACCTAATTCAAATGAACTAAAGTCTTTGTTTAAGATCTTTGCATTCGATTCGGCACATGAAATGTTCGACGTCTGAAACGGGCTTTAATCGGGTAAACAGCCACTTAATCGACCCAACTATTACTGACTCAACTATTAATTCAAGCTTAATTCTCTAGGCGTTTTCAATTAATACGTATGTGTATCGAAAGTCGTTAGTTGAAATTAATTCTAATATAAACTTCATTCATTGATTGATAAGCCGATGATAAAATAGAGTTTTAAGTTTTGTTTTTTTGTATGATTTAATTGTATTCGTTGGTATGTAACATAATCATATACATGATGTATACATCAATCTTACCACGAAGTAGAAATGTAAAGCAAAAAACTACTCGCAAATTCCGACCAATTGGAAAAGAGATCTTGAGTAAGATCGAGCTGGATGAAAACCTGTGAAATATAGACCAAGTTAAATTTAATG
Source organism: Dendronephthya gigantea (assembly GCF_004324835.1). Classification (NCBI taxonomy): domain Eukaryota; kingdom Metazoa; phylum Cnidaria; class Anthozoa; order Malacalcyonacea; family Nephtheidae; genus Dendronephthya; species Dendronephthya gigantea. The sequence goes on from NW_021163069.1 coordinate 992,181, forward strand.
ATTTGTCGTGTGGAATTACGGTATGGCCCAATTAAACAATGGATATAATGTCATAAAGTGGGAAAAATAAGGTTTATGATCTCATTTTATTGTTTGAATTGCATTCGACGTGATGAAAATGCGATGCAGACCTAACTGTCTTAAAATACAGTTCATATACTACAATATGAATAATTTAAATAACCGCTTTCCGTTCACTACTATACACGCGTAAAAGCGCTTAAGTTGATGCAAGTTGATATGAACAAGATTGAACAGTGGTGTGCTGCCCACATTGTTCAGAGTTGTTACGTTATCAACATTGAACAATATTGTTACATCCGATTCAGTTTCAACACTATTGTTCAATGTTCTCAACAACTGTTAACAATGTGGCAACACAACATTGTTCCACTCTGTTCAACTGCATGCTCAGAGTTATTAGCCGTGTAATAACTGGGAAGGTTTCGTTGATGCTGGAGTGTCGAAATGCGTTGTTTTGCGAAATCCGACATATATGAAACAAGTGACAACTAATGCAACATTCGTAATGTTGATTAGGTACACAAATCAATGAAATAGTTCAACGCGTCATACTTGTTAAGCCTAGCGCACACTGGTGCACTTAACACGCACACAGGTCACTCGTGACAATTGACACCTGCACATATTCCTCGTCTGCGGGGATCAAATTGAGATATTCTGTCATTCGTGTCGTAATATCCAATTATCAAACATGTTTGATATTTTCTAACACGCGTGACAAATGCGCCAAGCATGCGCTGAACAAATGCGATTAAAACATGCAGCAAGGAATATGTAAATGAGAAATACGATAAATAACCTTAAAAGTATGGAGGAAAAACGCAGTGAACTGGTTGCAGAAGCCATTTTAGAAGACAAACTGGTAGACATATGGCCCAAATATCCGTGTATTTACAATGTACGCTCGCGAGATTTCAAAAACAGAGATTTACGAGAAAAAGCATTTCGTCCATCCATCGTTTCGTCCATATTTTACGATTGGCTACCCTTAGGCGTCTCCGGCGCCGACGCATAAGCAAAAGGAAAAGCAAATTTTTTTCCTGTTGAGACAAATAATCGTCACTTTCATACTCCATGTTTAGTTTGTTTATTGTATATTTCACATTTACACATCTCTTGCTGCATGCACATGTAAATTAATCATTCCTGATGATGACTAAATAAAGTCGAAACGTTGAGTGAAAATGCTTCATTCGGAGTTACTATTGTTGTGTATTGCAATATTTACCAACGCAGGTTTTAAGTGATGCTATAAACACCGCGCTCGCGAAGGTATGTTTTTAGCTCGTTCAATGTCATTTTGCTAACCATTTTCGAATCGTGAGCGTTAGACAACACTATTGTAAGGTAAGAAACGGCCGAAATCGTATTTCCTCTACATTTTGAGACATATAAAGAGCTTTAAAATGCAATGTGATCCTGACACTCCATATAAACTATGGTATGTCCGACCTGTGTTTGTCCGAATTTTTGTCATTTGATGACGTGTTTTTGATAAGTGTTTGACCGTCGGAAAGGTGGATTTGGTCCCCGCAGACGAGGAATATGTGCAGGTGACAATCGTCACGAGTGACGTGTGTGTGTGCTAAGTGCACCAGTGTGCGCTAGGCTTTATAGCACAGATGTTTCTCATTAAAAGATAGGGGAATCCCCTTTGTCCACACTTCTAGCGCATTCCGTGCAAGAATCGCAACATTTCTTTTCACGCTGTTAATTCAAAATTGGAGTCGCGTTGTTCTGCTTACAAATGAATCTCAAACCCTAAAGAACTTGAAACATCAGACAAAGTGTTCTAAAAAGTGTTAAGAGCAATATTTTATAATTACCCGTTACTCTTTATACAGGGTGTATAAGAAAGGAAGAAACACAAATATATTCAATAGAAAACAGTTGTCATGAATATGTAATGTAGTAGCCTTTTTTGGATGAACACTGTGTACATAACTTGCTATGTTCGCATAAAGGTAATTAATAAGCAGGCATGCGCATACATTCAGGTAATATGGTAATTACATGGTTTTAAAATTGACCAATAGGTATTGAGTCAGTAGGTAAGTCCTAAATATTCGGCGAAGTTATTTCTTGAGGCTCCGTTTATCAAACCGGATTAGTTATGGCGTTATCCTGCTTTCCCAGATGGCTTTGACATGAACTGCCAAATGAGAACGATGCGATTATGATTTGAAAATACACCAGCATTGAAGGAATAGAACCACACCATGAATATATATATATATATATATATATATATATATATATATATATATATATATATATATATATATATATATATATTTATTATTTTGAAACGGTTTTGCCTCTTTCTTGGCACGGTGATTAATACATACTGTGGCTATTTCGTTACAATGTGGACGATGAAAATGACAACTGTGATGGGCCACTGTTGGCACGTTTAGTCAGGCTTGCAGATATTTTCCTTTGCCTCATTTTAAAAGAGAATAAGGAAATCTATGAATAGCTAAATACAGTTTCTTCCTTTTCTAGTACTTGTAGCTACATGCGTGCGCCATGCGGAGTATAAAACAAATTCAGTTCCTCCGCTGGACGTGATCTTTTCAAAATTTAAACATAATCTTACCCTATTTCGATTACAATCCTTTGATGAGCCATAGAGTGATAATACTGCCGTATAGCTATAGCACTTTCCTCACCTCCGGTGACAAGCACATATCACAATAGTGTGCAAACAATAATTCCTATATTATTATTTGTCTGCCTTCCGTGTCCGCTTTCACGATAGGGTCGAACCGTCAGCGATTGGCTGATTTTGGGTTTGGAAAATTGTTATTATAATACCAAAAACGTATAGAATTTTATGTGATAGACAGCCACTTTTCAGTATATTTTACACGAGCAACTTTTATTTGCCAATTACTATATGTGACAATTTTTTTGCTCGTGTAGACAAGCGAAATTGAACAATTTTTGTGTGGCAAATACATTTGCTGAAAAGCTGGAGTGTTAGCTTTTATATGACAAATAAAAGTTGTCACATACGAAAAATTGCTCGTGTAGATTACTCGTCACAGAAAATGTGGCGTTGGTCCATTCGGTCGCCGCATGTCAAGCCGCATGATTTGGACTTTCCAGGCATCTGCTATGAACTCGAAATAAGGCAAAGATGGCAGCCACAACATATGCATCGCAAACAGCGATCGACAATTATTAGGCGTTACTACCATATACATACACTATTAGTCACATCCTTTCAATGCGAATATTGTCGTCTTTGCAAGTCGTGTTTCATGCAATAACCACGCGCGAGAAATAATCGCTCACATTTAGTAATATTAATCGTAACCCTACCTTATTTCAAATCTGATAGCCCTGCAATGATTCATGGCGTAATACGATGATTTTGTATCCGCTGGAATATTTTCACACTTCTCCTACAACTTAATTGTAGTCGTCGACAAAAGACAACAGCATGATGTCGATGAGTATTATTTTGGAAATATTTTAATTAATTCACACATGTTATCGCGCACCCTTTCTATTCGTTACTTTAAAGTGCAGGAAGCTAGACCTGCATGTGACCTTCAGTTGTAGTTAATAGCAACAAGTCAATAACATTCTTGCCACATCCAACGCAGTTCGCCCCGCGCATAGCCCAAATTTCGCTGACGATAAACAATTCCTATACAGTCTTTTTTCACATTAAATCTAAAACGTTTGTCAATGCATTAAAATCATAAAATCTATGATAAACTGATTAGCGTTCTATATTAATTTTGCTGTTGCAAATGCAGCCTCGCCAGCATAACCGCCAGCAATTTCGACAAACGGCGAACAATCATGCACGGGAACTGTATTTCAGACTCACGGGCATTCATATATAATTGTCGGATTGTTATACTCCCCACGTTTTTATATTGTTTTATGGTAAATCCCTAAATAACTTTTTTTTTATTGCGTAGAAAGACAAGTTATTTACGGATTTAATTTAAAACAAAACGCCGGCTTAGGCGTACACTCGTGCTCTAGGGATTGTGTTCTAGGGACTTAATAGCATTACTTGAGAGACACAATCATGGCTGTCGTGGGAACATATAGCGTAAGTTAAGGTTTTGTGGTTACCCAGGGCCTGGGAGGACTTAAAATTTAAAAATAATGGAAAAGTCTTTACAAGTCTCAATGGATTATATTTCAAGAAACTATGCTTGCATTGCCTCGTGATAAACTATTTAATGCATCAGCTATTAAATATATATGGATCGCTGTATGATCTGCGTATTAAACACGTATAAAGACTCGTGAGTAGTGCCGGTATAAAAATTGTGTCTACTTGGCCGTGGCCTTCGCCTAAGTGGCGTACTTTATAAATAATCATATATGAGCATGTATATACTGCAGTCAAACAAAGTGCAAGCGATAGATGAGGATTGTATTGACATACGAGAAGTGTATGCTCTAGTCGAGAATTTCCTGTTGTATGGGTACTTGAAAAAAAATGTAAACAATAATCGAGAGCAGTTACAGGGTCGGAAAACGTCGAAGATTGCCAAAGTATATGCTGTCCGTTGTTGTGTATCAAATACTCTCTCCACACTGTTAAAAATTTTTGTTAAAATAACCAATTTTTTTCTTAGCTACCAATTAAAATTGGTTAATCGAACCTAAAATTTATTGGTCAAGTGCAATTGGTTGATTCAACCATTTGTTTTTTGATTACTACAAAGGATTATTTATTGGTTAACAATTTATAACTATTTAATAAATAGTTATAACCCTATATTATCCAAAGTGCTTTATAGTGGCCTAAAAATTATTTATTCATGTTACCTCACTATTCTTGGACCAAATAACAAGATAATAAAAAAAATTTTATTTTTACCCTTTTTTCTAGGAAATTCTATGATGTAGCATATTTGCTACATCGGCTAATAACATAACAGCTTATAAGAATAACTTTCAGTCCAGTAAATCTTAAAATACCCTGTTCTTTCAATACAAAGTCAGGTATTAACTATGGTTTAACTCAGTTGGTAGAGATATACTATGTTCTCCTATTTACTATGATAGGCAAGGAAACAATTACGATTTTTGTTCAGGCATAAATGAACCTTGCACTTCACACATTTGACAAATGCAAATCCCTCTGGACAATTCCGACACCGCTGCCTTTTGTCCTCATAGCTGGGCATATGGCCAACACCATCAAACCGAACATCAGTTACAGGTGCTGGGTTCACCTCTTTCTTTTTCTTGCTCAAACAATCGAGTGATCGACGCCCACGTTGGGACTTTTTTACATTGCATAAGGCTGCAGCAACCATAGCTTGAAATTTCCTCAAGGGCATTACGCGAACATCTAAGGCTTTGCAATCTCTTCTGTACAGGAGCCATGCATTCACCAGAGCAATGGTTAGGGTGTGGTAAAAGATATAGAGATACCATCGCTTGCTTCGAAGTTGATACTTGTAAAGTGTGCACAACATGTCCATGAGATCAACTCCACCCATTGATTTGTTGTAAACCCCGATAAGAGATGGACGTTCAACATTGACATGCTCCTTTTTTGACCTATCATATCTTCGCACAGAATCAACTTCTTCAGCTCCAATATAGGACGATATCATAGTGACACACTTGTTATCAAACCAACGAACTAATGACAAATTTTTTGTTGTCTCAACAACGCTGTCATGTGCTCCTCTACCTTCCTTTTTCAATTCTTTCTCTGACTTCAGTGGAGCTCCATGAAGGCGATTGCTATTGATGGTGCCAACATAATGCAAACCTCGCTTTTCCAATTCACTCACCATAGCGAAATTTGAAAAGAAGTTGTCAGCAAATACCTATAATGTAATTTATCTCAATTTATTACAATATGCTATAACAGTCGCCCCAAGCTAGGTTTATTTACTTTGAGTAAAATCAAGCAAACAGAAAATATCAGGGAGTTACAATTACAGGCACAACTAACCTTGAAGTTTCTGTCTGATGGAAGAGCTGAACATAATTTCAACACGACATTTCCACCCAATCCACAATCTGGAACATTATCATTATCATCCATTCCAGTGCCTTTGCCTTGATATATGTCAAATACATGTAAAAAACCAGTGGATGAGCATCGGGCCCAAAGTTTGAACCCCCATTTTTTGGGCTTCTTTGGAAGGTACTGCTTAAGAATAGATCTTCCTTTGAAGGCAACCATTATCTCATCAACACATTGGTTTTCTGAGGGACTTACTTCAGAAAAATTTGCATTCAAATCATCAAACCATCGCCTTATCTTCCAGGCTTTATCTTTTTTTTCTTCCTCTGTTACTTTTAAGTTGTCAACTATGTGCAAATATGAAGCAATCCTCTGGAATCGCTGCCTTGCCATTACATCAGCAATTGGGTGATAACGAGTATATGTCTCCCAAAAGCAACCGACTGCTGGCATTTTCACTAACCCCATATGGAAATATAGACCAATGAATGTTTCTATTTCAGATGAGTTTGTTTGTAAAGTGATTCCTGCTTTCTGGTGGGCATAATTATTGGATTCCTCAGCCAAATATTCAAGCATGTTATTGGTCACAAAATACTTGAAGTAGTTGTAGGGTGTGTCCTCCTTTGGCTCGGGTTCAAGGGCAGCATCAACAAAATCAAGATTTGAAGGTGGAATAAATCGTCTTCGCTTGTTAAAATTGTATACTTTTTTCTTCTTTGCAATAGAAGCAAGTGGCTCATCATCACTAAGTAGCTCCTCGTTAATGGCATCATCACATTCATATTCTTCATAAATACTGTTATAATTAGGCAGAGACTGTTCATAATTTATTTCATCTGACTCATCATCACTGGATAATTCATCTAACTCACTATCGGAACCAGTAACAGCCTCAATAATTTCTTCAATGGTATCGTAATGATGTGGTTCCTAAGAACAGAAGCAATATTTCAGATATTTGTCAAAAATGTAGCAATATATTGTTACCAATTTACAACCTATAGTTTCTAATTCAAAGGGGTCATAGGTTTAAAACAAATTTAACTTTTATTTACAATTTTTTACAAAAAAAAAGCCAGGAAAATGAGATTATTCAATATTTGTCATTCTCATTAATTTTACTCTGTGTTGACCAATGTAGCTTATGTGCTACATTGAGTTCTACTTATAAATTTCGAGTGTTAAAAGAGATGGTTTTTGAAAAAAATACCGCCCAAATGATCTTTAGAGTTCCTAATTTGAAAATATTAGCAAAGAATTAACAAATTATAACGATTGAATACTAAAATTAAATTTAGAATTACCTTGAATTCTGCCAATTCCTCCACTCCTTGAGCCGCCATTTTTAATTAATACAAAAACTTCACAACCGGGGGGGATGGAGGGTGTTATGAATATTAATGAGAAGTACATGTAGCAAATTATCTACAATGGTGTAAAAGTTGAAAAAATATTCCAAAATGAAGGCAAAATGAGCCTTGATTTTCCAGTGTAGCATATCTGCTACAAGGGATAATATAGGGATAAATTCGACGGCACAAATGTGACCAATTAACAATTGGTTACTTGAAAATTCAAAATGGCGGATTCGCGTAGGAGTGCAGTTATCAGTTAACTCATGATTAAATGAATTTAACTTTCCAAACTTCTGTGATATTTTTAATATCACAAGACACACCTCCAGCAACCTCTGCCGATCCAAATTATTAATCAATGTTCACAAAAATTCGCAATGGTTTATTTTTGTCGACGAAAAGTTATATAAAGGTGAAATATGAAATACACAAGACATACGGAGAAAAGTCATTGACTCATATCGTCATGTTTTGACATTGTCATCGGGTAAAAACTAAAACGTAAGTGGTTTTGAATTTGTTATTCTTTTATAGTAAGCTGTTTAATACTTTATTGTATACTCGCTTAAACTATAAATATGGTTGAAGGACATATGTTAAATGTGTGTCAATGACATTTCAAAACGTGTGCGTGTAGATTCAATAATTACTAAATTAGCAAATGTTTATTCCATGAAGTGTTCTATACAGAACCAAATATTTGTCATGAGTCTAATTGAGTACTGTAGAAACATTGTTGCCGCAGACACGCATTTCCCTATTTGACTGAGTGTATTCGAACGAGGATATTATATAATCAAGACATGCACCATAATGCATTCCTGGTAAATAATGGTTTTGATGGTATCAAATTTATAACTATGTCCTAAAAGTATATAATGAGAAACAGCATTGGATCAGAAATTTGGAATGTGTACCTGTCTGAACACTGAACAGACCTTCATGACTGTATGTTTTGACATAACTTTAAGACATATAACTTCATGCACAACTATTATAACTAGTATATATATATATATAATACCATTACTATATAGCAGGAGAATATTTTGTAACAGTCCAGCTTGCAACACAGAAATCTTTTTGGCATGTTCTTGCTAACACCATTTAATAACCATTTAATCTACATGGTTATATATACATAGATATATACATATATATAATATGTATCAGTTATGTGTGAATGGTCATGCTGTAAGGTACAACATAAAAAGCAGCATTTCTTCCCTCTGCACTGATAGGATGAACTAGATGCATTGGGGTGTGAATAAAAAGATCTTCACTGGTGACTAAGGTTGGAGGCTCCTCACCAGCAATTACTTCAAAGGCATGGAAATGATAACTGAACTGTACAGCAACATACTTCTTCAACTGAAAATAGGATTTGTTTGGCAGAGATATAATCTTGGTAATAAGACCAAATTCTGGTGCCTCCTGCTCATGTAAGTAACCAGTGACTACAATTGCTCCAACCATGTAATCACTACCATTGATAGTAACTTTTTGAGACCTATAAAACATGTGGTAAATGATTATTCAATCATTATCGCGGTATTGTATGTATATAAAAGCTGGGTGTTAAAAAGTAATATTCATTATGTATTTTTCTCCCAGTACTGTGAAAAAATTAATACTATGTATGTGTGCAAAATATTATGCCAAGGGTTAGATCTTTCATTATTTAGTATAATAATACAGTTTACTTACTCATAAAAAGTATCAACAGTCAATATGTTTCCCTCTTTAGCTTGCAAATCAGCATAGTAATCAGTTCTCTGAGCTACAACTGTTTGTCCACTTCCTATAAAAGTGCAAAAATGTAAGTGAATTAACCATTTTCTATACACCTATATGAATTGGATTGTATAATTACCTATTGAAGTTGGTCGCTGGAGGAATGATGAACTTCCTTCTTTATTAACATTTGAATAGTAGCACTGCTGCCCTTGATGACGGGTTGCCATTGTGTACGCCACATTCTTATAATTTCCAATAAAGGAAGCCAACCGTTTAAAATACCGATGTTTAGCTTCGAATCGCATGCACCATGTTCTTTTCATTGGTCCAAATCTACAGCAATGTGACATGTATTTTGATGATGTATTTTTGAATATATATACATATATATATATATATATATATATATATAATATATATATATATATATATATTATTTTTTTTTATTTTTTTTTGAATTTATTAGTTACAGTGTATAGAAGTGCTGAATTATATAATTAGAATTTTTGTAATAAAGGCCAATTTCATTTTCTAACATGTGAAAGATAACAGATTATATAAATTGTTAGTATTACAACTATAAACTTATGTGTAAATTTGCTGGACTTGATTATTAAATTCCTATCGAAGGTGGCAGAAGAGCATAATTGATTGGGGATGATTATAATGCTAAATCCATTTTCTGTCTTTTTAATTGCCTTAGAAATAGATTGTTTTTACACTCCTGCCTATCATTGAATGTATGAATATGAGACCCTCCCTCTAGTTTGTGTCTTCTGCTGCCATGTGTAGTTTGATTGAGTATTCATGAAATTAATTATTAATCTTTGTTTTCAGGTTTAAACTGCAGCATATAACAAAAGTACATATACCTCATCATATGGGATGGATAGTGAACCATGTAGTGCATCTTAGGGATGATTGATCTTCCTGGATAAATTCGAAGAAATGTAGAATGATGCTCTTCAATTAGCCCCTCCAATACACCAATGGCGTTCACAGAAGTGATATTTGCAAAAACAATATCAACGATATCTAGGAGCAGGCAGAAAAGCTTCCAGTGCTCATTATCATCAGGGACAAGTGCACCAACCATCAATGGTAAGAATTTGGACAAGCAATACATTTGGCTCGCTAAACATAAATATGGACAAAAATTAGCACTCAAATTAAATCTCGATCAAAGCAATCAGAAAATTAATAGGCAAATTATTTGGTTTAATCAATACAAACTTAGCAGAAATAACAGTTCTCTGCACTCATTTATTAATTATTTCAAGTAGTTAAAAGTTACAGTAGATGTCTGCCTCAATCAATTACTGTACACATTAATCAATCTTTTTATTGATTGGCAATGTTTTGCCTTAAGCACTTAATACTATTGATATCATTTATTTTGTCATGTTGTATAGAATGTAAACTGTTTTTAAAGATTGAGCAATACCTTTTTGTTTGAGGCTATTGTTGTCACTGGCAAGGGTGCGTGGCTGTATCGGTGAGGGCTTGTCACGGTCATACATGTAACCATAGTCGAACAGCTGTATTCGACTATTCAACTGCTCTAATGTGAAACATTTTTCACCATTTATCAGGTGCTTTAACATCTCCTTGCACTCATACTGCAATACCCCTTCCAATATGTCGTGCATAGCATCACCAGGCAGGCCACAAATGACATGGTAGTATTTCGAGTCACACAACTTGGACTTTCGCTTGACGCCATATGTGACAGAGAGGTCGGGATTAAGCTCTATTTGATCGCACTGATGGTTGTGACCTTCCTTAGAACGTAACTCAAAGTACTTCTCTAGGAACTGAATAATCAGAAAATATTAACCCTAAGACGTTATTACAAACAGAACCATGGCGTACAATTGGTATACAGCGAGTAATTTTTTAGGATGATCCAGATGGCATAGACACTTTTTAGTTAATTTTACAAGTACAAGCATCCAAAATTAATGTAATGAAATAATTCTTATTATAAATATAAGAGCCAAACATATAACATTGATAATTTGGCATTCACCATCGGGCTCTCATATTTATAATAAGAATTCGTTTTCCGCGTGGCTAATCTCTGGCTACAGTAATTAAAGAAATGGTTTGTTTTTTCGTACCTGTGAAGTTATTAACTCGAGGGTTCCCATGCACTCTCTGCACTTTCGATATGAGCCAGGCCCTTCTTTAAACCCACCTAGAAGTTGTGAGCCAAGATTATCGCCACAGCAGTAAACGATTGTCCCTTGTAGTCGTTGTATTCTGCCATCAATTTTAAATCCATGCCCCTCATCCTACGGGAGATTTTTCAGCTTGAGGTCTAATTGTATTTTGTATTCAATTTATCTGCTGGAACGCATGTTACCTTCTCAAGTTCCTTCAGATCATTCATAAACGGCTCCAATATGGCATCTATTCCATACTTTTTAACAAGGGGCACAGTAACAAGTGCAACCAGTTGGATTGCCTGAAGCTGGGACCTGTGTTCAGGGTGTATGTTGGCCAATGTGTAGTAGAAAGCACCTACAAGTAACGCAAATTGAGCAGTCGGCACTAAGTGCGGGGAAAGATACAGCTAATGCTCGCAAAATATTCTTATACAGTATGCTAATGTGTAGAATGTTTACTGGAAATTGAAAATATTGTATGAGTGTAATTACCAAGTTTGTGCTTTCCAGTCTTACTTCCGAGTGGATTAACAATTTCTAATTCATCATAATATAAAATTATTTGAATTGCTTGTGGATTTCTTAATAGTAAGGGGTGGCATCTATATAACTGGCCATCGCAGAAATCTCTCATGTAGCCATCGGTGCTTGCATGTCCGTTTAAAACCTAGTAGTGAAAATTCATGGAAAAATAGATTATTTAATTAGTATTAGGAACAGAGGCTCCTGAAGCAGTTTAGGGCGGCGGGGGCGGAGTTTTAGAAAAGGGCACATTCATGTCACTATAGCAACCGCACGAAGATAACTTAAATTTACAAGCATGCGAATACATTTTCAATAATATCATCGGTTAGTTTCAATGCGAAAGTAGGCATCATGATTAAATGGTGATTAAGCAAAAGGCTCAAGGCTTGCCCCTCTCTCCCTGGTAGGCAAATTGAAGGGCAGTGGGGGTGACTGCCCCCGTTGTTCCGGCGCCCCGGATTAGGGGTAATTTTTATGAACTATAGACTATGAAAATATAGTATTACATATACAGTATGGACTGTGGTTAAGGACTTACCTGTATAAGAACAGATGGTTGGTTTAGCAACTGTTCTAAAGATTCCAATAAGGGGACATAAGCAAATTCCTCATTAGCCAAAACTTCATTGTACCCCGTTCCAACTCTCCTTCTCTTTGAAACATGACCAAGTAATATTCGAGTTGGTTCCTTAGGTGAGAAAATGAATACGTACAAAAGCATGTTTTATCTACTTTGCCTCTGGGGCCGACACTCAGGGGAGGACAGCTCCGTTTTTCTATCAAAGGGAGGGAATGCACCCGCCTTTCCCACAAAACCTTTCACTCACCACCAATGAAAAATTAGTTTTGTGAAATGCTGTTTGCTGATGTTTCGTTTCGACGTGGGCCATAGGGTTCGAAAAAGGATGATCTTCGTCAAATAGGTCACTTAATCCTTCGATTTCAGCAACATCTACTCCGCCTGCTTCAAGTTTCTTTTCCACTTCCTTTTTTAACATTTGGACTGTCCTTTTTACGATCCCAGTTGTTCCTTGCACAACGGTATCTAGCGATGTTTGTGTGAGAAAGTTGGTTTCCTTGAGTTTTAATAGGTAGAGGGCGTTAATACGTTTCGTTTCCGCTGATTCATCTGCAACTCCATTTTGAGGGTTTACCCCAACATTTCCCTCAAAATTGTCAAATCCTTCTGCATCGTCATGAGCATCTACCAGTTGTGTTATCGGCTTCTTGAGATCAATGGTGTTATGACTACGACGAAGATGACTTTTATAGGAAAAAACACGGCCAAATGTAGATTGACATCCAGGTACTTCACAGGTAATGTGAATACCAGGGTCATTCTGGTGGACCAAAACTAAATGACTAACCATATCAGATATAGCTGCAGTGAAAAAATCTCCACACACTTGGCATTGAATACGATTCATTGCTTTCCCGAATATTCTGTTTGATAAAACTATGCGGTTATTAGTGATTTTTCCGCTACATTTTTTTCGAAAAATATTCAAAAAAACTATAACTTGCTTCTCTTTCAAATTGTCCAGCCAATACTCCTTGTAAAATTGCGCGGACTCCTTATATGGTTTTACGCGGGTCATCATGGGATATTCGCGCTAAAAGTGAAGTCTTGCTTTCTCTGTTTCTCGGCGCTTCGCGACAGCTGTTTCATGCTTGATTCTTCGTAGCTTTTTACTTGAAAAAAACATGTCTTTGTCGTTAGAAAAGACTTCTAGTGCGGAAGACGTTGTTTTGTTTTTAGAACGGAATGGTTTTTCAGATTTGGTGGACGAATTTGTTGGTAAATATATTGCATTTTGCATTTTTTTGAATTGAATTTTGTTTGCTGTTTTACAATTTATATACTCGTCTCCACTGAGAGTTGCAGTGTCTACTGCCTATGGTTTGCTACAGGCATTATAATACGCGTGTTTTTGACACACTTTGTGTCCTTGTAAAAGGCGAATGTGTCCTTGTAAATGAAAAAGTGTGTAGTTAAAAATCATGCCTCATGGACAAAAATGTCTAATATAATTTTAATTTGACTATTTAAAATAATTATTGTTTTTATTATAAATTTGACATTATTGAATATATTATATATTAAAAAAGGCTAGAGACTGACGGACCGTGCTTTGCATGGCTATGCTCTTTTTTATATGCTTGCGTTGTAATTTCACGTTGTAATTTCTAAGACTGAGTGATTATTGAACCTAAAGACAATGTGTGTCCTTGTAAAAATTCCGTATTATAATGCCTGGTTTGCTATGCGCCGTTGCAAATTGATGTATATGTACAGTATATACGTCTTTCACTAATTTTATCATTTTATTCAGATAACAAAATTGACGGCGAAGACTTTTTTGCTTTCGAACTGAGAGACATAAAACAGTTCATTCCAACTTTTAAAACGCGAAAAAAGTTCATAGCCTTGTGGACGTCGATTACCGGCATGGTAAGTGAGACTGATTATAAAAAACCTAAAAACATTTTTAACCTAAAAACAATTTTTATATTCTTGCTCGATCGGGTCTGTTTGAATGGCTTGAAATGAGATGAATTATTTTTTACATTGTGATTGACAGTTGTCACATGACCACCCCAAGCTCGTCTGTTTTTAAAAATGTATTTGTTGTTGTACATATACATATAATATTTAATTTTTTGTGCAACTGATATTACAAGAGTAAAGACTAGTACAAACTGGGAGCTGGACCTCAATGATGCTGGAATATTTCTATATTATTTTTTTACTATATATCTGTCTTTAATACTATCTATAATATTATGTTTATTATTATGTTTGCTATATAGTAAATAATTACTGAAAGAGGTTGAGCGTGATATTGAGAATTATTATGGCGTTATCTCCCGAAGCCGTATGCAGTGAATGATAATATATATTATGTACAACACACACATGTCTCTTTTAACAAAGAATTCTTTTTTAATTCTAGGAATTTGACTCCAATGGTGCAAAAGTTGATAGGAGCACAGCTTTTCCAGGGTATTCCAGTGAGTCTAATGTACGTACGCTATAGATACATTCTTTTAATGTCGTATTATTTTATTTGTGTTAAAATGAACATGAATCGGGCAAAACAACAACATCACCTAGCTAAGACGATAAATTGCCACAACATCACCTAAAACGCTAAATTCTAAAACCTAGTGAGTAGTGAGGACTATACTTTTATATATGTTTATTTCTGGAGCTAAGGTTGCTGAGCAACAAGTGTGGTACCTTTTTACCACAATGGTATGAGTTGGTTTTAACATTTAAAATTATAGAAATCTATGTGATTCTGGGTGGTATTTTTGTGCCTGCTTTTTAACTGAGACTCTGACTCATTTTGTAACTAATGATCAGTGATATGCTGCATGATTTTATTGCCATAACTGCATAAATTTTGAACATTTACATTATAAGGCTACACCTGAGAAAGAAACTGGGTCTATCTTCGACTCAGTTCATTGTGACCAGCCAGTTGAGGTTAGTAATTTGATAAACTTATAAAGTATAATTAATATACATGCACCACCATCACAGAAACTATGGGTCTATTGCTGGGGACCTGATAATGTTTCTGAAGTATTATGATGTTTTCCAGCCTGCAACGCTAATACAAGCGAGTAAAGAGGTCACTGAAACCAGTCCATGCAATAAGGTGATTCCCCAATGTGTGTTTCTAATATACAATTAAGAGATAATCTGTGTTAATAAATGCTTTTGAATGCACCTTCAGTGCATTTTACAGATCAATGATCATCAATTAATTCAGTGGCTGCATTGAAATTTGTGTAAATGCTTAATTGTAATTAATAGGTTATTTGTGTTTTATTTTTGACTGCATGCATGATGCAATACTGATAACTGATAAGCATTAATTCAACTCTGATTGTAGACCACTTCAAATTCCTCAAAAAGTTTGCTTTCCCCTCATTCATGGATCAAGAATTTCAAAATTCCTTCCAGGGTAATTGTGCATGTGGCTAAATTATATGTTTTTAATATGACATCAGGATAATATTTTTTTCCATATAAAGCACACTAAAATGTTGATCAGTCAGTTAGATTAATTGTGAGCACTAAAATTTGTTATTAGCTAGGCCAATTAATTATTGATCATTTAGTGACTGATCATATTTTGCATGTATATTTGCTCAAAATATGTTGTAGTAAACTTGAAATGTGTGCATGGCATGAAATATGTTATCATATAATTAGTTTTTTCAAGGCCTATAATAGTTAAACCTGCTAATTAATGCAATCAAGGCCTATAATAGTTATACCTGCTAATTAATGCAATCATTGTATGCAGTATTGTATGTGTACACACGGGTCTTATATGGATGAGGTGCATGTATATTGTATATAGACAGATGAGCCATATTTTAAATTAGTTATTAGGCTAATCATCCAACTAAATTGTAGGCTAATGAAATGAATTTTTTTGAAATACTGCAGTGGGAACCAAATGTGGAAAATGCACTGAAAGCTGGCCAGCTTACACCTGAACAGAAAAGTGCACTGAATCGACAATTGTGTATGTCTATTATGGCACAGCATTCAGGTCAATTAACTGCAGCTGAGAGGAACCAAGTTGCTATAATGCTTATTCAAAAATACCCTTGTTTGAGTGGATCCTTTGGAACTGGTCATGTAAGTATAACATAATACATGGTTTTGATAATATGAATATGGATGAATTTTGCCCGGGCAATATGACTGGTATATCAATTTGTGGAAAATGTGCAATGATGGTAAACAACCTTGCTTTTTGATTCTATGTTATTGCCATGAATTGCTATATTTTGCTAGGTATAGTTGGTTCACATTATAGCCCCATCTGTTAATATGTACTGCACATATCTAGATAAACCTGAACAAATGCAATGTGGTTTAGAAATGTTCTTGCATGCATTCAAAGTGCAGTCAGTTGAATGTTTATAGTTTGCAGGCTTGGTAGCATATTAATTAGAACCATACCATCCATAATAACTCATTATTGAAAAAGTGGAGTTTATTATGTTGCACTTGCTTTTTAAAAAAATGAATTATGGGACTTGTGCAATTAATATCTATATTATACAAATCTAGAATACTATAATTCAAAAATGCATGCAATGAATCCTAGATTCCATACATACTAAGGTTGGATACAGACAAAAAAGTTCAATTTTGAACCCTTTCAGGCATAAATTTATTATTAAGTGTCATATCTATATATATATAGTGCTACAATACTTGTTCTATTACTGTGTCTAATTTATGTTTGTAGCAATTCTGGGCAAAGAAAATAAGGGATAGACTTTTAAATGTGGGGCGAAGGGATGCTCGAGAGGTAAAAAACTACTGTATAAGGTCTGATAATTTCCCATGGTTCCATTTCTCTACTCCTGCTATAATACTGGACATATAAAAATAATCTGCATGCAAAGAAATACAAGTATATTCATAGAACGGAAGAACATGCCCACTAACTCCATCAAAGGAAATCCCTTGCACGATCCTTCTGGTCACCAGATAATGTACACGTATTAACTTTTGGTACAGCATAAAAGAAACGTTGAAGCTTCTGGAAAAGTTTATGAGAAGAGAAAGCCAGGTCGAAAACGAAAGCTTTTGGAATCGTCCGAGATTCCACTGATCCCAGCAGGTGAAACAGAGGAAACTGTCAATGAGCAGCATTCGCAGCTCAAAGCCTTTTGCAAGACTAACAAACAGGATGTGATGCTTGTTCGACAACTGATGGATGGCACGTTTCCTAAAAGGAGAAAAACTATTCTGGAGGACAACGAGAGGGTATGGAAAACTCTGAAGAATTATCCACCCTTGACCAGGGGAAATGGCAGTGAGGTAGGAAAACAGCAATATAACAACAAATCACGTACGCATAGGTATACTCGAAATATAAGTGGCAAAATGACAGGAAGTGTAGTGTCGTAGTTGCTTTAATTGTTATTAGCTATATTTTTTTTCTTTCTTTAGATAAAAGCAGAATTGGGAAGAATTTTAAAGCGTGAACGCGTGGCCCAGGAAATGAAGGAGGCTTTTTCAATGATTCGCCTCGGTTGTTGGCTGCTTTAAAGCATAATAAGAAGAAAGACATGCAGTCTCTTTTCATGGAATTAGACGAATGTGATTCAACTAACGTAGAAGGTACATATAAAATAATTAACAATTATTTTTCGTTGTACTTCTTGTTGTAGGAACACTTGCTCCGACCGTAATCGCCTGAGCCTGTACAATCATTGCAGCGGACATAAAATGAGTGAATAATTTCATAGCGACACTTTTAAACAATAATTATAATCACCTTCTCGGCAACATTCGACGTCAAACTTGTGACTACAAAGTCACACTTTGCGGTCGTTTTATAATCATGCAGGTGTATAATTTCAGACCATTTAGCGATTCTCACGATGACGAATATCCGCCATTTTTGGGGAAATTTCAATTTTCAGCATATTCGTAATCATGAGGAAGGCTAATTTACCATCCCCTTGGTCAGTTCAATCACAAAATTGGAAAGAGGTTTTCAGTCGCATTCATATTAACAGTTCCTAAATCATATTTTAGAGATGGAAAACCGTTGTATATTCGCGTCCCTACCGCATGTATTGGGCGAGAAAAAGTCGAAGTCCATAGCTATAGGTGAATTGTTTTGGAAAATTGTTGACGTAAGTTTGTGTCTTATTTGGTTGTTTAACAACACACCCCAGTAACATGTAAAGGAATTCATTAAAGACTGAGGCATACTCTCTAGGCAAGGTTTTGCTTTCAAGTAATTATATTATTCAATACACTCTTTATACATATATGACATTTATTATTAAATACATTTTATAGATAACAGAAGGCGCAACAAATATTACGAAAGTTATCGAGCAAAGCTCTACACCCAGGTTGGTGTCCGCTGGAACAGTTTTAAATGTGGAGTCGCTGTGTTTAGCTGCTGAAGGCATGGTCGTGTGCAAATTTGGTCCGGTGAATGCAATTCTGAACGCGGTTGTTACGTTACTTGCAAGTTTCTATGTTTTTAATGCCAGCTATCCAGGTGGATTACCCAAGAATATTTTCACATTCCTGGAGCATGTGCTAGAACTAAATACAACACATAGCTCATTGCCCATTGCGGTTGACAATTTTATGTCAGAAATTAATTAAGACATTTTGTGACATTTGTTATGGCCTACTGCTGCATGTGTTTAAAATTCTTTTTAAAAGTCTGTTTTGCGTTTAAAATTCTTTTTAAAAGTCTGTTTTGAGAATAAAGTTGATGCGAATTAAATAAATATTGCATATATCTTATAGGAATCTTTCCCTGATTCCTTCGCTTCCCTGATATCCTCCGGGGTCTGTCTTGGAAAAAACAATGTCCAATCCTGGAATGCGCTTTCTACAAATGCAAAGCCATCAGCTACTCTAAGTTCTTTTAAAGGGCATCTTGAATGCCTTTTATTCAAAGTAAATATCGCTTTGCCCAAATTCTGGGCAAAAAATCGCTATCCGTATATATTGGTCATTTTGACCAATACGTTATTTTAAACAATTTAGAAAAGGTTAAAATTGGCCATTTTAACAAAAAGAAATACGTTACCTCAGATCCATCCAAGGTACAATTTATAATTGGTTGAATTAGCATTGTAATTTATTGGTAGAAACAACCAATTAACACATAAACTATTTTCATTTGGTTAAAATGACATATTAAATTCGTTAAAATAACGTATTATTAATAGGTGAAAATTGCAATATATTATTGGTTGGAATGAACATTTGCAAAATTGGTAGTTTCTACCAATAAATTTTAACCAAATACAATTGGTACTCTTAACCAAAAAAAAATTATTTACCTCAGATCCACTTTTAACCAATTTTTTTTTGTTACTTTAACAACAAATTTTTAACAGTGCAGGCATTATATTACTCATCCAGCCCGATGGGTAATATAATCCAGGCAACATTGTGGGTAAGAATTACGCTAAAGTAAAGAGTAAAGACCGTAACAGACCGGAATACTACCAAACGACAGCCTTCAAAACGTCATATATATATATATATATATATATATATATATATATATATATATATACATATATAAATATATATATATATATATAATTATATATATATATATATATATATATATATATATATGAATATAAATAGAAGAGTTCTATTAGCGTATCCAGAGTGCCCAATACCGCTACTGTATATATATATATATATATATATATATATATATATATATGTATATATGTATATATATATATATATGTATATATATATCGCTTTTTCATCATTCTGAAATACTTGCTGCCAGTGATGCAATAATACATCATTATGTGTGCATGTTAAGAATGTTTACGTAGAAAATCGGCAAAAACGTTTTGAAATCAAATGCTCGACCTTCGTGATTGAATCTTCCGTGTTTAGATGGCCCGATCCAAACACTTGGAAGTGTTGCTTGAGTTAAAAAAAGCTCGCGACATCAATCGCCTTCCCTTCGCATTTCGCGAGCTTTTCTCAGTTCGAAATATTCCTGCGTGTTTAAATCAGCCAATTCAAGGACAGAAACCAATTGTTTTTTGAATAAGTGAATCGCGACAATTTTCTCTTCAATATGGTGCAATCTTAATTAAAATCGGCCAAGTATTCGCACAGGCAATTCAAGCGTGTCAAATAACACATATATGTAGTTTATGCTTCGCCATAACTGACGTCACAGTCGTCACTGTCACTGAACTCACAGCGCAACTGCACTAAATTTTATTATTTCGAATAGTATTTATCTATTTGGACTTTTTTATTACCAATCTTCAGTGTTTTAACCTAGAAGTTATTAAGTAATAGGAGCTATATTTTTTCACATAAAAGCCATAGCAATGCCTTAGTTTTTCTAGCATTTCTTCCGTAATTGCTGGATTAACAATCCCGCCAGAATATCATGCTTTATCATAAATTGTTCCCTATCTAAGTAATTTAACTGTGTTGTAACCTACCTAACTTCAACTCCTATGCCCCGATATCTATTCGTACTTTACAGTAAACGCGCTGCACTTCGTCAACGTAAGTCAAAACTGAAGAAAGCTTATTAAATAATAATAATAAACATCGTACAATTTTCTGTAAACGTGTGAAAACCCATGGAAGTTCTATATGCAGTTGTTGCCATTTAAGGTAATATGAAAAGTAGAGATGATGACAAGCAGAACTCAGTTGTTGCCATATAAGGATATATGGAAAACAGAGGTCAATTACAGCAGTTTGCTGTTGCGAAATAAGAAGAAAGGTAAAGATATAAATTAAATTAATTGAAAAAAACAATTTAAATTTGTTTAACTTTGCCATCAATCGGGCAAGTTGGATTTCGATCACCAATTTTCATTTAAAAAATCCCCGATTATTGCTGTTATGAACTGATAAATGTTGTTATTGGGAAGCTAAATATCTGCTCTTTTACACTGAAGAGGGATAGCAATAGACATAATTCGTCATGTTTGGTCCTAATTCACTTGTCACAACGCGTTTTAATTCGTTGTTATGCGAATTGCGAAACCCGGCATATGAAACCCGAATTACAGCACGTCATGTGAATTACGATGTATAAAACCAGAGAGGGGGGATTCCCCTAGCTTATACTGCTTGAGTACTCTTTCAATTAAAGTACATGGGTATATGAGTGGGCTAATATCGCACACGAGTCACCGGACTATATACTCTATATACTAGAAATACATGCATGCAAAATCCCCTCGCCTGAAGTAATAAGCCTATAATTCCATTAGTGAAATTTACTAGAAATACATGCATGCAGCAACCCCTCGCTATTTCAAATCAAGTACACAATTTCCTGAGTTAACCTGACCTAAACTTATATTATGAAATGACACAAAACTCAAATCAGTCTTAAAGTTTCCATCATTCAATACAAAAATAATCACAAAGCTAGTGTTAACATTGCCCGTTCAATTTTGCTGCATTATACCATGCCAGCAATTAAGTAACGGTTTAAAATCGAAGTTTCAAACGATTAAAACAGTACAAAATCTTCACAGACAAAGAAAAAACTTCAAATGTTATTTTATTCTGTAATTGCAGTCAACGCCGGCGGCTAAAAGTTTCAGTATACTTTATAAATATAGTGTGTATTTTTGATACCAAAATTCAAATTACACTTTCAAAAACACTTTTTGAAGTTAAAGCAAAGGTGTAATAGCCCTTCACAGGTTTATGCGTTTGCAGAAAAAGCTGAAAATTTAACAAATGAACGGCATACAAAGCTGAAAAGTATACAAATACGGCTCATTCTTACCGCGAAACAAGTACGAGATAAACAAAGTAAACACGTACCCTTTGTCTTTGAAAACATTTATAAGCTTGCAGATTATGAATTATTCCTCTTACACGGCTTTGTTTTGACTGTATCCACGTTCATCTTTGCTATCTGTCATTCTTCATATATCTTGTTTCTTCTCGTTTTACTTTCTTTGCACAAAGTTTATGAAACGCTTTTACAAAAATGTTTACGAAATGACAGTTAAATTGCTGACGTTCTCATTGAATTACAAACTTTCTGTCTTAGCCAATCAGAACGTTCGTTGATTACCAGTCTACACTCGTTCGCATTTCACGCATGCGCACAAGCACCATGACCATTGAACGTCCACGGTCCCATAGAGATTATAAATAAAACTAGAGGAGTCATCGAGGAGAAATTGGGGAGCGCGTTAATGGGGGGCAAATCCAAGTCCCGGATGTTCACTCATTCATGATGTCCGAGGCCAAAATATGTCGTTTTTAACGAGTTTTTTATTTCTAAATGGTTTTTTCTCTAAAATATCATCTCGGGATATCTAAGGTAGTAAAACCAGTTCCAAAAAGCACTGTTTTTCCTTAAAGAACCGGCAAAGCGACCTGAAAAACGAATATAATTTTTTTAATACCAACTTTAGTTGTTGCTAACGTGGTTGCTAAGGAGGCATTGATCTAGCCAATCAGCGCTTGGCTTAGCATCCGGGACTTGAATTTGCCCCCCATTATCGCGCTCCCTTTTTCGACTGATGTTTCCGATACCAATGCCTCCTCTAGTGTTATTTATAATCTCTATGCACGGTCCACGGTCCACGACATAGAATTTGAGCAACTTTGGATTCCGCTATGTTCTGTCACAATACCCGGGTGTAATAAATCTCCCAGCGGAATTAGTACCCTCGCACGGCGCTTCGCGCCGGCTCGGGGATAATACTCGTTTCTGCTGAATGATCGAAGTCGTATAATCTACAAGTTAAACTTACGAAATACTTGCATGCTTTAAAATACAAGATCTACCTATTTACCTGTTCAAAAACACTCCAAGAATGCTTTAAAATCGTAGATTTTTCACCAACTATATTTGAATCAAAGTTTTTCTATCGGAAAGCATAATTTACTTTACATTTTAATCAATTTTACAAGTGAATTTTTCCGTATATTTTCAAAACCATCCAAATGAAAAATATTTTTAAACTAATAAAAGTTTTATAATTCAAAATATCAGTTGTGCTGACGCGAACCAAAATTTTAATTTAGCCAATCGCACGCTTGCAAACGTTTGTTAGTTACCAGTTTTAACTCGTCTTAAACTCACGCACGCGCATAACTTACAAAAACGCCCAACGTCCATGACATAATGGCGGACAACTTTCATTTCGCATTTGCATTCCTGGACGTAATTAAAATCTCCGGGCGGAATTAGTACCCTCGCCCGGTGCTTCGCACCGGCTCGGGGATAATACCAGAACATGATAAATTATGAATAAAGACTAACACTTTTTCCTTGGCATCTTTATTACACATAGCTTCGTACCACTGATGTGGCATTCATCAAATAAATCAGCCAACTACAGAAAAATGTTGATGATACTTATGTACCGGGGCCGGTTGTATAGAGCCGTAAAACTTTTAGTTAACTTTAATCACGTTGTTAAGCCGGCTGCCGGTTGTATAATAACGTAGTTAGCCGTTAACTGTACAGGGTGTCTAAAAAAAAAACGCAACCACTTAATATTCTAAAATTAATATTGTTCATAAGCTCAATAGATTTTATGCCCCTGGGATTTTAAAATGGCTTCTAATCGTACAGTTCAACTGCTAATAGTCAAATCAGCTAAACTATAATAATGGTACAGCTAACAACCGAACGAGTTTTTATTGTCGTGCATGATAACTTGAATGCTAACTGTCGACCTTAAAATAAATTTTAAATAAAATTTTACTCGTTAAATACTTTCAATTCAGCTCGTTGGTTTACGCACCCGACTTTGTTTACCGACGATTGTGCCGCTAGAATATGATTACAAGCTTTCTCGCATTCCAGGGGCCAAACGTCTTTTGTGTTGTAGAACAAAGAGGATATTCATGAATATCAAGTGTTGCGTTTTTTTTTATACACCCTGTAGTTAAAGTCTAGTTAAAGTTAACTATCCTTAAGGGCATCGAAAACATAGTTAAAAATGGCGTGTTGAACTTTTCAGGAGTGTGAAAAGATTAAAATCAACACATAACAAGGTTTTCAACCGTTATCCACTCAGAAAGACCCCTTCGAAGCTTGTAAACTTTCAACATACTTTAATTTTCGTAATTTAGGCAGCAACAGACCGCATTTTTGCTTCGAAAGACGCCGGTTGACAGCAAAGACTCCATTTTCATCTGCAACCTGTTGTTTGACTCAAAAGGACCTTTTTATATATCATAGCGCCTTTTCCTTGAATTATTTTCGCGTTTTTTTAAACTTTTTCCTGGTTTTATTGCATTTTTTAATAATATTTTCGATCGAAATACAGTCAATTTTTGTAGTCTTGTTCAAAATCTATAGCAGCAGTCAATATTATAAGGAAACTTCATGTTATTGTTCTGTTTAACACTCCCATGCACGCAAGCTCCACACAAGTTAACCACGCGATTAGTTTTTCATCCGACAAACTACGTTTTGTGCAACGCAGTTAAATCGTGTAGTTAACTAATCATAGTTAAGGATTTAACTACAGTGATCAGCGATTAGCTAAAGATAATATCATAGTTAAAGATAACGACCTTTTGATACAACCGGCCCGGGACTTTAAGTTTCATACTATCAATTGTATAGATCACGAGATTATATTAGAGCTGCAGAGAGCTGCACTAGTTTATCGCTTCATCCAGTGGAAGCGGCATTCGCGTCAATCGAACGTTAATTGAGGGGGACCATATTCATATATTCTGCTCGTCTAATTT
Source organism: Dendronephthya gigantea (assembly GCF_004324835.1). NCBI lineage: Eukaryota > Metazoa > Cnidaria > Anthozoa > Malacalcyonacea > Nephtheidae > Dendronephthya > Dendronephthya gigantea. Next base: position 1,017,213 of record NW_021163069.1, read on the forward strand.
CTCTCGAACAAAATTTAACTTTCTATAGGAATCAGCCAAGGGTTTCCATTTCTAAAGAAATTTCCTTAGAAAAGTGTTTCGCTATGGGGTCGAGTTCATTATTAATTGTACATTCTTTTTAAAAGTTCCTTGTTTCGCTCTGCTCGCCAATCCCATCCCTGTGCGAGGAAAGCTATATGCAAATAAATTATGGAATAAGAGTCCCCCTAAACGTTCGATCGACGCCCATGGGAGGCGGAACAAAGTAAATGGTGGAGGCAAAGCAGAGGGGAGAATGTAAAAAAACATGTAACAATTTTGAATTTTATACGGACAAATGGCACAAACAAGTGTATATGCCCCTATAGATTGTGCTTGGAAACTTTTGAAAATATTATTTGACCGACTGTTGTGGTTTCGAGCAACCTGGAGTTACTTTTTGCTTTTTTGAGCAACAGGAAGGAACTTTCAGGATTTTACATGTCTCATACTGCTAATTCCTCACAAATTATTAAATAAAACCTTAACCATAAAAATATTCATTAATTTACCAGCGCAATCTTTGGAGGCCTAAACAAGTGAAAAATTTATAATAGAACATGTTTAACCTGGAGTAAAGACAACATTCATATTTCTGTTTTTTAACCATGCTATGGCGGGTCAGACAAAGCCAGTAGCGTAACCAGCCTGACAATTTAAGGCGATGTTACAAGTCATGAAACATTCCTTGCAACTTGAATGCAATTCTACTCGTGAGGTATCTAAAGTTGTCAAATACGAACATTTCTTACGATTCGTTTCGATACATTTCGAACACAATTTACAAAATTACATCCCTCAAAAATTATAATTGCATTTCAAGTTGCAAGGAGAATTGCATAATGAAACAGCGCCTTTAGTCCAGCTTGATGCAAATTCTATAGGCCATTATAATGATTTATTTCGGTTTTGAAGTCTATGCACACCAAATAGTCTTTCAAAGTCAATGAACACCAAATTATTACAGCATAGGGTGTCTACATCGTCAGACTGGCTATATGACTGGACAAAATGATATTTTTAAAATTTAGCCCCACCTAAAACAAAATATGTTCTGCCACCCCTGGTCTTACCCTAGTCCACAATAATCTTAATGAACATGACATCGTCTTTGATATACTCACGATTACCTAAATCCTCAATTGGCATGAAAAGCGGTGAACCTGATGGAATATTCATGTTAGATCGGGGGCGTAGGAAAGACGAACTTTGAGGATCAGAGTGAAACGCCTCGACCATGTGGTCACCGTTACCTTGATCCATGAGCATCATCGTAATCTTCTTCTGAAATGGCCAGGTTTGAAGGGAGTCATATTCACCTTGAATGGCACCGATAGTAAGAATTAAACACAAAGTTAACAATCTCTCTGTGGCCAAAAAGTGGAGTACCCGAAGAAAACCAACAACGACCTCTGAGCAAGAATGATATTCAATATTACATAGTCACTAGATCCAGTATTTCTCACCTATGAAAACTGAAATATCCTGCTGTATTCCATACTTTTACAACAAAGTCCTAATTTTCACTTACCTTTCATCACGATAAAGTACAAGGATAAATGCGTCCCTTTTCCAAATCCATCTCCGTTCATGTACAGCTTTGCACACATCTTATACCCGTCCTGAGCACTGTAGAAATGTTGACTATACAAGGCTGGCATCAATCCTCTGACAGCAGCCTGACGCTTCTTCTCATAACCTTCAATCCTCCATATCAAGGTTCCATTGTAGCTGATGATAGGCTGCTCGCCAGTGATGTTCCATCTTGCAAATAAACCTGAGCGAACGTCGGCCATTTCGTCACGGAGAATTTGTATTGTTTGTGTAAATTCTAGTCGGGGGACGTAGGTCGCCAGTTTTGAAACCAAATCACAAACAAACAGGAACAAAAGATGGAGGTGGCCCAGAAAGCCATCATTCGAATGCTGGCCTAGTTCTCTTCGTTTTAAAGTCTAGAAATTATAGAAAAAAAATATTTGATAACTGTTTAAACTTTTTTAGGTTCATTGTTGGTCATAGTAATTGGTAATTAAATTACTAGCCAGTTATAAACACGGAAAAATAAGTCACATTTATTAATCACGTGGCCGGTCCACTTTTAGTACAGTATTTGCTGGTCATTTATTTGCAAATCATTAGAAAGTTTATAAAGTTTATAAAAGGATTTATTTATTTATATATAAAAGAATACATATTTTAATATTTGCTATTGACAACCTTTTTGAGGACTGTCACTTGGCCAAATTTTAGCCTAAAATAGCTAATAAATAACAATAATGTTGCTATACACTACTGTAACCAAATACAGTAACCATTGGACAGTGAATGTCCCTACAACAAATTCTTACCCTTTCATTACAACCCACGGCCTGGTATTCACATTCGACTATGACATCCCCACATGATTCTTTGTGCCTTTCAATGTCCTTTCTTACAAATTTCTGTCTGCAGAACTCACAAGTGATAGGTGCTTTGGCACAGTCTTTACTAACATGATCCTAAAGGTGGGATAAAAATACATAATTTAAGAAATAAGGTTAATTAGCAAGACTAGATCATCAAGTTATTAATTACAGGTTAAATAAATATTATTTTCAATGACACTTTAGCATAAAACTGTTTTTCACACCATCTAAGAATTCATCTAAGCTAAAACCTATCTAATATATAACAAAGACCATGATTAATAAAAAATATCATCATTATATTATAAATTTTAATACGAAAAATTTTCAAAAGGTTGAAAGTCTCTCTACACGGCCAAAAATTGATCAGGTTGTCGCATCAGGATGCAAAAATTGAGCAGTTATCGCAATATTGTGCTGCACACTGGGAACAGTACAACAATGTTGTTAAAGCTTGTGGAATCATCAATGTTGATGCAATGTTGTTGTAACAAGTTGCAACAACGTTGATGATTCAATAAGCTTCAACAACAACATTGTTAACAATACTGTTCACAGGGTGCAGCACAACATTGTTCACTCCTGTTTTTAACAACTTGCATCAACATGATGATTTTTACATGTTTACAAAGATTGCACCAATTGCAACCCTATATATACTTAATAAAAGTACTTGATGTTAGTACCCAACTTATTAAAAAATTGGATAGTATAACACAATTTCATGCAAGTTACGGTATTCAAATATTCTCAAAATTACCCTAATAGAAGCAAATGTACCATCTTTCTGGCAGTAATTACACTTCACTTTCCGATATTCACATTCGCTTGTCAAATGGTCATTCAACTGAGGGAATCTCACTTCCATCTTGCATTTTGAATTAACACAGTTTCTCATCAGAGCATGTTCACACTCTTCAGAATGCAGCTACATCAAAATTTGATGAAATGACATCAAAAAATTTTATCATAACTTATCAAATATAAGGACTTGCAAAGTCTGTTGTCATCACTTAAAAAACAATATTTCTGAAATTATTGACATTTCTCTGTCAATTAGTGTATTTATTTCCATTAAAGTAGTGATATTCCATTAAAGTAGGTTGACTGATCTTATAAATAAAAAACCTTGCAATTAAATTTAGGAGGACATAATTTTCAAAGCAAAAACCTAAGGAAGATCCTGAACTTAATAGTTTTCAAGCACAATTAAGGTCTACTTAACAGTGTGAAATAAAGAGATCTTTTGCTCCACGCAATTAATACCAGAACTACATGGAGTGTGAGTGAATTTTTTGTTTCCACCAATTTATTTTTAACTGCAAGCTCATGTCTTAAGCTCAATTAGTACCTTCAGTTCAGCATACGTGCCATGCCAAACACAGCCTTCATTGGGACAATGTAAGGACAATGCTTGTATTTCACGTTCAGTGTATGTATCGGGAAATATCTGAAAGAAATTATAGCCCAACCTTTAAAACAAGATAACCAAATTCTTATTTTAGTATTTTGTCATGAAAATGTATATTCTATATAGGAGAGATATGGTATTTTTGAAATATATAATAGCAAATTGCTTGGTAATTGGTAAGACACATACAAAAGTGGGCTTAATGAACTTACATTTACATTCAATTCTGTGCCATCAACAGGGCATCTTGCGTCTGAGCTCCTAGGAAACATAAGGATATATCCAAAATATAGGAATTAGGTGAGAAAACTGTTTGTATATATGTTGGGTGTTGTGGGTTGTGAATCATAAGTACACACAATGGAAAGATGACCATTTTGACAGTATCCGCAATTACCAATTCTCACCATCAACGTACACCTAGAACACTAAACATTAGAGAGGTCCTGACCCATTGCTATGTCTGAATTAAAACAGGGATACATTTGCAATGAAAGCATGCTGATTGCCTGGCAAGACAGCTAGAGAGGTAGCAGGTACACAGGGTGTGTAGAAAAATGATATCCTACAGTAAAGCCTTAGGAATAAAAGAATATAACATACACTAGAATAGTGTCAACACATGAGGAACACATGAAATGACCACAGGCACTCTGCATTGGAGTTGACAATAGCAAATTGCAATAGGAGCAAATCAATTTTTGATTGATTGTCTGTCGATCTTCATTTGCAATCTTTGTTCCAGGCATTATTTCAACTAGTAAGAAGAGTATGAAACTGAAACTACACAACAAGTAAATATGAAAAGTTCATAAATTGCTGCCATACCTGTTTATGTAAACTGTGAATCAGATTGCAGAAATGTTGAAATTTTTAAGCACTAAAATGCTCTTTTTATCACATTGCCTTCACCAGGCTCAGCTATTTGGTCTCCTATAAGTTGTATCTCTTTTTGTTACAATTTATTTTGAAGAGCAAGTAGCTTGAACCACTTAAGTTGACCAGGTAAACTGTTATACCATTGTATATACTATGATATAGCTACACATTCCTTACGACTACACCAAGAGGCAACAACAAATATACTGTCTGAAAATAAATGAAAAAGTCTGAAAATTGAAAAATAGCATTCTTGTCATATTAATATACTTTCTCAAATTTTTGGCTAATGTTGGTTTTCTATACTACCTGAAGTTAGGGTGCATACTACAGTAATTGTACAGCATCACACCAAAATTTACTAAATGTTGTAACTCGTACGAATGTTCAATAATTTTAACCACCTAACAGGGTCTCACCTTTATATATTTCCAACACTGCGATTGCAGTCTGTAAAATTTGCAGTTTATACTGAAGAACATCAGGGTATTGATAACCAAAGTTACAAAACACCACACCAATCCATAGGCAGCCCAATGGCGAATGGTTTTACTTGAAATAAAAGTTCACTAAAACATTGTAAATTAGAACAAAGCTATCCGTATTTTGATTAAATTGAACAGGTATCATTTAGTATTCATGCTAACTAAAATCCTGTGTATTACGCAACGGGCGGTAATAATTCCATGTTCAGTATACACCAATATACATACAACACCCTTTTTTTAAACATCTATTGTATCATATCATATCATTAAGCATCATACTATATCACACCGTATCATATTGCATCATATAGTATCGTACTATATCATACCGTATCATACCGTGTCACACTGTATCATATTGCATCATACTATATCATACTGTATCATATTGTATCATAGTGCATCATATTATGTCATATCGTATACTATAGCATCATATTGTATCATACAATATCATACCGTATCATACAATATCATACAGTATCACACCGTATCATATTGCATCATATAGTATCGTACTATATCAATATCATACTGTGTCATATCGTATCATATAGCATAATATTATATCATATCATATAATATAGCATCAGACTATATCATACTGTTTCATATCGTATCATATAACATAATATATATCATATCATATAATATAGCATCATATAGTATCATACAATATTTACCGTATCATACTGTATCATATAGCATCATACTATATCATACTGTATCATATCGTATCATATAACATCATATTATATCATATCGTATAATATAGCATCATATAGTATCATACAATATCATACCGTATCATACTATATCATACAGTATCACACCGTATCATATTTATTATTATTATTATTATTATTAAAAAATACACATACAGTAGCTTAGACAGCTAAATTACAATGTGATTTACAGGTTCATAAAAATAATTTAAGAAATATTACATTTTAGAATTACAATAATTCATACTCTAATCTATATTACAAAGCTAGAAGTAAATTACAAAAGCTATATTTTAAATATTAAGAAACTAATAAAATAGTTAAGAATCATCAATTTTGAGATTGTACTTACGAATCGCATATACTAGAGGACTATTTCTAAAGCGCTCTACCTACAGTTGGTGGTAGCAAATCATTGAGTTTATGTGAAGGGTCCTTTATATCCTTTATCAAGTTTATGCACATTAACTCTCTTCGACTTTCCAAAGTTTTAATACCACATTCAGTTAATGCTTGTTCATAATTCTTTTCCGGGCATATAATTTTCATTGCACGCTTTTGAATTCTCTCTATATCCCTAGATTGTTCCTCTGTCAAACTCCCATGCCAAATTTGAGCTCCATATTCTACGATTGATCGAATTGCCGAAGTATAAATAGTTTTCAAGTCATCTCGCGGAGCATTATATCCTTTTAAAATTTTTAAAAGATATAATCGTTTAGCTTCCTTTTTGACAATGTATTCCGTATTTGTTCTCCATTTTAGATCATCGTCTAACCACAATCCAAGTAATTTATACGAGCTTACTCTTTCTAGGATGCATTCATCGACTTCTGTTGCAGGAATAGCTGTTCTATCCTTTCGAAAGTCGATAATCATCTCTTTGCACTTTTTGGGTTTAACTCCATTCTCTCAATTTCCGCAAAATTCTTTACCGAATTAATTTTTTGGGGTATATTACCAATTTCCGTGCCAGAGATATGATTGTGAACATCCAGTGCCTCACTAATCGTTGTATCGTCCATGAAGAGAATCGTATCTTCATCCACAACGACATCATTATTTCCATTTCCTACAACAGCTTCTGCTATAACACTAGGTAACATATTAATTTTAACCACAAAAGCAATAGGTCCCAGCTTACTGCCTTGCGGAACGCCTCCCATAACATTCGCAAAATCAGATACTTCGTTTCCAAACTGTGTAAAATGAGATCTCTCGTCCAGGTACGATGCATACCATTTGATCAGAGCAGGTCTTACACCAATTTCTCGCATGTTTTCTAAGAGTTTATTATGATCGATAAGGTCAAATGCCTTTCGGAAATCCAAAAAGACTATTCTTATCACTGTGCAGTTCATCCAATGATTTATGCCACTTGTGTATTAAATTAACCAGCGCATTAATTGTCGATGATCGTGGTAGACCCCCATATTGAGAATCAGAAATTTTTTCATCGGTATCTTCATATATCCACTGAACAGCAAAAGATTCTTGAACCTTTGCTAGGACACTAGTTAAAGCAATTGGTCTTAACTCTTCAACATGCGTACATGGTACAGATTTAGGGATTCCAGATACCTTGTATTTTTTCCAGATCTCAGGAAAAATTTTTGATTGAAAAGATTCATTAAAGATTTCGGTCAAAGGTACAGCAAAATATTTTGTAAAAATCTTCAAGATCTTCAGAGAGGGATCATAGGACCAGGAGCTTTATTAAGGTTAATTTTACGCAATTCTCGTTGTACCTGGTCGACAGTAATTAGAGGTAGATTCTCTATACATTGAAATTCCAACCAATTTTCGTTCACTTTCGGATAATTCTTAGTTAAGTTTGCAAAATAATCGTTTATATAATGAGCAGACTGCTTATCATCCATCTGAAACCCAGTATTGGGATCCAACATTATTGGTTTAGCAGTTTTCTTGCCGATCAAGCCCTTCATTTGTTTCCACCAAGATTTAGGGTTGTTTTTAAAGTTTGGACTTACTTTATTCTCGTAGAAATCAATTTTCGCTTTCCGAATTTCTGCCGAGACTTGTCTTCTGAGACTTTTCACACGCTCAACTTTTTTATTTTTAAAAGCCATATTCCTTTTAAGAATCAACGATTTTATTTTAGCTGTCATAAAAGGTTTATCCTTACTATAAACTTTAACCGTTTTTTCCGGAAAATATTCAGAAATCATATTCTCAGTGACCTGAAGAAAGGTATTGACTTTTTCATTGATGTCGGAGGTGTAAAGAACCGAAGACCAGTTATAACTTGCTAGTAGAGATTCGAAATTCTCTAACTGCTGCTGTCGGATTTTTCTCACTTTGATTTTAATCGTAGTTCCTTTCTCCGTAATATGAGACTTGGACTTCCAGCTGATGATATTATGATCCGACGTTGACAGTGGGGCTAGGATTTCCGGAGTTTCGTAACAGTCAGCCATGTCAGTGAATATTAAATCAAGGATGTTTCTGTTTCTGGTAGGTTGCGTTACAATTTGTTTAAGATGACAATGCCTCTTTAAACGGTTTTGTTGGAACCCATTACTATCTGGATTGAAATCGCCTCCTAGAATAATTGCCGTATGTGGGCTTTCTAGACAAAGCTGGTCATAACAGTTGTTGATATAATCATAGAAATTGTCAATTTCAGATACATTTAGGTTTGGTGGAAGGTATGCGCATCCTACTGCAATCCTTGAAATTGATCTTGGTAACCACTTTGGGCGGATAGTAATCCATAAGCATTCAAACAGTTGATCGTTTAAATCATCACGCGTTTTTAGTGGTATACTTTCATTGACATATATTGCTACCCCTCCACCTCTACCACACAATCGATCTTTTCTGATAATGTTCAGACCAGAAACATTCACAACCTCATCAGGGATTACATCTCTTAACCATGTTTCTGTCACAAGAATTAAGTCAGCAATATACTTATCTCTAAGGATTTCAAGTTCATTTACCTTATTGACTAATGATCTTGCATTCAGCATCATAATATTAGGGACAGCTCTATTATTATCCAGGGGGCGTTGTGCTTTTTCAGGGTGGATTCTGATACAGTTATTAACGCAATGCGTTCTGACATTGTTATTTGGTGAACTTTGTCTCTGTTCTGTTATTCTAACAGGAATACTTTGTGTGTTATTTACCTCAGTACTGTCCGACAATGTCACAGGAACAAGGTTTCCTGTATTACGCTTTGATAAACGTGAGCGATATTTACGTTGGGTTATCACAACGGGAATATTATTGAATCTGATTGGAATGTGAGCCATTAGACGTATGTTGAAAAATTCCCATGATGGGTGGTGTTAAATTTGATTTCACGTCTAATGGAATTTCTAGTGCTTTTCGATTGCCACAGATTACATTTGACAAATCTTGGCCAGAAACCTTCCGATTGAACTTCAGACCACATTGAAGATGGTATGTGGATTTTAGCAGATTGGGTTCCTCTTCGTTGACTTCGAAACAGAGCAATGTGAGTAGGTATTATATTTCGTTGCTCTAAATAGGATAAGATCTGATTCTCTTGCACGCTCTCGTGTATTCCAGACAGGAAAAGTTTCTTTACTCTTTTCCGCCTTCTGTCAACCCCAATAAAGCCATCACCTTCAGTATTTCTTTGTAATGGGACACTTAGTAAAGTATCTTCAGGGTTATTAACCATATTTGGTTTTTCCTTAGGTTTACGGGGTTTTGGATGCCTTTTAACCACTTGGGCATAGGATTCTCGACGCGCCACAACACAGCCAACTTCTCTATCAGTAAGAGTCTCGTCAGATTCATCCGACTGACTAGTGAATCCTGCTTCATTGCTTCCTATAGAATTTTTTAATTGATCTGACACTAAGGTGTCATTAGCGTCAGTTTCAATACAGTCTTGGGCAATAACTTGATTTACATTTTCTCTTTCTTCGTTATGGTTAATCGACTTTGTCGAAGACCCCTCTGTAAGGCTTGTTTCATTCTTCCTGATGAAATCTTGAAATTCTGAAATTACTGAAGTTATGTGCAAGATAGAGTTCGACAATGATTGAATTGCCTCGCTATTCACTTGTTGATCTTGCTTCATACATTCTATATCAGTGTAGAAATCAGGCGATTCACCCGAATGAACTTTGCCCATGTCATGTACAGACACAGGTTCTGAGATGTCGTCTTCACACTCACATATATGCTTACATAATTCCTTCTTGAAGTTGTTAGCTTTCGATCCATTAAAGGACAACAAGTTCTTACTCTTTCTCCAGAGGATCGTCGAATCTTCGGTTGTGAAAAGCTTTCTATCCCCGCCGGGTTGAGACCAAACACCATCAAGTTTGAAGGTTTCATAAACAAACCTTTTCAACGATTCATAGTCCCCGTTCCAAGCTAAACTTAGCTTGTTTGTTATCGCCATAGCATAAATCAAATAACTTATAACTCTTGTACCAGTTTGGAGCTTATTAGACAGCTTATTAAGTTGAATATGTTGAAATCTTATAAAGAAATTTATCGGAGCTAAATTTTCACGTCCGCCATGTTCATTCGTCCACAATATATTGCATCATAATGTATCGTACCGTATCATACCGTATCATACTGTATCATATAGCATCATACTGGTGAGCTATATAACACTGTCAGGTACGCGAGTCGCCCGTTGCGTAATATACGGGATGTCAGGATTTTAGTTAGCATGAATAAATGATACATGTTCAATTTAATAAAAATACGAATAGCTTCGTTCTAATTTTCAATGTTTTAGTGCACTTTTATTTCAAATAAAACCATTCGCCATTGGGCTGCCTATGACCAATCACATCTTCTTCACCCGAAGCTCAGAGCAGATTTCCTAAAAATGCCCAAATTTTTACAATTTTACAATACGCACATTCCTATTTTTAGGCAGCAAGTATCAGCCACCGATCTCTATATACCGTAATTATTCGAATAAACGCCGCGGCGTTTATTAAATTTTTAGCAATTAAGATGCGGCGTTTATTCAAGGGGGGCGTTTATTCAAGGGAGGCGTTTATTGCAAACTCGTAACAACTCTGAGTTTCAGTGTGTAATTTAAACGCCAATTTAACCAATACAATCAATCCTCAAAAAAAACTAAGTATAAAAGTTATGTGTCTTTTCTATTTATATAATTATATAGGAAAATTGAACTGTGGTTATAAATAAATGCTTCGAATAAACGCCGCAATGACGAAAAGGTTGCGGCGTTTATTTGAGGGCAGCGTTTATTCGAGGGAGGCGTTTATTCGAGTAATTACGGTAGTTGCGGCATGCAACTTTTACCTTTATTAGGCCGTTACCTTTATAAGGCTAGAAATCGAATTCCGTCGCCCCTACCGCGGTGCTAACATATTTAATCGGCAATTAGGTAAATGAAATATGCTGATTTCAAATATGTTTGTTCCCACACGTCAAACCACGCAGCTTTTTCATCATTTCATGATACCGGCCAAAGTCCGCTATTTTCATCAACTGAGCGCCATTTTGAATTTTTCGGTATCTTTGAACTTTCGACTTCGTTACTTGAAGTAATACGACGTACTCACGAAATGTAGGCGCATAAACAATCGAATCAGAAAATATGGATGATTGCCCAGAATAACGCTTTTTATACGGCAATTGTGACAATTAGCTTCACATTCAAGTTAGTACAGTTGATAAAATGTGGAAATATTTTAGAACGGCTAAAACATGGCTGGGAAACGAAATCAAATCACGACAAAAATTTGGTCAAATCACTTCCCAAATCATCCTCCGAATCATCTTCAAAGCTTTCGCTCGGTGCGTTCGGGCAATTTGTGCACCCAACGCACTGGCAAATTTCATTGCACTTGTTGTTTGACTTTTTACAAGAACATCTTAAGGTTGAACACCCTGCCTTACATTTACAATTGCAATCTTTGTTGAGTAGCACATCTGGGGCACATTCCTTCGTCATCCACACCACATCAATATTTCCCTCCTCATCAATTTTCCATCCATAAACAGTAGGTGAAGGCGCATCAATGATCTGAGTTGTTGCCCTTTTCCATACTGCTGACTGGTAATTTGCCCGTTGGATGTGCTGTAGAAGACAGTCCTCGTTTGGAGGCAAGGATTCATCAGAGAATTTGCCCATTCTGAATGAATTATACCTTGCTTCGTTGACAGATTTGGTCTCCTTAGCCCCATATAGCATACATGTCAATGACTCGATGCTTTTCTGGATGCGATCATCTACTGTAAAATCATTTCCTAGGCGAGCAAGTGTATCAAGAGCTGTTTCGTCATTGGAAACCAATTTCCAGGTTGATATTTTACTTCGACCATAAAACGAGCTAGTGGAATCACACCCTAAAGGTGGTAAAGAAACGAATATTTATCCAGATTGCTTTATTTTGCTGGTGATGATATGAACTATTCATATATTTTAGCTGAATTATAAACATTAGCAGACTAATTATTGCTTACCCCGGCATATGCATGAAATCCAACTAACGCTTTGCCTTCTTTCACACCAATCTGCTGCTGAACACATCGTACATTTATGATACGAGTTTTCTCATTCATACCGGTCTCAAAGAACAATTCGCATTGGAGTATATGGCAAAAGTAAAGCATAATAATGAAGACGACTGTATCGGGGCTCTTTATCAAAATGTTTCCATATGATTGAAACACATGATTTGCATGTGATTTGCATGATCACAAGATAATGCCGCTATTTCTCGAATCGTGAGAGGTGCACCTTCAATACTTGTAATACCGCTAAACATAAATGATGCGTATGTACTCCAGCCGGAACATTGTCAACTATGTGATCTTGAGCACTTGACTCAATTGATGTCATCAACTTGCTTTTCTGGGTTTTGTGCAAAGTGCCCATCCCGGTTGAAAGAGATAAAGGAAATGGACCCAAGGAATAAGTTAGAACTTCCTTCATGTCAACATTTCTACTTTGTGCCAGCAAGAGCATTCGAGCGAATAGGTTACGGTCATTCTTAAGGGTGGCTTCAACACCTTTTGCTTAACTAACTGGCTTGGGAATCGTTACTGAAAAAAATATCAGGCTTTCGAACTAGTAATCTGTCTCTTAGAAAAGCAGTCACGCATTCTTCTCCTCGTTGTTTCGTTGTTAGTAAGTCATTCTTTACTTCTTGTGAACTAAACCACTTGACAAGTGAATCATTTCTGTTATATCATTATCCGTTTCAAAAGGATAATATCATATTCTGAAGCGTGTTCACTATACCCAAGACATCTTTCTCATGGCGAGTTCTTTGTGGCATGTCTAATTCCTTTCTTTTCCTATAAAGTCGAAGTATAAACATTAAAACGACGTTGACTTATATGAAAAAGCAATAAATTAATATCACGGGACCTTTCAACTGTGTCAATGCCGGCCATCTTCATGCATTCTCTTGTGATAGCAGATCTATCAGATTGAGAAAGAATCCATCGTTGCACAGCACCCCTGTTCAATGTATTCAAACCATTCTTGAAAAAAAAGTATGTACCCCTAAGATCGGTGGACATGCCACTGGAGAACTAGAAATCAATTAGGTTTTACCCCCCGTAGTTTTCGAATCTCTATTTAATGTTTGCTCAATAGTCATGTCACACGCGATGGAGGAAAATCCATGATTCTGTTGGCGTTGCGCAGTCCATTGCTGACGTAGATCTCCCAATAAGTCGAGACAAGTATCTATTTAAAGAATTAATGAAATAGACCGACACACCAATCTGTGTATACCAGCCTAATTTTGATTGGAAAATAAGGCAAAAGAAAACCATACGGATGCGAGTGTTACCTGGACGTGTATCTGGTAATCTTGTCATTTCAAGCCAATATGCCGTTCCATAGCGGCAATAATTCCCTCGATCACATCCAAAGTACTATGTTAGTGATGTTAGCATTGAACGTATAATTGAGAGATGAAGTTCCCAATTTCCTTCTTGTGTAGCTCTATAGGAGTCGATACAACTTATTTCCCAAAAAACCCAGTTGTTTCATGCCTCATGATTAAATATATTTTAACCTCAAATTTTCAAAATTGAAGGCAGTTCTTATATACAGTGAAAGACTGAAAGAACTTAGCCGATTAATATTCTCACCTTACAAATTGAAGTAATATGCCTGTCATTTCAAGGTAAGTACTCCACAATGCATCGTATTTATCAACAATTTGTGAGAATGGTTCAGCTGTAAGGCTATCCTGAAATTTCTCGTCTGGAAAATTGTTCAGCAGGTCAGACGCGACTGAGTTGACATTATTGTAATCCTCAGAACTGAGGCTATCCCAAAATGCTTGGAAGCGAAGTCTATGCAGAGCTTCCCTCACTACTTTTTGGCGATGCATACACACCACTTATTAACCGAATTTGAGGTCTGTACTAGAAAAATATCAGACCGAGGTCTTGACAGTACGGACCGAGCGATAGCGAGGTCTGTACATAAACGACCGAGGTTAATAAGGGATTTATTATATGGCATACAGTATTTAGTTTATTTATTTGTACAATGCGCTGCAGCATTCTTGCCGGCTCTTTCGCCAGCCAGTCGACAAGCAAGCACTGAAGTGGCTTTCAAAACTTTGTTTTTTACTCGTTAAAAAAGAATGATACAGTAATATAAACAAAAATCAAAGATGAATAAATATAATATTCACATGTAACAAATAATGCTCTTCTTCGTCCATTATCCGTCGATATTTTTCGTGTCAAAAATAAAAGTGCAAGCTTGTTTTTGTTCAAAAGTACGAGAGTTGGACCGTTACTACCGCAACGGTCTAATACTGGGGGATTCCAGACCGGCAAAGAGCCAATCAGCGCACGCCATTTTAGTCACGAGACCGCGTACCATATAATAATTCGATTATAATGCTTTCCGATTAATACACCTTAGCTTGGTTAATTTGTCCTTAGCTTGTCCAACAACATCAGATTCGATAAGTATTAGTCCTAAAAATATTACAGACATTTGTTACATTAACCGATATAGCTATCCTGCCCTAATCTCAGGAATTTACAATTAAATATTGTGATACAAGGAAGTTACGGTATGGAGAAAATATGCTCTAATATACCTGTAACCCAGCATCCCTGAACATGTTCCCTATTGAACTCAGGAACGACATTGTCGCATGAAATTCGCCTAGCCTGACAACAAACCTCTTCATAAAAGTCGCATCTTTCCACCTGATAATAGATAAAAACAAAGAATGGAATGCACGGAAGCGAGAGGTATGCAATGAAACAGGCTCATTGAAAACTCCAATAACTCAAGAAGGTATCAGTTTGGTAAAAATGCCATTCGACAGTTTAGAGTATTTACCTAATCTGTTCAATCTTAGCGTAGATTGCTTCATCAAAAACTAGGACGATGTGCTCTTGTGCGGACAACTTATCTGCAATATCCACGAGTATTCATTGGGGGATCCATCAATTATTGGTAGGTACCTGATTCGAGACATTGGTGGTATTGCTGATTGCCTTAGAAGAATGTTGAAACCTGTCCAACCAGGAAGTAACGTTCCGTATGGTGATTCTGCAGCATCTTCATCAGAAACAAGACGCCTGTTCTGGCGTTAGCTCCGGCGCACGTGCCAGTCTTCAATATAAAGCTTCTGAACATAAACAAGTACGATCGTACTATAGTGGACCAGGAACTGCGTGATCGAGTTTCGATCTTGTGAAAATCGTTAAACGCTCAAGAGCTCCAAGATTATGACTTGATAAACAAATAAAACTTATAATTAATCATAATTAGTCGTCCACATTCGTGAGCAGCTTTACCGGGATTAACTGTGATATTTTTCTTAACTGTCGCAACATTCCCGCGTGTTTGGATCAGGCCATCCAAACACGAAGTCATTAAGTAATTTTTTTATAAAATAACAAACCATAATAAATTTGTTTTTAAATTCCCGCGAAATTTCCGTGTTTGGATGGCCTGATCCAAACACGGACTTCAACCAATCAGAACACGTTATATATATACATGTTATCTTATAATTGTATTTACACAACGGAGAGGACAATGTATTTCTAATCGTTTGCGTTTACTTATAGGCTGAATATTAATGATATGTATATATTATTTGCTGCAAATATGGTTAAGAATTACTTGTAACTTGCTTCAAAGGTCAAAAGTAAAAATTCGAACTCGTCAATCGATGCGGAATATTGCTTAGAATAATTGTGCCAAGTTTCATTCCGATCAAACAAGTAATGCTAGAGCCTTAGGGTTTTTTGAAAAAGCGTCGCCCTCTAAGAAGAAGAAGAAGAAGAAGAAGAAGAAGAAGAAGAAGAAGAAGAAGAAAAAGAAGAAGAAGAAGAAGAAGAGAAAGAAGAAGATTAGCAGCGGTTAGGGACCAGTTCTTCATAATTTTATTCATTTAGATGCCTCGCGAAACTAAATGCTCGATCGCGAAATTCAGAAGCACATCGTACTTTAAAAAGTATAGAAGTTCAATTGTTCAGAAATGTAAATAAACCGCATGATACATTCGCTTTGTCTTACACTTTGCCTTTGGAATTCGCGCTTATACATAGTTATATTAAATCTTCAATCCTGTGCAAACTACGACTTGTCAACGCGTCCAAACACCACATCTTGTTAAACGGCGAAATAGCAGCGATATTATTAAAATAGGACCAAAATCTACATGTATTAAATACATTCTTACCCCAATTCAATCTAAACTTAATCGAACAGATGTACACATGTACAATGCCGGTCCTACAACATCTTAGGTAAGAAAAGTTTCTCTCCCTGTATACAATGTATTTTCAATGACTAAAAAACGAAACCTTGAAATTATTATCAATAACAATAATAATGATTTAATGATTATTCAAATATAACGCTTAATTTATCTTTAAAAAAGTGCTCTACAATTAAAATAATTCAATTAAAAGAATACAATTCTAAAATCGCCCTATAATAAAATTTAAAATAGCTACCTACACTAAAAAAAACAACTTATTCAAGTATTACTTTTGAATAGGCTAAAATTGGTGATTCCAAGGAATGTTGCCCGCCCGCAACAACACCGCAGAAATTGTTGTTTATGAAGTTTTAACTATTGCTAAAGTTAAACACTCACGTATACTATTTCTGTGAAATGGCTATTTTAAGGCTTAAGTATACAGACGGTTATTAACTCAGTCGATTCATTTTTGAGGTGTGCAATCTTCAAATATTCTGTGCATGCAAGTCATATTTGAAGTTTGAGTAAATTTGTAGTCTTAAGTATTAAGAAATATGGGTGGACATTGGACTGCATGTCTTACCAATTTCTTTTAATTAATTGATAAGTCTTACCAATTTCTACGGTGTCCCTTGCGCTTACCAAAACAAATCGGAATATTATTCACGTGCTATTTATCGATTCAGTTTGCAACGTATAACTAAACTGTTTACAATGGTCTGTTACTAACAATCCACAAATTCCGAGGTATATCCCTTGAGTTAAAACAATTATGTTTATTTTCAATTAGATGTTTTTTGAAGTTGGGCTTGTCGTTTTGTGGAACGTCAGTTGAACGCTTATTAAAAGTCATATCGGATCACAATCAAGATAAACAATGATCCTATCCCGAATTGCCTCCAAAAGTGCCACGCCACTTGATACCGACCCAGCACGACGTAAAGACTACGAACTGTGAATCTCACCTGAGATTGAAAAACGGAAGTGACAGTCGAACCAAGCGAGTTATCAAGCAAAGCCACATAGGACTTGGAGAAGAGCTCTTCCACCATTAAAAAGTCACATTGAATTTACGAAAGTGCTTCCTTGGCAAATGAATTAGAACTCTGATAATTGAAGGCGAAAAAATATGCGCTAAGGTTAAGGCAATACCACCTAAATGGATAGCAATCTTTACCACGAGGATCATTTCCTGGAAATTGTAGGGAATTGTAAGAAAAAAAATTGTATCAAGAACAAGAATTACGAAACTATTGGTTAATCCAACCTGCGCTCCCGTCAATAGGAAGACCATCAATTTCTGAAAAGAAACATCATCAACTTAAACCAAGACGCAGAACCAAGGTCACCATGTGCATGGGGATGTAAAAATTCCACATGCATTTGGAAAATGACAAGAACACATTAGAAATACGGCAAAATGAGTAATTGGAACTCATAAGATAAACAAAAAGAAGATAAAATAGGAAGTTAAATGACCTAATAAAAGTGAAAGTGAAAGGAAGTGAAAAGTAGAAGAGAACCTAAAATGCTCACGGGACAATTACGGCTTTTTCAATGGTAAATCCCAGAACTTCCAGCCATCCTCACACTTCAAAACGAGTTTACCGATAGCTTTCGATTTCATAGTTCTTAATCCACGATAATCTTAATGAACATGACATCTTCTTTGATATACTGACGATTATTTAAACTATCAATTGGCATAAACAGTGGTGAGCCACTGGCTATATTCATATCAGACTTTGGGCGTTGGAAAGAAGAACTTTGAGGATCAGAATGAAACGCATCTACCATGTGATCACCGTTACCTTGATCTAAGAGCATCATTGTAATCTTCTTCTGGAATGGCCAGGTTTGAAGAGAATCATAATCACCCTTCAAGACAACAAAAAACAGCGACAAGTGCGATCCCTTTCCAAATCCATCTCCGTTCATGTAAATCTTTGCACACAATTTATAACCATACTGAGCGCTGTAGAAGTGTGGACTATACAAGGCCGTCTTTATTCCATTGATAGCATCCTGACGCTTTCGCTGGTAGCCGTCAATCTTCCACAATAAAGTACCATTGTAGCTATGGATCATCTGCTGTGCACGAGGTCCTCTTTGTGACTCCAGATCGGCGATTTTCACTGTATTGAGGGCAAGCGACTCCTCATTTTGATCCATTCTGCTTCGCATCCTCACAATTTGTGGATCTATTTCTCTCAATTCTCGTTCCAAACTTCGAATTTTTTCACGTAAGCTGTTGATTTCAGTAGTCTTGTTCTGAATACTAGCCTTCAGCTCAAGGATTTCATCGCTCCTTCGCGCATGGCCACCACCACCCGACTCCAAACCTTCAATACGTCTCTCCAACCCAGTCAACTTTCCGACCAACATGACAAACTTTTCAGCCAAACCTGACCGAACTTCAGCAATATCATCGCGTATTTTTTGAATGATTCCTGAAAACTCTGGTCGTGGGACATAACTTCCTAGTTGGGAAACCTTGTTGAGAAAAAACTGAAGCAAGAGACGGACATGATCAATCAAACCATCATTCAAATGCTGGCGTAATTCCCTTCGTTTCAAAGTCTACAATATATGCAATAATACAAAAATAAGAATGATCTCGTTTCACCCAGCATCAAGAGAAGAAAACTAATCAAGAAAACTTTATACTGGATAGCCCTATCAGTTCTAAACTGTTCTTTTTAAACGTTAAGTT
This sequence comes from Dendronephthya gigantea, assembly GCF_004324835.1. Lineage (NCBI taxonomy): Eukaryota > Metazoa > Cnidaria > Anthozoa > Malacalcyonacea > Nephtheidae > Dendronephthya > Dendronephthya gigantea. Next base: position 1,036,552 of record NW_021163069.1, read on the forward strand.
AAACTCATCTCCTATTTACCCCGTGCTACTTTTGGAGGAAACCTATGCTAAAACAACTTTATCATTTTATACTGGATAACTCTATCAGTTACTATATAACTCTTGCCCCTAGAGGTCTAGTTAGGATCATCTCTTTTCGATCAAGGGTTACAACAGGCGAAAACCTGAATTAAACTCACTTTATTTATACTGGGTATAGCTCTATCAGTTTTAAACTGTTTTCCTGAATAGCTATCACCTTTTATTGATCCAGTCTTAATACACGGAACTACATTGATACATTAAATTGATTTCACTTTATTTATGCTGGATATAGCTCTATCAGTTCTAAACTGTTTTCCTAGAGGTCCTGTAAGGATCAACTGTTAAATATCCAGTGTAATTACAGAAGGAAATCAAGTTCTCACCTTGTCACGATTACAACCTACGGCCTGAAATTCGCATTGCCCTGGAACCTCTTCACACCCAACTTGTTCGTGTCTTTCAATGTCTCTTCTCAAAAACGTTTGCTTGCAGAACTTGCAAATCACGGGCGCTCCTTCACAACTCGTACCAACATGATCCTAAACAAATCACTTGTTTGTTCAACTAAAAGCGATAGCACAGTTTAATTTATGCAAAATATAAAAATATTAATTTTTCAAACTTCACCTTAAGAGAAGCAAACGCAATGTCTTTGTGGCAATATTCACATTTCACGTTGCGATATTCACATTCCTTTTTCAAATGTTCACCCAAATAAGAGCGTTGAAACTTTATCTTACATTGGGCATAAACACAGTTGATCTGAGCATGTTCACACACTTGGAAATGACCCTACATCAAAATATATTTATGACATAATTTTTTAAATTTCGACCATTTAATAACGACGACGTCAGACGGAGAAAGCCTGATGTAAAACTAAACAAAAAACTCAAACTTCATTTTAGCACCGTTTTTTGCTTTGCACGTTTGAAGTCATCGTTTGATATCATATGAGCGTCAAATGCGGAACGTCTGATGCTACATTAAGTTTGATTGGCTCAATCATACTTCGTGTAACATCAGGCTTTCAATGCTGGACGTGATCGTTTGATTTCATGACCTTAAAAGCAGAAAGTTTTCCACGTTGACTTCATTATGCGAAAGTTTCTTTTGCACTAACTTTCCTTGTTATAACCGCGCAGCACGAGGCATCGATCAACGAAGACGCGTTTCGGCAGAAGAACAGCGAAATCAAAGCAAAAAGTATCTCACGTTGCAGATTGGCGTCGATCGAACGTTAATTGAGGGGAACCGTATTCAGATACTCTGTTATGCCTGCTATTTCTTTTGAAAACAGTTTCGCTTTCAATAGAAACAAGACGCCTACTGTGCTCGGCGTGTGCAGTTGTATATATACGCGACCCAACCAACTAGCAACTTACCTGTGCGCAGGTTCCCGATTAGGGTGATATGGCCTGCAACTAGAGACGCTGGGGATCAACCCGAGAGGAAAATAATAATAAAAAAACCAAGCTGAAACTATAGGTTGCTGTCGCTACGCGACGCGACCAATTAGCCTTGCATAACAGAATGTATGAATATGGTCTGCCTCAATTAGCGTTCGATTGACGCCGATGACGTTGCAGTCCTGTTATATCCACCACTGCGCAATTGCAGTAAGTTTGCATGTTTCCCTATCACAAATTATGACCACATGCTCACCTCTAGTTCAACGTATGTGCCATACCAAGAACAGCCAGGATTAGAACAATGTAAGGACAGTGCTCGCAGCTCACGTTGAGTGAACGCGTCAGGAAATACCTAAAACGGATTATCCGGATTAATGCATTACTGCAAATGATAAATTAATACAAACCTCTTTATGGTTTTATTCAAACGATGAATTATTATAAATTTCTCTATGGTTTTATTCATATGATGAATTATTATAAACTTCTCTATGGTTTTATTCAAATGAAGAATTATTATAAGTTTCACTATGGTGTTATTCAAATGATAAATTATTACAAACCTCTTTATGGTTTTATTCAAATGATGAATTATTATAAACTTCTCTATGGTGTTATTCAAATGATGAATTATTATAAACCTCTGTATAGTTTTATTCAAATGAAGAATTATTATAAACTTCTCTACGATTTTATTCAAATGAAGAATTATTATAAACTTCACTATGATTTTATTCAAATGAAGAATTATTATAAACTTCTCTATGGTTTTATTCAAATGAAGAATTATTATAAACTTCACTATGATTTTATTCAAATGAAGAATTATTATAAACTTCTCTATGGTTTTATTCAAATGAAGAATTATTATAAACTTCACTATGATTTTATTCAAATGAAGAATTATTATAAACTTCTCTATGGTTTTATTCAAATGATGAATTATTATAAACCTCTCTATATATGGTGTTATTCAAATGATAAATCATTATAAACCTCTGTATAGTTTTATTCAAATGAAGAATTATTATAAACTTCTCTATAGTTTTACTCAAATGATGAATTATCATAAACTTCTGAATGGCTTTGTTCAGTGACATAGATATGAAAAATAAGTGTTGAAGCCTACTTGTTCCTTTTTCAATTCTGTTCCATCATCAGGACATCTTGGGTTTAAGCTCCTGAAAATAACAAGAATTTTTTAAAACGTTTGAACAGGTGATAATTGAGGATTTTGCAAGGGCGCCTAGCACTCGACGTAAAGGCAAAGATTATATGAGAACACAGAAGTGAGATTTAACAATGCTTTATTCCTCAACCAATACCGTGTACAGCTGATGCATGAAAACAAAAACAACGTCACATCCTGTTCTATTTCACTTCTGCGTTAATGCTTTGTTTACTGAAGCTGAAACCCTAAAGATACTCAGTTCCCCTGGTCTTGGAAAAGAAAAGCGAAACTGTCTGAAAAAGTTGGGCAGTAGTTAAAAGTTAAAACGTATGAAAGAAAAAGGACCCGACCAATTGGCCATCTGAAATAGACGTGTCAACGCCAGTACAACGTAAGATGCATTTGATCCAATGAGAAATAGAACACGACTTCACAGGCCAGTACGGCCGATGATAAGCGATTAAGAGTCTTCTGGGCGACTTGGGGTCCACCGGGGGAGGAGAGAAGGAAGTGGGAGATCTTGATTATCCGGCAAAGAACGCAAATAGTCCAGAACAGAATCCACACCCCAAGACTGCTAATACCGAGGCATCGCCGAGCGAAGGTTTAAAATGCTCTTGAGCAGGCGAACCACGAGGGGGTGTTGACCCACTGGAAAGCCCTCGATAGGCGGCAGAGCGCCCGACAAAGCTGAACGGTACGTATTGATCGTTCGATATTCTAATCCTTCATCAAACGCACAAGCTAAAAAGGCCAGGATATTTGCCAAAGAGGGGCGAAATGGATCAACTTCCCGTCCGAGACACCAGCAACTCCATTTCTTCCGGGCGGACTAGATGAAGAGTCTGATGCGCAAATAAGGGATGTAACTGGCGTGCGGGCCCTGAAGCAACCCGAGACGCAACGGCAAAAGAACTGGCAAAGCAACAGAGAGGTCCAGTAAAACCGGGTACCAGGCCTGAGTTGGCCACACCGGAGTCGCTATAAGGAGCTCTGCCCCTTCCTCTCACAATTTCCCTGAAGACCGCATTATGAGGAAAAATGGGAGAAAGGCGTAAAGTCTCCCTACTGACGAACTCTGAAGGAGGGCATCCGTTGCAAAGTCCAGTAGAGCCGGGTGCTAGGCTTGAGTTGGCCACACCGAAGTCACTATGAGGAGCTCTGCCTCTTCAAACGATCTGCAAACAGATCTATTCAGGAAGATCCCCACGACAGTATCAAGGCGTGGAAATCGATGGGCCAAATCCCCAATTGCTTGGGTCCAGAAAATGACATGACTCCCAGTCCGCCGATACATTTAAATGCCAATTCTTTTCTTCTAAAACAAAACAACAAACTGATGAAGAACTTAAACGTTAGGGTTGCTAGGCAACCGGTAAACCGGATGTGACGTTGTTTTTGTTTTCATCAGCTGTATACCGTATTGGTTGAAGAATAAAGCATTGTCATATCGAAGCTTCTGTGTTTGAAATATAATCCGGATTTATCGATTATCAGATGAAGCTTAAGAATTACTAAATCATTTTGATATTTCGCACATGTTACCCTTTAAGATAAATCCTATTTTCAAATGCTGTCAAATACCTCTTTTTAAAATTTATTGAGTTTATCTCGCAAGTCTGTGCACGAGCAAGTTTGCTTTCGCTTTGAATGTCGTTAATATGTTGAGATACTTTCACGAGATACTACACAATACATGTGACTTGAGGATTAAAATTAAATAATTTATTAAGGTTCTACAGCTAACATTCGATACGCCACATTGCAACCGTCAGTGCTCAATGCTAAATAGCAACATATCCGGTGAAAAGTAGTATTGATAAACCATCGCAACATCTAGCTCATTGAGAAGTTGTGTTAGTTAACATTCACCGAAAGCGTTAAACGAACGCAAAGTCTCATTACAGAATGAAACAAACGTTAAAATACAGTAGTAGTTTCGGTGAATGCATTTTAATTATTCATAACGGGCGAAAAAATCAACATTGAACTTTGCCACATACAACAACACAAGCACTACTTTTTCAGCGCGAAGAATCAAACAATCGAAGTGCATGTTGTTTTCTATAATAAAGTCGTGAGCAATGAGAAGTAAAACATACTCTATCAAGGCATCAACACATGAAGCACACATCAAGTGACCGCAGTGAGTCTGCATCGGTGTTGACAGCAGCAAATTACAACAGGTGCAAATGAATTTCCAAGCAATATTCTTTCGATCCTCATCTGTAATCTTCGTGCCAGGCATTGAGAAAAAGCTTCAACAAGAAAACGAAAGTTTACTTGAACACTGCCAAGTAATATAAACCATACGCTCCCTTTATACATATAAATATAGTTAATCCCAAATATAGTAAGCGCTTTAAAAACAGACTTGTGGCATCGATAAGTGCCCGTAAACAATCGATTTGAAAAGAAATTAATAATGTAAAACACGAATATATCAGAATATGTTTCATTAATATAAATATTTATGAAACTGCCAGAGAATGAGAGAGAGAAAACGCAATAATTTCGATTCCGTAGACAGTCGAACTCGTCATTTATGGTCGTTCTCATCATTTAACTCGATCCCATGTTACTAGAACACTGCCGAAATATATATATATATACACCCATTTGCAAAAACGTTGGCCGCAAATAGATAGATAGATAGATACTCGAAGTCTAATTAGAATTGTATATGATTACATTTGCATGGGATTTCAATAATATTACACAACATATGCAATTCTAATTAGATTTCGGGTATCTATCTATCTATCCATCTGCGGCCAACGTTTTTGCAAACGGGTGTATATATATATATATATATATATATATATATATATATATATATATATATATATATATATATATATATATAAAATATGTATTTAGAATATATATATATCAAATATGTATTTAGAATCATATATGAGTAGAGTGCTCGATATACCAAAGTATATATATATATATATATATATATATATATATATATATATATATATATATATATATATATATTCATATATATAAATAACACTATCTATATAAAGAGTGATATCGAGCACTCTTTCTTCTTGGATACTTTACTTAATTGTATATATATATATATATATTATCTATCTATACTGATCTATTTATCTATCTATCTATCTGCATATATATATATATATATATATATATATATATATATATATATATATATATATATATTTATATATATATATATTTATTGTGTATTATATTTATTATATATTATATATATAATTTGCGGCGACACCACTGACAAATCCCCGCTTCCAATTACAAAATTCGCAGAAGGGAAATTTTTGCGTTGTAAATCTAACACCAAACTGATCCATTGCTTGATTCTTCATGACATCGCAGTCGTCACTTCACCCACTCCACATAAAGAGGTATTAAGCCGCATTTCCAGCCTCGTACCCAGGCGCTTTAAATAAAATAAATATGGGAACACTACAGGCTTTTACATAGATCAGTGGTTAAGCAGAGCGAGTGCGCAAGGAGTTTTGGGGAGGACGCGACGGAGAAATGGAGCGCCTGGCAGAAAATGCAAATGTTTTTGCCAGAAATACGATTTCTGACAAATCGAGCTTTTCGGCGTTTTATTCGTGCATTCTTGCGTTTTTGGTGGTTTGTGGCCATATGGATGACCTGGAGGAATCGCTGAAGAAGTTCTCATTTGACGGTAGTAATTTTTTACAGAATTTGATTGCATTTTACATAATATTTAGTACGTTTTTAGAGCAGACTGTCAGTGAATCTTTCGTGTTGTTCTTAAATATGCTAATAATAATATCCATCGACCGTTATCATATTTTGATGATAAAATTATCCTTACAATAGCATCTTCAAGTTCTGGTGATTTGGATTTATCGTCGCTTGGGGGACAAAATGTTCAAAGTTCCATTGACATTAAAATATATGTATGCGCATGTTTCTATGTTTTTAAATGTCATACAGTATGTATATATTTCAAATACTTTTTATGCATGTTAACTGGGCCAGCTCTGCCAGTCAAACCTGAAGTTGACATTTACATTGATTTTCCACACATATGTCTTTCACTTGTATGCCCCAACATGTTCCTGTGTTTAACAATAAATACTGTACACATGGTCACTGTAATATACCAATGTGTAATGTGTAAAATAACTCGAAAATCTAGGAGATCATTTTAACGAGAATGAAAATCCTGCGACAATTGCTATTTTTTGTTTATGACTGTGTGCTAGTTAGAAACTTCCAGCTATTTCATATTGTTATCTCCTGCTGGAGATGTCTGCTTGAATACTCTTTAAATGTAGTCTAGCAGGCAACTAAAGCTATCTTCTCTTGCAGATGGATATCTGGGCCAATGAACCACCAAAACTCATGGAGATTAAAATTTAATTTAAATATAATTCATATATACACCACATAATATTTATATTATATATATTATATTAGTTTCTGTCGTTCCGTACGGAACATAGGTCGTCCACCAGAGAACGCCATCCCCTTCTGTCCTGGGCCTTCCGCTCGAGCTGTCCCCACGTCAGGCCAGCGGCCTTTGCTTCGGCTTCCGTTGAGCGCCGCCAGGTGGTCTTCGGCCGTCCTCGTTTGCGCTTCCCTTGGGGTGTCCACCGTAGCCCTCTTCGTGTGACATTGTCTGCAGGTTTCCTCAGCGTGTGTCCGAGCCAACGCCACTTGCGTCTCTTGATTTGTTGCTCAATTGGCTCCTGGGATGTTATTCTTCACAGCTCTTCATTACTCAACCTGTCGTACCATCGCACTTCAAGAATCTGGCGGAGGCAGCGGTTCACAAAGACTTGTAATTTTGACATGACCAAGTTTCACTGCCGTATAGGAGGACACTTTTCACATTGGAGTTGAAGATACTAAGTTTCGTGTTGAGGGACAGCTTCGTTGGTTGCCAGATGGGTTGAAGGGTATTGAAAGCTCCTGCAGCTTTTCCTATCCAAATGCGGATGTCCTGATCAGTTCCACCCTCTGTAGACACAGTGCTGCCCAGGTAGGCAAAAGCCAACCTAATCAGTTTAATGATCTTCTCCGGGATGCCATAGTAGGCCAGCAGCTTCCACAAAGGGTCTCTGTCCACGCCATCGAAAGCCTTTTCAAAGTCTACAAAGATGGTATACAAGGTGGTGTTCCATTCAAGGCTCTGTTCAATGATATTGCGGAGTTTTGCGATTTGGTTTGTGGTTGATCGTTCTTGCCGAAAGCCTGCTTGTTCGTCACGTAATATGTGCTCCTTCTCCACTTAGGTCTTGATCCTCTCCAACAGGATTCTGCTGAAGACCTTCCCTGGTACCGACAAGAGCGTGATTCCTCTCCAGTTAGAGCATTCTTTGAGGTTTCCCTTCTTGGGTAGCTTAATCAGGTGTCCGTGCTTCCAGGCAGGCTTTAGGCATTTCTTTGGAGGTCCAGATTTTCTTGTCATGGTTGTGTCCGCCTTCAAGGCCTCAGGAGGAATCTCATCTGGGCCGGCTGCCCTGTTGGCTTTCAGCTTCTTCACTGCTCTTTCAATTTCGGCTTTTGATGGAGGGTCCACACTAATATTCAAGGTTCGGTGCGCCGAGGGGATGTCAGCCGGGTTGGGCGGGACTGGTCGGTTCAGCAGGTCCTGGAAATGCTCTCTCCAGCGCTCCAACTGCTCCTTTGTTGATGTGAGGGTCTCACCATCCTTGCTTAAAACGTGTTGTGTTTGAGTGCTCTTCTTCCCGGCCAACCTCTTGGTGATCTGGTACATCTCCCTCATGTCTCCTCTTCCAGCTGCGTCTTCTGCATCCTGTGTCATGCACTCCACATGTTCTCTCCTGTCTCTTCTGGCACTCTTCTTTACCTCTTTGTTTAGAGCTGAATGCTCCCTTGATAGCTTTGCTTTTAAAGCTCTTGTTTTCGCCATGTTCAATTCTGCTTTCTTCTCCCTCCTCTTGTCAATGACCCTCATAATGGCTGTTGTCAAACACTCCTTTTGGACCCTGCTCCTCTTCCCAAGTACTTCTTCACATGTTGACTTCCACGCTTGCTTTGTCGGGCTCTGTTTTCAGGGCTCTGTTGTTGAGATAGATGGTATTGAACTTACGACCCGCTTTGCTGCCTGGCAGAGGCACGTTTTCAGCTTCAATCCCACCCGTCCAACCAGCAGGTGGTGGTCCGAGGCAACGTCCGCCCCTCTCCTCACTCTGGTATCTTGCAGGCTTCTTCTAAACTTCTTGTCGATGGTGATGTGGTCAATCTGGTTGACTGTATTATACTAATCAATCTGGTTAATTATATTATACTATATTACAATAATAATTCATGTATGGTGTTGCACACTGTCAGAGATAGAGAGGAGGGGTTACAGAGATTGCCAGGCAATAATTATATTTAGTGTTTTTTGTGTTATTGCCATTTACATGCAACCTCATGGGTTATGACCAACAGGTTATGATACACGTTTGTGTTTTTAAAACACCTTTTCAAAGACGTCTAGAGCTTCATCCTACTAGTCAGCAGTTAATAAAAGACCAGGAAAACATCCGCTGTCTCTGCATGTTGTTGAAACTTGAATCCAAGTCCAATAGGTTTGCATGTAAATAACCATTTTGTAATATATGTATTCAACTTGATATATAACCTCTTATCACATTTCTAATGAACTTGGGTGTTAACACAAAATATCTTTACAATCTTTTTTAATGCATTAATGCATTATACCTACTGGCTACTGTATTCTAGCATATAATCTGTCAGTGGCCAATGCAATTAAAGAAGGCACAGATTGGCCGCAGATTTGGAATGAATTGTGGAATATAATATGGATCCAAATGTATATGTAGAACAGTCACTGTTGATGGCTTCCCTCGATTTGTCCGCTGAGGAGAAAAGCATACTATCAAGGGACGTCTCCCAAATTCTAATAAAAAAATACAAAAATGATATATTTTAGAACTTCATAAAAGTTAAAATAAATGTATATAGAGGTGCATACCTTTGTTCTACGATAATCAAATATCTTATCCCTACATTTTCTTGTTTCTTCTTCATGAAGAATTTTGCAAATCCGAATGGATTCGCCTTTTGCCCAACTTGAAAATTCTTTATTTGGAAATGATGACAGTGCGATACCTAAACACTCTTCATTTGTGCATAAAATTTTCCCCACGCATATATTTCTGTGTATCGCTCTTAAAAATTCGGGCGGAATTCAGTAATATTTTATCAAGTTCCTCTTTTTCACTTTTGAATAATAAACAACAGTGAAGTGAACTCATAAATCGTAAGCCGCCATGTTTTATGCATTTTCTGCCAGGCGCTTCCTTTCCCGCGTCCTCCCCAAAATTCCTTGCGCACTCGCTCAGCTTAGCCACTGATCTATGAAAAAGCCTGTAGTGTTCCAATATTTATTTTATTTAAAGCGCCTGGGAACGAGGCTGGCGCATTTAGACCACACCCAATTTATCGGCACGGCAGGGCTAAAATGGGTACCCGTACTAATTACACAGTGCTCGGTGTTCGGCGTTGTATTGGTAGTCTTAACAGTAATTAAATTGAGTACTGGTACCAATAGACCCTTTGCATGTTAGACTACTTTTTGATCTGTCCAAAATAATCCAATCAAATCACCATAGCTGAAAAGAGCGTACCAAAATTAGTAAAAATGCAAAGTTTGGTTGCGAAATCTCGTAAAATACGGAAAATATAGTCTTGCAATGTTTGTATACTTTAGTTTAATGCACGCAAAAAGTTACCATTTTGGGCCAGAATGTGGTAACATTTTGCGTGCGTTAAACAAAAGTATACAAATTTGCAAACTTTGCAAGGCTATATTTTCCGTATTTCACGACATTTCGCAACCAAACTTTGCATTTTTACTAATTTTAGTATGCTCTTTTCAGCTGTGGTGATTTGATTAGATTATTTTGCACAAATCAAAAAGTAGTCTAACATGCAAGGGGTCTATTATAGCTGTACGGTTCCAATAGATTGATTGTAGTTTAAACGGGGCTTTAGTTGTTTAATTAAGACCTCGCGAGGCTGCTAGCTCAGCAAGTTTCTCTCGTGTGTGGATAGTTTTCGTGAGGAACTCCCCTCGAAAGGCAAGTTTCTCTCGTGCGCGGATGGTTTTCGGGCTGAGCTAACTGCCTCGCGAGGTCGTTAGCTCAGCTGGTAACTCTCGTGATATAATTATTCAATGTTATCCATGAAAAACAGTCACACATATAATTATACATCAATCACATCCATAATTTTTAGGCTGGGTCTACTGGAGATGCAAATTTGTAATGAGCAATTGCAACAAGGACAAATTTCGTTTTCAAATTTCTTTATATTTTTCAGACTAAGCCAATCGGAATGCCAAAATGTAAGCTACGTTATGTAAAATGTGAATAATGTACCTTTTACCGGAAGTAGTTAATGTTTATGCATTCTGATCGGGTTACTGTGAAATGTAAACAAATTTAGCACTTATATAGGATATGCAGTATACAGAGAAAATTCTCACACTGCTTGAGTATAATTTATTAAATACCTGCATGATAAATCAGTGGGTTTATATCGTGTCGGTTCGTGTCATGTCGGATTTCGCATAACAACGAATTTAATACAACGAATTATGAATTACGACAAATCATGAAATATGGTATATTTATGCTATACTCATGTTAATAGACCGTAAAAACAATCAAATTGAAAGTACGAATATGAATATGTAGACGTAATCGAATACAAGATTAACCGGCAAGAGTATTCCCGTAACCCGTTAGAATTCTTTCCAACATATCTAGTCGCAGCAAAGATTATTATTAACGTGGGTTGTATTATAATCTGACACGCTTGTATCCAGCAACGTGGAAGCTTAACTTTCTCTTTCTGTTTCACTTTGTTTGGTATAGAATTGCATAGTATATAATTATTAATATATCGCCACGTAAACAACTCAAACACATTTAATAAAGGCTGGTACGTTCTCGTATAACATAATTCGTCGTAATTCACACGTCGCGTAATTCGTTGTTAACCAGCCTTTAAGTGCAATTAAGTTATATCACTTCCTTATATGATATTAATCGTAATTAGATTTTGAATAACTTACATTTTGCAAATGTATGCATTTATCGAGATATGCATATGCACACATAAGTGTAGTAACTCACTTGACTAAATGTCCTTTGGTCTAAACGTCGAGAATTTTTCTTGTCGCAGCGGTAGCGAGCGAACAAGGCACTCGCAGATCCTAAGATGGCGCCTTGCATGACGGTACTAGTGGCAGGGTCGACTAAACACTCTATTATTGGGGTGGGGCTGAATTTAATGACATCGCTTTGTCTCCATAGTCTGACTAGTCTGCGAGCAGGCTATACAGGGTGTCCCAAAAAAAACGAAAACTATTGAAATCACTCATTGTTAAAATTTGAATGCCGTGTGCACGAATTTTAGCCCATGGGGATTTAATGCAACTCAGTAAAATGCTAAATGCTTTGTGTTGCTAGAGAAAGGGGACATGTCGAAGGTCATGGTGATTGAGATGCACATTTAAATATTGTTAATAAATATCATTTTTGCGTACGAGCAAATTTTACTGCATCATATGCATGCATAAAAATGCTTATGGCAAACATTTACACACTTGTGGGTCCCAACAGAGTGCTTAGGCATTCAAACTCTAACAATTACATTGTTATGAGTGATTTCAATAGTTTTCGTTTTTTTTGGGACACCCTGTAGTCTGACCGACCATAAAAAGCTGCATGCACGAATTTCTTCGTAAAAACCGCCTTCATAGGCATTATATTAGAATTATTCATGTCTTTAGAAATCTATTGTTTTCTCAGTCAGTGAACACTAAGATATTAGCATAGCGGGACAAATTGACAGGCTGGCTATGCTACTGAATAACTTTGCATCAAATGTTGTATAAGAACTGCCTAAAATAGACAAACACACTTCTCAAAGTTTCGACTTGAGTTCCTTAATTCGTCAGGAGAGTTAGTATAACTTACTATGAGTAAGCAGTTGTGCTTAATAGTCAAATACAGGGTGTCTCAAAAAAACCGAAAACTATTGAAATCACTCATTGTAAAATTTGAATGCCGTGTTCACGAATTTCAGCCCGTGGAGATTTAATGCAACTTGCTAAAATGCTTTGCGTTGCTAGAGAAAGGGAATATGCATGTCGAAGGTCATGGTCCTTGAGAAGCACATTTAAATATTGTGATCCATATTTTGTAAATTGTAAATGTTGTTGATAAATATCATTTTTGCGTACAAGCAAATTTTACATCATATGCATGCATGCATAAACATGGGTATGGCAAACATTTATACACCTGTGGGTCCCAACAGAGTGCTTAGGCATTCAAACTCTAACAATCAATTGCATTGTTATGGGTGATTTCAATAGTTCTCGTTTTTTTGCAGACACTCTGTAGAGCGATGGCAACATTACGAAACTTAGCTAACAAATAACAAGGAACATGCGTATTTTAGCGAATTCCGGCGTATACATGGCGCAAACTATGTCAGTGATATATAAATTATGAAACATAAATTATGCAACTTGCGTAAACATAAAATTATCTGAATTATCGGAATAAAGTAATTACATTAAATCTGACTTTATTTTGACTTTATTTGGTGGTTCTTCTATTGACAAAGGCCTGAGTATACACCAAATATATTTGCGATCGACGAAGGAGAACGCTTCCTGACCGTGTCATATCGAGATTTGCGATGTCAGATTTGCCTCGTTCTGATGTGTCGTCTTAGTAACTGGAGACCATGCGCTCGCTCTATTTTGACATTTTGTTGTTAATTAAACCATATGAGCCATCACTGTCCCCTTTTAATCACATACGCTGTGACGTTATAATGTTAACATTTTTGTTAATGATGTTAAACCGACATAAACACATTTCGAACGCACATCACTAATCTGTGATTGCCACTAGTATATGTTTAATATATGTTAAGATATTCATGTGGTTATTTTCACTTCCATACGTATACCAATATACTGTGCTGTAAGAACGAATTAATATACCGTATTTACTCGATTGAGCGCCGCCCCCGAATGAGCGCCGCACTAATTATTTTCAAATTCAGCGCTTAATCGACGCACTGTCAGAATTGTTGAATTAGTCTTTAGAATTTTCGTAAGGCGCAGGTCAGCCGTGAAGGCAGAGATTCCAGTGATTTGTGCGAGTAGGTTTGTTTTCTCTAAAATGCCCAAATGCTCGCTGTCAAAATGTGGACATTTGGCTACATCTAACTTTCAAATATTTTCATTTGAAGTTCTTGTTACAATTCACAAATAATATTATTTAAAGAGCGCCGCCCTCGATTAAGCGCCGCATCTGAAGTTCTAAAAATTTAAAGAGCGCCATGCAAATGAATATAGTGATTTCTTACCAAAGATCGTCCACTCGTCCGTACAGGAATCTTTTTAAGTGGTATATAGACAATTAATGAAATGATGATGCGTAAGCAATTTTGGTTAAAACGTGGGTGGGCTTCGAACCTGGCATGCATGATGCATTCATAAAATTTCTAAGAGGTGTGAGAAGCTCAACGAGAAGATATGTCTGTATCTGTCGTATTTTGGTTTATTCCACCTTCAATCACGTTGGCTTACACCAACCCAAACCCAAGGGACTCCAAATTCAACATGCGTCTCATCTAGTTGGTCCGTCTGTACGTGACATACCAACAAAATTCACACCTACTTCTTGGATGGGATCCACAGGCTGATAGGACCTTATATAAAACCACTTGCTACCCATCCTAACTTAGTCCCTAAAGCCACTGGCTCATCTACATTAGCTCGTACATATCTATACCTGTCTGAAACAGCCAGAAATAATTTGTACCTATCAAAATATCTATTTCTAGTCTTTCTTAACGTGAAGCGCATGTGGGATTTGGAGACCCTTGGGGTAGTTGAAGCCAACCGGATTTACAAAGAATTTGTTAAGAATATTACGTTTAATGCCACTCAAGAAGAGCTACCAAGTAATTACAAACTTAGTTTGTCGCGGTTAAAATCGCAGATCCGGAGACTTCCGCATTTAATTTTGACGTAAAGCCAACCGCAGTGTAGGCGAAGAGAGCTATGCCAAACAAACATTAGGTACAGCATCCAAGTTAAGTGGCAGTCCGTAGTGTGAGCTGCGAATCTCTGCAGGTATAATTAATTCGTTGGAATGATATTTAGCGGAATGTCTGTTAATATAATTATTAAATCAAATTATTTTAAAAAGGTTACGAGGCAAATATTCACAAATCACAACAAATACGAGAAAAATTTCAGTTATTTTGGCTTTCGTTATAGAGGTTAGAAAAATTATCACTGTTTTATATTTTGATATTTTTACTCATTTTTGTGGCTAGCCCACTTGAGGACTAGCCAGAACACAGATTTTCGTCGATGTGTGCGTGCGCCATTTCTACCCATTTCTATATAATATATAACACGATAAAATACAATAAACTTGGTTTACTTCATATGATTTCATTCATGTGAATAAAATCGTATGAAGTAAACCAAGTTTATTGTATTTTCTTCTTCAGAATATCTAAAATATTAACATGTGTCTAACTTTATATTATATTTATTTTAGTTTCGAGCTGTTCTTTAAGACATGAAAGCTAGGCGTACTCTTTATCTGACTCATGTAAAATCTCAACTATGCTATGGAACGGAAGTTTGGTCGCCCGTAAATAACATTCAACTCTCAAAGCAGGTTGAAAGAGTGCAACGTCGGGCGACGAGATGGATCATGATGACAAAAACAGGAGAGTTGAGTTACAAAGAACGTCTGTTGGCCCTGGACCTTCTGCCGTTAACCCTCGATAGGGAGGTTAAAGACTTGGTGTTTCTGTACAAGGCTCTGTTTGGTTATGTGAATGTTGATGTCAGTAATTGTGTCTCGTTTGTCAGTCATGGTCGAACTCGGCTGAGTAACACCTTAAAGTACATTCTAAAATGTCAAATCTGTAGAACAAGCACTTATCAATCTTCGTATTATAACCGTGTCGTGAAACTGTGGAACACTGTATGTAAAGATATATGTTTAGACACTGTGTCTAGTTCTAGTTCTTTTAAATGTTTAGTTAAACGTAGATACTTTAGTATTGTTGATTCTATTTATGATGTTGACTTGTCATGTACGTGGTCCTTGGTTCGTGACTGCTCGTGTCATAGGACTTAATTGTATTGTACTGGGTGTGTGTAGTGTTGTGTGTGTAATGATAGTAATGATTTAGTAAAGTTTGGGAATGTATCTTGCATGGTTCCTCGAGTACCGTTTATACCTTGCCCTTTTAGGGTCTATATTTTAGGACTAGTTTTGATTGAATATTTTATATGTTTCTTTGTAAAAATGTGTTTAATTGACCCTAATAAAGATGATGATAATAATAATAAAGACTCTGAATACGTTGAAAGCGTCTGATTGGTTGTTTTGAAGTTGATCTGATATGAGTGGTAGTTGAGGAATTTCGCTGTCAGGGATGGTCGCTGTGGAATGATTAGATTGTTGTGCATCAGATGCGGGTGGTCAAGGTTTAAGTTATTATTAGTTACATTAACTTTCACACCTTTGCTTCAATCGCTTGGACAAAAACTGACCTACTGGCACGAGCACAAACAAAACACGCACGTGAATTCAAAGAAGCTTGTTTAGTACAGACGGCAATACTACTAATCATTCCACAGCGACCATCCCTGACAACAAAATGCAGTCAACCATGACAACGCATCCCTCAAATACCACCAATGCCAGCTTATTACATAATTGACCTTTCACTCTTAAGCTGGCAAATTATGACAAAAATGTTCTCCGTGTTTACCATACTTACCCTTGACGGGCATATTCAAACCTAACAATGCAAATTTGTCCCTTTCCCTCACCAGTTCACTCATTACGAGTGCCTAGGCCTTGAGACCCTAGGAGGCGGTTTAAAAGGAGAAAGGAACACACACACAACCCAAGCCATACATCCATCCAAAGCGTTAATCAGCTTGAATGTGAGAGATCGATTTTACGTATTTATCAGTGCGAATGCATGTACATTCTTAACATATCAAATGTCCAAGTGCCACACAACTCATCTCATCCGACTCATCGTCGTCATGAACATTCTTACAATGCAGGAAATAAGTATAGTTAACAAGTACGATCGTACTATTGGACCAGGAACTGGTGAAGTATAGATTCAATCTTTCTCTCCAGGATGAAATTTCAAGTATCTATGAACCTAGGCAATCTTGCGAACGGTTATGTTAAAATTGTGGTTTTTCTACATTTTCTCATCTGCTTTCAATACAAAGACACTTAAAATGTGCCGAGTTGCACATCTATGTCCTAAGCTATGCCGCTGTAGCTGGCGAGAAGCTAGCGTTGCGTGCACCGTGCCACTGTCATTATAGTCGTTTTTTATGTATACGTATGTATGCTGGGCAAAGCCTAAACAAATAAATAAAAAATAAGTAATGCCCTAGAGAGAAACGCATTTAACGCAATGGTCCTATAGTCATGACTACAGGGTGTATAAAAAAAAACGCAACCACTTGATATTCATGATATCCTCTTTGTTCTACAACACAAAAGACGTTTGGCCCCTGGAATGCGAAAAAGCTTGTAATCATATTCTAGCGGCACAATCGTCGGTAAACAAAGTCGGGTGCGTAAACCAACGAGCTGAATTGAAAGTATTTAACGAGTAAAATTTTATTTACCATTTATTTTACAAGGTCGACAGTTAGCATTCAAGTTATCATGCACGACAATAAAAACTCGTTGTTCAGTTGTTATCTGCACCATTATTAGTTTAGCTGATTTGACTATTAGCAGTTGAACTGTACGATTAGAAGCCATTTTAAAATCCCAGGGGCATAAAATCTATTGAGCTTATGAACAATATGAATTTTAGAATATTAAGTGGTTGCGTTTTTTTTGAGACACCCTGTATACAGGGTGTCCCAAAAAACGAAAACTATTGAAATCACTCATTGTTAAAATTTGAATACCGTGTTCACGAATTTTAGCCCGTGGGGATTTAATGCAACTTATAAAATGCTAAATGCTTTGTGTTGCTAGAGAAAGAGGACATGTCGAAGCTCATGGTCCTTGAGATGCACATTTAAATAATGTTATCCATATTTGTAAATTGTAAATATTGTTAATAAATATCATTTTTGCGAACAAGCAAATTTTACAGCATCATATGCATGCATAAAAATGCTTATGGCAACCCCGATTTATACACTTGTGGGCCCAAC
This sequence comes from Dendronephthya gigantea, assembly GCF_004324835.1. Lineage (NCBI taxonomy): Eukaryota > Metazoa > Cnidaria > Anthozoa > Malacalcyonacea > Nephtheidae > Dendronephthya > Dendronephthya gigantea. The sequence goes on from NW_021163069.1 coordinate 1,054,436, forward strand.
ACTTGAGTGTTTAGGCATTCAAACTCATAACCCCATAACAATGGCATTGTTATGGGTGATTTCAATAGTTTTCGTTTTTTTTGGGACACCCTGTATATTGTGTACAAAACAAAGAAAACACACGACCTTCTGGCTTGAACTCATAGTATATGAATATTAATAATATTAAAATTTGCCTCCCGCCACAATCTGACATGGCTTGCAAATCTTCTGAAGAATATAAGCACAAACAATTTAACTCCGTAAGTCGATAGAGAATAACCTTTAAGATAGTTGTGTGACGTTTTATCACGATCTGGTGCGAAATGACGGAGCCTTAGCCATTTAAACTTGCTACTGTTATTCATACTAATATTGAATATACTCTATACGGATTACTACGCTACAATTTTGAGTTGCTTCTAAATTTCTTTAAAATAAAAAAATCAAAATTATAACTCCGTCAATCGATGGGGAATATCGCTAAGGATAGTTGTGCGAAGTTTAATTGCGATCTGATGCGAATTGACGGAGCCTTAGGCTTTTTTAAAGAGTGTCACCCCCTAACAAAAACAACAACAACAACAACAACAACAACAACAACAACAGCAGCAGCAGCATCAACAACAACGACAACGACAACGACAACGACAACGACAACGACAACGACAACGACAACGACAACGACAACGACAACAACAAGATTAGCCGCGTGTGGGGACCAGAAATACGTATGTATATTATCCGCGCCAATTACTTTTGGTTATTAGGGTCCCAAGGCTTAGGCACTCGTAATGAGTCAGCTGGTGAGGGAAAGGGACAAATTTGCATTCTTAGGTTTGAATATGCCCGTTAAGGGTAAGTATGGTAAACACGGAGAACATTTTTGCCTGTATTATTACCTGCGTTGCAACTCCAAATTTATTTTGGAGCAAATCATGTTCAAAAATATTGAAATCCTACAGAGTATGTTCCTAATAACCAACCCGAGCCGGTGCGAAGCACCGGGCGAGGGTACTAATTCCGCCCGGAGATTTTAATTACGCCCGGGAATGCAAATGCGAAATGAAAGTTGTCCGCCATTATGTCATGGACGTTGGGCGTTTTTGTAAGTTATGCGCATGCGTGAGTATAAGACGAGTTAAAACTGGTAACTAGCAAACGTTTACAAACGTGCGATTGGCTAAATTAAAATTTGGGTCACGTCAGCATAACTGATATTTTGAATTATAAACCTTTTTTTAAATAATATTTTTCATTTGGATGGTCTTGAAAATATACGAAAAATTGACTCGTAAAATTGATTAAAATATAATGTAAAAGATACCTTTGGATAGAAAAATTTTCATTCTAATGGATGGTGAAATATCTACGATTTTGAAGCATTTTTAAAGTGTTTTTGAACAGGTAAATGGGTAGATTTCGGCATTTTAAAGTATACTATTGTTTTGTAAGTTTAATATGTGGATTTATCAACAAATGTATGACCCCTCTTTGAATTTATTCGTCAATATATCGTTGAAATGATTTGGATTTGAAAAGTATTTATTTTTAAAGGTGAATTTGTTTAAAAAGTAATTGAAATTTCGCTAAGAATTGTAGTATTTAAAACTATTCGTAGCACAATTATGATTATATTATAGTCGAATTTGATAGCTCGAGAGTCGACTTTATAATTCTACCAAGATATAGGATTTTACTTTACGACTTCGATCATTCAGCAGAAACGAGTATCATAGAATTTCAGTGATGGAAATATTGTTTATAGCTTTAAATATTGTTTATTGTTTAAAGTTTATTGCGTCAGGCGAGGGGACTTTGCATGCAATGTATTTCTAGTTAACTATACTTATTTCCTGCGCATGCATTGTAAGAATGTTCATGACGACGATGAGATGAGTTGTGTGGCACATAGGCAGTAGGCGAAAACCTGGGAACGAGGATGATAATTCCTTAAATTTCCGCAATCATTCTTCACGTCAAACAACCAGGTTCACACTTCTTATTTTATATACGGCTCACTGGGATAAATGGGATTAGTTGCATATTCCCAGCGTGAGGTTAGTGGGGATGTCCCTGATTTATGCACCGAGTGAAGCAAACTTCCTGTTTTCCGCTTTCTCATCAATTATAGCGACACTTTGCCATAAACCAGACTAATGTTTGTCTTTATTTATCCAAATCGCAATGATATTATATCAGTCATTTCGACACGTAAGCAACTCAAGCACAGGCAAAGTACGATGTAGCTATATATCTGTTAATATTCAGTTGTGTAATTGTGTTCAGACGCGCCCGATTTCGCGGCGTCAGCGACGGAGTTGAAAATTCTCCCCGGTTTTGTTTTGTTTTGTTTTTTTTATTTTTCGTCGTTGCAAGTCTGTAATGGCGCGAAATATACTAGTATTGGAAATGTGTATGTGACCGTATTTATCTACGTCCCAGTCTTATCTCCCAAGAGTTGTGGTGCACAGCTTTGGCTAATTTTCCGATGCGGATTCGATTTCGCTCGCATGATACCGCAATTCCTCCAAGAGGAACAAATAAACGTTTTTTTATGCTGTTCGATTAAGTTTAGATTGAATTGAGGTAAGAATATATTTAATACATGTAGATTCTGGTCCTATTTTAATAATATCGCTGCTATTTTGCCGTTTAACAAGATGATATGGCCGTGTATGGGCGCGTTGACACGTCGTAGTTTGCTGACAGGATTGAAGATTTAATATAACTATATAAGCGCGAATTCGAAAGGCAGAGTGTAAGACAAAGCGAATGTATCATGCGGTTTATTTACATTTCTGAACAATTGAACTTCTATACTTTTTAAAGTACGATGTGCTTCTGAATTTCGCGATCGAACTGTATTGTTTATGTTCAGAAGCTTTATATATTGAAGACTGGCATGTGCGCCGGAGTTAACGCCAGAACAGGCGTCTTGTTTGAATTAATTTTAATTGAACTTAATAGAAATAATAAAGCACTAGCAAGACGGATAGAGTTGCAGTGTATATGTGGATGTTTCAAAGTGAACTTTGGGTTACTTGTACTTTTGGAACGGAAATTTCCATTGCGAAGCACTGCCTTTATATATAAAAATTAATATACCATGTTCGATAATATCTACTTCCGTCTATAAAGAGTAATTAAATTTGTATCAACTTCTATCAAACTAGATTTTGCAATGGATGCATTTATATGATAACATAGACACACATAAGTGCAGCAACTTACTTGACTAAAATGCCCTTTGGTCGAAACGTGTAGCAGTTTTCTTGTATATACATGTAGTTTAGACTATACAATTACTTCATGGTTTCCGTGTTTGCTATAGAATAGAATAGAGGTTTATTCAAATTACTTTGCAGCAAAAGCTGAATTACGTAATGATTACAACCTTTGTATTAAAATTAATTATGATACTACTGATATTACTTACATCAAAAAGTTTAAAAAGCAGAATAAAATTCAGTTAAAATCTAAAAGTCAGGTAGACCTAAACCTATTTAATTTTATTATTGAATCTGTTGCACATAGCAAAGATAAAAGAGTTTTTGGTCCTTTCAGTTTTAATTAGAGGCAAGTTAAAATTATTTACATTCCTTAAAAAATAGCCTGAATCATATCTTCCAGGCAATAAATGACGAATCTTGTGATTTTCATCGGACATTACAGATTGGAACAAAGTGTTACATAAATATTCGTGATGATTTTCCATGGATTTAATGTTTAACAATCTGAGAGCATCAAGGTAATGCGTATCGGGCATAATTATCGCAATTGCCCTTTTCTCCAACCGTATCAGTTCGTTCTTTAAATATTGTGGTAATGAGTGATAGAATACTGGTATTGCATAATCAACAACAGATCTGATACATGAAGTGTAAAACAATGCTAAATCTTTCGATTTCACTTTGGCACGTTTTAATTGTGAGAGAAAGTATAATCTTTTATTCACTTTCTTAACCACAACCGCGATGTGCTCATTCCATTCCAATTTACTGTTTATAGTGAGACCCAACAGCTTTATACTTTCCACGACTTCTAATTCTTTACCATTAAGAACCAAGGGATCCAGATCAATAGGATTTGCGGAAAACGTAATGCGCAGTTCTTTGCATTTCTCTGAGTTTAGTTGCATCCTGTTTTTTTCAGACCAGCAAGACATTTCGTTTACTAGGCTCTGAGCTTTACTAATGCCGTTTTTCCGGGCTATCTCAGATGTTGTTGAGTCCCATAGATCCCCTTGAGATATATGTAAGTCGTTTATTAAAATAATAAACAACCAGGGACCTAATTTTGTGCCCTGAGGGACGCCTGATGGAACAGAGTCCCACGACGAAAAGCAGGAATTTCCCAGCTTAATTCTCTGGAATCTATCGGTAAGAAAATCTATAATCCAATTTACGACACTGTGGGGAATATCTAATTGTGACACTTTTTTGATCAGGATTGAATGGTCTATAAAATCAAAGGCTTTCCGATAGTCGAAAAGAATTGTTCTAATAACTGATCCATTTCCATCTGTTCCAGTGTACCATTGGTGTAACATATTGATAAGTGCCATTGTTGTAGATGATTCAGGTATAACGCCGTATTGATTCCGATCAATCGCCTTTAGTACAGCTGGCTTTACATATTTATTTACCACAAATTCTTCTGCCACTTTAGAAACGCACGAAGTAAGCGAAATCGGTCTTAGATCTTTTTCCGGGTGTTTCACAATCTTAATTTTTGGCATTGGAATAACATCTGCCTTTTTCCAAAGGGAAGGAACATACTGCTCTCGAAAGGATGCGTTGAGAATAAAGGAAATGCAAGGATAAATGAATATTCCTTTAGAAGCCAGTTAGGGATTTCATCTGGACCAGCTGCTTTGTTCACCTTAAGTTTTGATAAGACTCTCTGTACTGATAATTCTGATACATTGAGAAAAACTGGAGACTCTTCCAAAGGGTATTTGGGTAGTGGAGTGTTGATGGCCTGATCCAAACACGCGGGAATGTTGCGAGAGTTATTAAAGAAAAGCGCGCGAACACGGAAACCATTACGTAATTGTTTTATAAAATAACAACGACAAGGGCTGAATTTAAATTTAAATTCTTTAAAACTTTAAATTTCCGCGTTTGGATGGCTTGATCCAAACACGGGCTTCGACCAATCAGAACACGCGTTATATACATGTTATTCATAAAGGCAATTGCTGCTTGATTTTTGCTCCGGTGTGCAATATCCGAAGTCCTTGAGCGATGTGTTGAGCGACTTTTCCCAACATGGTTTCATCCCTAGAAAGTCGTGTACAACCCAGCTAGTTGAAGTCTTGCACCACATTGGATCCATTTTAGACTGTGGTAAACAAACTGATATGATATTCATGGACATGTCAAAGGCTTTTGACAAGGTCAACAATGCAGTCCTGGCAAATAAACTCCAACAATATAACATCGACGGATCTCTTCTCCAATGGTTCACCTCGTATCTTCATGACCGCCAACAGCGCGTCACAACCCTTGGCACTACTTCCTCCCAAAAACCAGTGTGCTCCGGTGTTCCGCAAGGCAGTATCTTAGAACCAATACTTTTCCTCCTGTATGTCGACTTACCAGATGTTGTGGCCATTCGTCAGTTGCGTATTTTGCCGATGACACGAAAATTGTTCACAGAATTGACTCCATCTCTGATGCCATTTTACATTTGAATCCTGGTCCAAGTCAAGTGGTCTCGTGTTTAACGAAGAAAAATGCAAAAGTCTTAGCATCACCAGACGTAGCCAACCAATTAAACATCCATACAGCATCAAAGGCAAAGAACTTATTCCTATCTCAGGACAGAAGGATCTAGGACTCTGGATCGCGAGTGATCTAAAGGCCGGCGCACACTAGAGCTATGTGCTTAGCAAAAAGTCATTCGTGGCCATTGGCGTAAGCCAGTTGCTCTCGTGGGCGGGCGACTTTTCCGGCGACTTTGGTCATTCGTGCCACTTACGGCAAATATCTAGCATGTTTGATAATTTCTGCCTCGCGTGCCGAAATCTTTCCGTGTGCGGCAAACTGAAAGCTATCTGCTTATGGATTGTCTACAGCGCATGCTTAATATACGAAAGTACTGAAACATCCAAGTGCCGGTGCGAACAAAGCAAAATGAATTGGTGGCTAAGGCCATATTGGAAGACAAACTGGTTGATCCTTGGCGAGAATATTGGTGTTTATACGATTTGAATTCTACAGATTTTAGAAACAGAGAGAAACGGGAATGCGCTATTGCAGAAATAGCTAGTAAGGTTTCTCAAACTGGTAATATAATTAATAGCACTTGGATAACGGTGTTTAGTCTAGTCCGACGCAACAGCAACAAAAATAACAACACCTCTTCGTCTTCACTTTCATCCATAATTTTGTTTTTGCAATCTGTTCGCCTTCTTGGATGTTTACTTTCGTATATTACGCATGCGCTGTTAAGACAATCAATAAGCAGATAGAGATTGAATATGTTTTCGTAGACCGTCAAAGTCAGCGAATTGGTAATCAAACACTGTTCGTTTTATCTTTGGGAACGGGTTGCATGAAAGGGAGAGGTCGAATATAATGTGAGTAAACACATATTATGTTAATTGTGTTTATTTTTGTTCAAAGGGCCCACAGTAATTGGTTTTCACTGTTGTGGTGTCCCTGCCATTCTTGTCCTTGTTTTGTCCAGACGCCTCATAGAAAGATGTGTTCGACGTCCTGTCATTTGTATTTGCAAAATTAAATAAATAAATGAATGATATATTTCTGTCCGCACAAGCTAGCCAAGGTCATGCATTCGGTGTTTATGCACATGCCACTGTGGCGACTTACCATTGGTAAACGTCGTATAAATATGTATATATGTATTGAGTATAAATTTAGAGTTGACTATTGATTTATAGTAACCCAATTAGGCTACTTAGACTAATTGTTTAACATATTCTCACTATGTGAGCTATTCTGCAACTTGATTGGTCGAGATAGCCACCGTATATCAATCATCTAATGGTGAGCAGCAATAAAAAATGGCCGAGTAGTAGTGACGAAGAAGAAATGAAATAAATATGTATATATTCACAATACAAGCCTGGAACAATTTGCTTCATAACCAATCTGTGAGCTAGAAGTTACTAAAAATTATAGCCATAATTATTCTATTGATACACGCATACGCGCAATACAAAAGCAGGGCCGTCGCTACAAGCTTAATTAATTGGGGGGTTGCATATTCATATATTCGTCTTATGGCCGAAAGATTTCTTTTGTTAGTTATTGTTTCTAAGGTTGTATAAACATGAATATGTGAATATGCATCCCCCAATTAAGCTTCTAGCGACGGCCCTGTGCAAAAACCTGGTTCTCATATGTCACCGACAGTCGGCGATGTATTGTTTGTAGCCGGTGACGAAGAACATTTTTTGAAAATAATAAAACACTTCATTCATCAGAGATCAGGGACAATAGGTATCGCCGACCGTCGGTGACATACGAGATCCAGGCTTAAAGGCCCACACACACTGAATTACATTATCCCCCAACGCGACGTAAATTTTCATATCTTTTAAGCAAATAAATTAAACTCTTGAATGAAATTTTGATCTGAGGTCATGACGTCATTAGGTGCCTTGGCAATACAGTTCAGGGCGTACCTGAGCGCAAGTTGCAACGTGTGCGCTACAAATTGCAGCAAAACTCGGCACAGCACATTGTATTATTATGCAGAACAATGAAATCATACAATGATAAACAGAAGTTTTATCTTCAATGCGGTGCATGGAATAGGCATACATTTTGTATGAAATGCATAAGTTTAAATTGCACAATCAGTGATCGACGATAACGTGATGATAACCATGTAATATTGTAAGATGTTCTTGAAATGAGTTCGTTGCTGTTGCCCTAAAATATTCAGCGTGTAACGTCCACGCGCCTTTAACTGATGCGTACTTTTGGATAGATGGGAAAATACTGTTCTAAATAACGTTTGAGACGATCGTATATATGCGTGTGGAAGTTGCGCCAAGTTTAACTTATAATCCTAACCTCATTGAACTATTGTTTGTCATATGGCAATAGTACTTTTGATTTGTATGCACATCTACGCTAATTCTTGTTGTAGCAACTGACTTTGGCAAATTGTAACATTAATAGCGTCGGTGAGAGGATCATATACTAGTTAAGTCTTTTGTATTTATATCATAATGAAATTTTTAATTTGAGCAAGGAAGCAAATAATCCCGAATATGTTGGGACTGTGCAGCAAAATGATGCACGCCATCTGTAAGGCCGTATAATTCTGTAAAACATAAACGTATACACAGGAATTGCAATGTACCAGTTCGGTTTAAATCTGCATAAAATCGACTGCTTTATTCTAATTACAGTCTAGCAATGCATATATAAACTATACATCTTCGTAATTTTAAAGCTTAAACGAAAAAATGGCTTAAAACCCTGTTATTATTCAATAACCAAATTCTACTTTTGAATTATTGAACACAGTTGAATGTGAGGCCCAATAAAAGGCCCAATCTGAGGCCGAATCCACGGCTAACTTCACAGTGGTAAACTAAATACAGAATAAATAAATACAGAATAAACAACACGCCTGTTCTGGCGTTAACTCCGGCGTGCCGTGCACGTGCCAGTCTTCAAAATAAAGCTTCCGAACAGAAACAATGCAGTTCATATTCATTTAGATGCCTTGCGAACCTAAATGTTGTTCGATCGCGAAATTCAGAAGCACGTCGTACTTTAAAAAGTATAGAAGTTCAATTGTTCAAAAATGTAAATAAACCGCATGATACATTCACTTTGTCTACAATCTTTGGAATTCGTGCTTATATAGTTATAATTAAATTTTCAATCCTGTGCAAAATGCGACGTGTCAACGCGCCCATACACGGCCACATCTTGTTAAACGGCGAAATAGCAGCGATATTATTAAAATAGGACCAGAATCTACATGTATTAAATATATTTTACCCCAATTCAATCTATAAAAATTAATCGAACAGCATCAAAAGAACGCGTACGGGTTTATTGGTTCCTCTTGTAGGAATTGTCGTATCATGCGAGCGAAATCGAATCGCGCATCGGAAAATTAGCCAAAGCTGTGCACCAACTCTTGGGAGACAAGACTGGGACGTAGATAAATGCGATCACATACACATTTCAATTATCAAATACTAGTATATTTTGCGCCATTACACACTTGCGACGCTGACGCCGGAGTAATTAATTAACGTAGCTACGTTTACTAGCTATAAATTAATAACACAAAGAAAGAGAAGAGTCTTACTTTAGTTGGCGCACACAAACTGCTGCTGAATACCGTCGTCGATAGAGTTCAAACGTAGAGGTATATATCCAATTGTAGCATAAGGTGATTGGCTTACATTCCAACACGAGATAAGCAAGGTGTCATGCAAGCACGCTAATCCGGGGGTAAGCTGCTTAGTAGCAGCTGCTGGTGTAGTCGCAGGAAGTAACAAAACGGAAATTAATTATCTATAATGCTATTTCTATCATTAACTGCTATATTTTTATTGACCTCGGAAGCACTTACAATGGTGCATCCGCGGCAACTTACTTTTCCTTATTCATTAGTGTTAGTCCATATTTACAGTTAATCCCATTATCCGATATCCGTTACAGTTATTATTGTTATTGCATGTCGTTAAAAGAAGCTATCACGCCCTATAGAATGAGAGTATAAATAACAAATGTAAAATATGAATAAGAGAGTTGGATCTAGACCTGTTGTGTGTGTGAAGTAAGCTCGGCTCGTCACATAACCATAAAGTTAGGGTTTTAAACCTACATAACGGGCCTTAATAGCGGTACTACGAACCTTTGCAATACATTATTTAAATGGTTTGAAACAGGAATTAATGTCAATAACTAAATATAAGTAAATGAATAAAGCGTTCGTTCTAATGACAATGTTCATCACAATCTCATACCAACGTCAGGTGGCCTCTTCTAGGAAGACGATCTTGTCTACAGACCTCACCAACTCGTTGCTGCTTGTCTTCTGTTTCACGGATCGTACCAGTCCTTCACGCTCGTTGCGGTACGCTTCCAACACACGAGCTAAGGGCCATACTCCTCTTGGTTTGCTGTCGCCTAGCACCATGACGATGTCGTTCACTGCCACGTTCCTCTTCGAAGCGTTCCACAATTTTCTTGAGGTTGTCTGGATTGTCCAGTTTCCCTAATTAACCAATTTCCTTCAATGTGTTGGTGCAACTCACCAGCTGGATTGAGAATCTCTGCAACTCCTCGCTGTCCTATTATCTGATGGGGGCCCCGTCGATGAGTTTCTGCAGGTGCGCAGCGACGATCTTGTATTTCTGACCATATCGCTCCTTAAGCAAGCGTCGCGCTTCTCTATATCCCTCCTCTGGCTGCATGGACAGACAACTTCGCATCAATTCCTGACCGCTTCCGGAAGTGTGATGCACAAAAAAGTAGAATATTGCGCTGGGGTGGTTTGCCTTGCACTCTACCATATGTTCAAATGCACGTACGAAGTCGCAGAAACCTAGCGGATCGCCGTTAAACGTCTGCAAACTGGGTCGTGGTAAGGTCAGCGCCATTAGGCTTTCTTGTTGCTGTTCGACTAGCTGCTGTAGCACCCCATTCTGACGTTCTTCCGTCGTCATTAGCGCTTGAAACGATTCCTCGCGGAACTTATCTAATTGCGAAAGGTTGTTGACGTACGAGCGTTCGTAGCCCTGCGGCGTTACAGCGCCCCATTCGGGGGCTTCAGAGTTGAGTGTTTGACGTGAGGAAATATCTACGGCAGCGGGATTAGCTTCTGGACTTGAAGAAACCTTTGGGGCATTCTCTCGTCGTTGATCGGCGAGGTTTAACTTGCGCTGAACCGGTGGTAAACTATGCAAAACACTTTTGTTAACCACAAAATTAAGGTTTCAAACCTACAGGCAGCACTCCCTACCCTATTGGTACCCTAGTTCAAAATGGGCCTAACTTTTCTTTGGCGCATTGCATGACGGTACCAGTGGCAGGGTCGGTTAAACATATCTACATATTATTTTGGTTTGGGGCTGAATTTAATGGCATCGGTTTGTCTGACCGACCATAAAAAGCTCCCGCTCCACGAATTTCTTCGTAAATACCGCTTTCAAAGGCAAATATATCGGGTGCTCTCCTTCGATCCTTCCTAGACACTCTAGGATCTTGTTTTCATTATGTTGAAGACAATTTTCCCCGCTTCCTGTACGCGCGCTATTCGATTTCTTCTCATTTAACGGGCCAAGCTCTCGGCCGGGGGCGGATCTAGGGTAAGTCCAGTCAGTCGCGCGACTTACGTATTTTTGGCAGTAAAAATGATAATTAAATATTCAAATTTATCTTGAAATATGAATAATTAACCCCTTCAAGATTGTAATAAGAATTAAAATCATAGTCCAGTTAAAGGGTTCAGTTTCAAAAAAGCAATATTCTTTCATCCAGAGCAGCGGTAAAACGCAAAAAACTCGCAGAATCGGGTGGGTCAGCCGGCTCATTTGATTGGTCGATAAGCCATTTGGACTTATCTCGACTGATTTGTGGGGTGGCCGGACTGATTTGCACATTAACGGGGCCAAATCAGTCCATTTCTTGCATTGCGATTGGTCAGTTTGAATTTACCGGACTTATCTCGACTGATATGCGGGGTGGCCGGACTGACTTGAACTTTAAACGGGGTTCGATTTCGATCGCTCTGTCTTCAGAATGATAAAAATACAAAATTTATTATTAAACGAAGCCAGGCTCTCCACTTGTGTGTTTTGAAATATGACCCTCGCCAGCTCTGTTAATAAGCGGAATCTAGTATGTCTTTCCTGGGCATTGTGATGAACGCTAAAATGAGCCGAAATAATCAAAATTCCGATCCGCCGATTTGAAAAATTTTCTCAAAATTTTCCAATTTGGACTTATGTTTGAAAAATCCTAGATCCGCCCCTGCTCTCGGCTTACTTACTCCGACAGTTTTGGACAAATCTGTGCACACGCGCACAAATTGTCACGGTTTTCAGCAAGGAATACTTTTCTACCAACTCGTCAAAGGCGTTCTGCTCTGCGGCTGAACATATAGGCTTGAGCGCCTTGTTGGCTAACGCGGTTTTGGCTTCATCTCTGGCAGGGCCGTCGCTAGAAGCTTAATTGGGCAGGGGGGGTGCATATTCATATATTCGTCTTATGCCCGCCTGATTTCTTTTGTTAACTATTGTTTCAACGGTTGTACGAACATAAATATGTGAATGTACACCCCCCCCCAATTAAGCTTCTAGCGACGGCCCTGTTCGCTTGCTTCCGGACTGGGTTGAGGAACGACTTTTGGAGACCATTTCGACTTGTCACTCGAACAAGTTCACCGGCTGTGTATGCTCCCTTTAATTATCTAGACTGCTATACTTATCTAATCGCCTACTATATTTATCTTTGATTTATATAATCTTGGAAACACTTGCGATGGTGCGCATCTCCGACTTTTATTCCATTATTTAAAATTTATATCGTAAATATGTAAGGGCAAAGGCCTTGCCTTTTTTTCGAGATTTAATCGGAATTCTAAAATACACAAAAAAACGTCCCCCCATAATTGCTTATTTCCCGCAACCAATCAGATCGCAGTCGACATCGATTGTCCCAGAGCTTTCGGCACAGGCAGTAGACGAAAACCTGGGAACGAGGATGATAATTCCTTCAATTTCCGCAATCATTCTTCACGTCTAACAAGTTCACACTCCTTATTTTATATACGGCTCACTGGGATAAATAGGTTCCCAGCATGAGGTTATGGGTATGTCCCTGATTTATGCACCGAGAGAAGCTAACTTCCTGTTTTCGCGTTTCTCATCAATTATAGCGACACTAATTAGCCATAAACCAGACTAATGTTTGTCTTTATTTATGCAAATCGCAATGATATTATATCAGTCATTTCGACACGTAAGCAACTCGAGCACAGGCAAAGTACGATGTAGCTATATACTGTTAATATTCAGTTGTGTAATTGTGTTCAGACATGCCCGATTTTGTCACTTCTGTTGCTACTTGATTGAATTTTGTTCGCAAACGCATTTGACTAATTTGAATTAATTTTAATTGAATTGAATAGAAATAATAAAGCACTACCGAGACGGTTGTAGAGTTGCAGTGTATATGTGGATGTTTCAAAGTGAACTTTGGGTTACTTGTACACTTTTGGAACGGAAATTTCCATTGCGAAGCACTACCTTTATATATAAAAATTAATATACCATGTTCGATAATATCTACTTCCGTCTATAAAGAGTAATTAAATTTGTATCAACTGCTATCAAACTAGATGTTGCAATGGATACATTTATATGATAACATAGACACACATAAGTGCAGCAACTTACCTGACTAAAATGACCTTTGGTCGAAACGTGTAGTAGTTTTCTTGTATACATGTAATTTAGACAAGCAATTTCTGCATGATATTTCTGTCCACAAAGTTGGCTATGCATGAGGTGTTTATGCACATGCCACTGTGGCGATTTACCATTGGTTAACCTCGTATATATATGTATACAGGGTGTATCAAAAAAATTCGAATCCAACTTTGACAAGCTGCTGTGTATAAAATACTAAAGTAAACGATATAATTTTTATATGGCAACAAAGATTAGCTTATTTAGTTTACGATTATACCGTTCTTATATCGACACGACCAAAACTGGCCGAGTTATCGTCTTTTAAAAATTGTTGCTCGGAATCAATTTTTTCCGCTGATGGAAATTCGAAATGAGACCTCCAGACAAAAGAATATGCAAATTTAATTAATGGAGGCATTGTGTTCTTTAAACTTCTGTCGTTGAACATTGAATAAGCAGAATTTTTGCGATAAATTTGTGTTTTAGTTTTCAGTAATGATTAGATTTTAAAGCCCTTTGGGACTAATTTTCAATAAAACAAACGTCCAGATCCCATCGGCGGAAAAAGGTGATTTTTATGAACTTTTTTTGTCGAACCAGTACTTCTTCATTTTTCAACTAAATTACACGTACAACGTGTCATTTGAAAGAGAAATGAATGAACTTAACAATGGTGTAAAAATCAACCAAATTTGTCAAATATATTTTGCATTATTGCACGCAAAATTTCGATTCGAATTTTTTTGATACACCCTGTATATGTATTAAGGGGCTGTTTACATGAGCCTGGTCTGACTAATGATTTTCCTGCATTCTAACTAAATAAGGAATTTGAAGCAATTATAAATTAATGCTGATTATTATTTGTAAACACCTCGCAATTTATATATACTGACCCAATTAGTCTTAGACTAATTATTAAACATATACTCAATATGTGAGCTATTCTGCAATTTGATTGGTCGAGATAGCCAGCGTATATCAATCATCTCATGGTGAGTTGCAATAAAAAATGGCCGAGAAGTAGTTTATTCACAATACAATCCTGGAACAATTTGCTTCATAACCAATCTGTGAGCTAGAAGTTAAAAATTATAGCCATATTCTATCGTCGCTAGAAGCATAATTAATTGGGGGGTTGCATATTCATATATTCGTCTTATGGCCGAAAGATTTCTTTTGTTAGCTATTGTTTCTAAGGTTGTATAAACATGAATATGTGAATATGCACCCTAATTAAGCTTCTAGCGACGACCGTGTGCAAAAACCTGGTTCTCATATGTCACCGACAGTCGGCGATGTATTGTTTGTAGCTGGTGACGAAGAACATTTATTGAAAATAATAAAACACTTCATTCATCAGTGACCAGGGACAATAGGTATCGCCGACCGTCGGTGACATACGAGATCCAGGCTTAAAGGCACACACACACACTGAATTACATTATCCCCCAACGCGACGCAAATTTTCATATCTTTGAAGCAAATAAATTAAACTCTTGAATGAAATTTTGATCGACTGAGGTCATGACATCATTAGGTGCCTCGGCAATACCGTTCAGGGCGTAGCAAGGGAGAGGGGCGAATTCATGTTAAATGACTCCATCCATGGTTGACAAAAATGAAGTTGTCACGTTGTTTATTTAAAGGGTATGTTTTGGGATGCCCTGATGAATTTTCTTACTTTTGATTTTAGTTAATTAATATGCACGGAAATGATCCATTCTAGCAAGCTAAGATCTTAAATATCAAAGGCCTTTTTCTTTGAACATCCCGAACTGCGTTTTTTGGGACATTCTATGTTTTACAATCTCATTGTTATTTGGCTATTTCCCAAGTGAATGCCAGTATTTCACCATAGTCCTGGGTTGACATAACATATCAGTCCAGTGCTCAAGTTCCTTGCCTCGTGCGTACATCATACCGCCTAACAATACTCGACCAATCAGCTTTCCCTCAGTTGTTGCGTCACTTCCGGTACTTTGATACACGGACAGCAGCAAGCTGCATGCCGGGAGATCGTCGCTCGTCGCGTTGATGTGAAATGTTTCATTGTAAAATGGCTCTATTGTGCCGCATTTAACGTTGGTTTTCTTCACCTTTAGCACGTTGTTGCCTTTCGAAAATGTCACTTTGACGTAAGTATCTATACATGTAGGATAAACAAACATATAAATTTTCATTTATGCGACGTTTCTTAGCACCATAGAACTAGTGATCATAGACAAAGAATTGTCAACAGAACTACTTGAACTATATTACATTATATAACGGTAACAAAGGAACAATTCTTTAATGCGAAAATAAATGTTGAAAAAAAACTGCTCGTAACCAAGAAACCGGACTATCATGTTGACCAGAGTTTCAGCCTTTCTTCCTCGAGCTCAAATCGCTCATTCATTTATTTCCATTTCTTTTAAATCATTGGCGTGGGCTGACACAATGAGGGGAATTTTATTTTACTATTCCTTCATATGAGGGTATGAATCAATAAAAGTAAAAAGGTCAATATATATTACCTACAAAATACTATAATTGATATGAATGCCATTCTCCAACCGGCAAATTTCCCAAGTGAAACACATATAAGCAAGCAAAATTAATTAGAACCTAATGTCTGTAATGAACAATCATTATGCTGTTGCAGAATTTGTTCTGAACAATGTTTGGCGCAAATCACAACCAGCCAGCTAAAGCCACTTGTTTAGCAAATATATACTTTTGGCAAGTCAGACGATATGACTGGGCATTTTTTGCTTACTGGTGATTGTCCGCTATTTAACCGATTCGAATTGACTAGTTTTAATCTGTATACACTGCTTGATAAAAATCCTATTTATTTTAATTTGAAATGCTTATCTTACTAAATAGCTACATGTCACTAAATAGCCACATAGTGACCACATAGTGACTAAATAGCCACATACACGTGCAGTTAATATGCACAAACCTGGATTGCTCATTCCTTTATAAAGTGGAAGATTGATGGCCCTTAAAACAATAACCGTCAGTCTATCAAGAATAGGATAGTGAGCCAATGACACGTGAAGATCTCCAAGCTTCGATTCAACCTGCACCGAAAGATAATATGAAATGAAATATACACCTTTCCGTAGAAAACGTTTTTGTCGCATTGACTAAAACTATAGCAGAAAGTAGTATGCAAGAATGCAAGTAAGTGACGAATATAATTACTGTATGATCAATATATATGAATTCGAGTTGAAAGTCACAATCCTACCTCCGAAAGCGTTTCGAAATCACGCCAAATTTCCGAACCGCCGAATGCCTCATCTTTTAACGAATATAAAACGTGACCAATGACGTCACCACGACGGCCTTCGCCATGATCATAGACGGAAAGCCGAAGGACGCGCTGACGCAGATGATCGCGGGCTACTTGAAAGTTGAACACTTCGCAAAAATTTGGATTCCGAGTTTTTCTTTTGACCTCAGTCTGATGCTGACAGCGGTCATCCGGTAGAAGGTACAGACGTACCTGAGGGTCGGGAGGCACATTAGAATCATCTCGGTTAGGCAGATGACGTATTCTAATAATGTTTACTTGGAGCTTTTCTGTAGCAGATTGGTAGTCTGTCCGAAACCAGATACGACCAATGTGACCCAACGGATAGTTTGTTTCGTCTTTGATATCCTCTTGCCCCGCGTCGATTCTGTCTTCTAAGAAAAACAGAAATAAAAAATATATTGCACTAACTGGAAACTGTAGCGTAGCCAAACGGACAATTATGTCAGTTCGGGGGGCCTCCACGATATTATTTCGCGCCTTTTAAAAGTAATTTTAATTACGCAGCCTTCTTTCGAATTTTAAACCCAAATATTTTAAAAGCCACTGTCATTTGAGATCATTATTATCCAGAATGAATACAAAAATATTATGTTTAATCTTTCTACAATTTCGTTAAAAAAATCCACCATTAAAGACTTAGAACACGTCATTCTTTTGGACATAATTTGCAAGTTATAGACTTGCACGTCTTAATTTATGGCAGACAGTTATCGAAATGATCAATAGCTTTAGTTTTACTTTCGCTGCCATTATAGTATCAGGTATACATGCGTAGGTGGCAAGCTGCCTAGAAAAAAAATGTACTCTGTGTCAACGATAATGGTCTCAGACTTCGAAAGCGGTAATGACTTCTTAATGAATATTTCTCACGCAAGAAGCACCGAAAGGTTTACGCGTTATCTAGAAGCGTAAATACAACCGAGTTAGGGCAAATATTGAACTATATATATAGTCTCGCAACGAATACACGTAAAATTTACGTTTTTCTTATGTTAACCTTTCCACCCGCATGTCTCCTACATCTAAGGCAATGAAGAAACATTTCTTAAATATTTAAATACTGGTGAATGTTTCCAAATAAGTAAAGCAAATAGAATGATCCTATAGCTCACTTCATAAGGCGCTGCGGTTTACAGATATATATAAGACGCGCAACTTGAGTACTCCTAATCTCATTTCCTTGTTCAGCTTTCATACCGCCTACGTCTTTAAAAGCTTTAACTTCCCATACAACACGCGAATTTTCAGCAAAATTGCGTAATTAACTTCAGGGAAATTTTGTATTAGGGGTTCGTATAATGACGCAAAACTACATTTATATAGACTCGATTAAACCGCGAATCAAAATTTCTGCGATAAAAATTTGGAATTATGCCTAAGTATATAATTCCTATAAATCCGCAGGAAATATTTGAGTGAGTCAAAACGGTTTTAGTTTCAGTCAAGCGTCGATTTTAGATATTTTAGTCTGGTATTCGCAACAATAAAATACGCGCATGCTTTGACATGTAGACACAGCCAAATAAGTAAAATAGCTATGAATATGCATGTCTTTACCGCCAAAACGCCAAATCATAATAGGCAATAAGATGGGGGCCTTTCCGTGCACGCGCGTGTAATATATGTGACTACCCGCTGAATATACATACCGTCTGTGTTGTTTGCGACGATTACATCCTCTTTCGACGGCGAATTATTCTTTCGCCGCCGCGGTGAGCTCCAGTCAAATCTTTGCACCAGTTCATTCCCGTCAAAACCTTCTTCTTCGCTTGAGCTATTTTCCAGCATATTGTTATTATTGATGTTATTATAGGTCGTCCGTCTCCCGAGCCCGGACTTACTGTAGTCCGGCGCAGCGGGAATTGGCCCGGAGCTGGTCAACTGATGCGTCGACGTCTGCACCGTGACCGGCCGATGTTTGACGGCACGTGACGGCGACTTCCGATAGCTTTCCGATGAATTTTTTCTCCTTCTCCGGAAAAATATGAACATTAAAATGGCGCAGATGAAAACAACAGCAAACACTACAATACCTGCGATCGCTGGCGTTGATACTGAAATTAGGAAAATGATGAAGTGTCAAGGCTGGAATTGCGAAAATTTGAAAAATTTTTATCAGAGGACTTCATGCATTGCTATATTCCTCGTCCCTCCAAAATGAGTTTTAGGCGACTATACCATGCAGCGTGCACTTTGGAAAATATAGCTATAACTAGATATTGATATAAGCCCGATGACTTCTAATAGGCTGAACCGATAACTATACAGTGGTAAAGGGTTTTCTGAGCAAGGAGCTGAAATACTTTTTTGACCCCAAAAGTTCGCCTGTATTTGTATACCAAGGTGTAGCTAATGAAAATTTCTATTCAGAGTAGATGTTTCAGGACTTAAAAGAAAATAAATATTTAAAAAACAACAACTGCCATTGAGCGAAAAAAATCAGAATCGGTATATCGGTTATTAATTTTGTATTTCCCAATACACCTTCATGCAGCTTCAATAGTCACATTCTGCTCATAGCTCAAGTAAGTAACCACATTCACCGTCAATGCCTTCCAGTTTACTTTTATACTAAAGGTAAGGTAAGGCTAGATCGCACATTCGCTTTGATCACACATCTAATAATTTTATAAGCTAATAGCGGCCATTTCGAATGGGCTCAACTTATATTGTGAGATATTTTAAACTTGATTTCATAATATACATGCAAGATATGAATGCACTGGAAAATGTATTTGCTTCACAGGTTATCTATAATTTAACCCCATGCAATTGCACACCGCGGTCCGTGGAGGCAAGGTGGTTTTCTATTTGCCGCAATACGAATGGTTTTTTAGGCCGCGGCTTTCAAGAATTAAGTGCGCCCGGTTTAATCCTTAAAACAGATAAAGTATATATATAGTTTAGAAAAAAAAGGGCTGTCTGCTATGCAAATTACATGACCCGTGCATCGTTTCGACAGCAGTTTGAACTATACGAAATTTTATCACGGGCATGCACGATATAACAAAAATTGTATCGTGGTCTCGCTTCGTATGCAGTATATATATATATATTTATATATATATATATAATTATATATATATATATATATATATATATATATATATATATATATATACGACCCATGCTTTTTTAGAACTACAATCAAATGATGGCTATAAATATCACGCATTAGCTTTTAGAAAAACCCGCAGAAACTAAAAACGCTCTTTTAATATTTTTTTAAAACCATTCTCAAACACTGCAGCACGTGTAATTTTGATCAAAACAACTGATTAATTATGTATCCGAACTCTTTGAATAAGGACCTTCACAAGCCTGTTTTTACTTCAATTACCGTATCGCAGTGAACTATAACGACTTCCACGATACTTTAATATATATATATACTATATTGCAACAGTATAAAACCATCATCATGCAATATTCTGCTTTCCCTAACTAATAGCTACGGCAGGGAAAATTCAAATTTTATTGCAATTAAAGTACGGTATAATCAGTTGCAAATAATATCCTACGCGCGCATACTACGCGAGCCTCGTGATTCCTAGGCAACGATGTTGGGCTTTGAAACGTTTGGGATATGATTTCACCGCGTGATAAATCCATATCGCGAAATAATAGGGGTCTCTTAAACCATCACGTTCACAGGGCGACGGAATATATCAGTAAAAGGGAGATACCGAGCAAGCAATTTAGAAAATTTAGAGCGCGTATTAATTTTGATATTTAAAATCTGCTTTATTCAGCTTATCACGCAGTTAACATTTTCACATTAATATATGCATATGCTATCCTCAAAGTTACAGTTTCATGAGTCTTAAAATTTTGATTATTAATTTCTAAATACTACGACTTCTAAATATGAATTTTTATCGAGGTTTCAACTGCTCTATATAAAGTATGAATTTATATAAGTAGCATGGAGCGGAAGTAGCATAGTAAAGAACGTACAATGGTTTGTAAAAGAAGTAGTATATAAGTCTGCCTACATGGCTGTTACAGCCCAACGGCTGTTTGGAGAAATTTGGTAAAGTTTCTATAACTAATCTATGTATATAAAATATGTTCAACAACGAACAAAACAGGACCAAAGCAATACAAAAAACCCCTATACATGCAACTTGAGTTGATGTATATGCGAGTCTTGTACACTAACCGAATTAAGAGGATATAATACAATACGAAATTATATACATAATATAACACGTGGCATTAACTGAAAACATTGATATTATTTTGTAAAAACCTTTTACATGCACATAGCTATATACGCAACTATATATGAAACAATTTAAGTGTCCTACCCGTGCCGAGAACGCCTAAGACACCAAGCTGTCCATTGACACGTCACAACAGAGACAAAGTCAAAGATCATAAAACGCGTCACTTACGTGTAGTTTCTTTGTTATCAACGGCTGTCTTCTTAACGGTCCTTCTGGGAACCTCGTCTTGAAGATATTTCGAGTCGGACAAACCGCCAAACTGTTGTTTTGGTCGCATAATTGTGTGAAAGACGGCAAGTATATTCAGCTGACTCAATACCTCGGTGACATTTCGTAAAGACTCGAAGCGATGTCATATCGTGTATGCGTCTATATCATTTGTCCCGGCCACCTGTCGATATTGATGCTCTAATTCAAAGCACTCCGCATCAACTATACTTGCTTATCAGTATGCAATAAACTATATATGCTAATTTCTCTCACGATTGTAAAGTAATGAGAAGCATATTGATCGAAAGAAGCGTCTACTTATTGTCACTGTATAAATACGACTAACTTATATTACCCCGGAAGACGCTAATGATTTAGTGAGCGCGTGCAACCGAGTGATTGCAAGCGCCAGTCTGTAAGCGTGGCGAGAAAGGGTTCATTTATGTTCAAATATTTCATATTTGCAACATTTTAGATATGTAATTATCCCTATACATTTGATAATTTGAATATAAAAACAAACTTATGCATGCATGCATGCACGAGCGAATATACTTCGTGTTAAACACAAGACAATGACGTTTTAAAAAATATGGATCTTTAACGGAATTAAAATCTGTTCCCAAAAAAGTCTTAAAGCATCAACTTTCTCTTTGCAAATTCACATACATCCATGCATGCAAGCAATTTGCTCAAAATCGAGGGAGCAAGCTTTCTGTAATTTGCGGGAATTGCAAGGAAGAATTTTTTTATCAGAATTGGCGGATGAGATTTCTGCCCAAGTGTTCTAGAGACCTATATATATGTATATATATAGTTCACTTATAGTAATTCCATGCATGTCCCGCTATATATATACCACAATTATATATAATCCTAACTTTAAAATACAATCCATAATCCTTACCCAACCAGAAACTAACATTGAGGTTACAGTGTTACGTATATTTTTATATTATTTTTAAATTTTTAATAATTGTATATATAGTTAAATTAACAACCCCAGCGTCTACGCGACGCGGCGCTGTAGGGTGTAACTGTTATTATAAATATGTTGAAATAATAATATAATAATAATAATAATATTCCATGAACCTATATAAGGGACAGAATACAGCAATATATATGCATGCACACGAGCGACGTTTTTTAACGTTTCCAAAATCCTTTTTGGCGTCTTGAAAGGTTTTGACGCCCCTGGGCCAGTTACTCTTTAGCTACATTTTGCATAGAGGTTTAAGGGTCCTAATTTCGAGTGGAATTATACACAAAAGCGTATGTTCGATTTCTGCCGGAGAACCTATAGTTGACTCATTTTTCTTTCAACTGTTTCCGGCTTGAATTTAAGTTTGTAAAATTCCACTCGAAATTAGGACACTTTAAACCTCTAGAATTTACCTGCATCGAGTGAAGTGCCAAAAATCTTAATACATTTTGCACAGTTAAATCCTAGTTAATTCAGAATTACACGACTCTGACAATTAAAAAGTTAAATAGTCTTTTATACAACTGGCCCCTGTTCCCATGATCCGAAAGGGTAAAGTGCTTATTGAATTAGTTTTAACCTCAAAATGATGGTGTATATATATGCGCCTGTTTATAGCGTGGAAACATCAACGAGGACGCTCGAAAACTTCACCATGTAGACTCTGGACACGGAATTATTACCTATATATATATATATACTTTATAGGAAATTTTATTGTACATGTGCTGAATGATGTAATTTATTACGACCTAAATACAGACTTGGATTTTTATTTTATCTCACTATATTTTGCCCGCTGAATGATGTGATTTATTATTATCTATACTAAAAATCATTTCCTAAATTTGTGACCATTTTATTCATGTCTATGATTTAAAGTTTTAAAACAAACATGGCGGGAACATTTCCTAAATAAAGTGTGAAAATGATTGACGAAATGATTAGATTTAGATATAGCTGTGCTTTGAAGGAAATTAATATCGCGGAAACATTTCCTCAATAAGCTCTAAATAAAATTGATAAAATTAATAGATATATAGCTATGATTTAAAACAATATGATGGCTGGACAGCTCCTGAATTTATTTGTGTATATACATTCATGGGACATTTGTAAAATTGAGTATGTTAAGTCAGTTCGACGTGAGACATGGAAACAAGATTTATTTCCATATTCAAAATTTAATTTTCCGTTAATTTATGCTGCTTTTATAGCCTTTAGAATCTAAATTAAGAAAATTAATAGGAAGTAAATTGACATGCGTTTCAAAAATTCGACCTCATGTTCAATAAAGCGATTATTTTTGTCAGTGCAAAGTACTCAAGACTGTGACTTGAGAATTTTTGGCCCGCATCTGCATGTCCTAGAGCATTGGAAAGGACACGCATTTCAACTTTTGGATCTGCTTTTTTAGGAAAATAATGCTTAATCGAAGGGTTTATTACATCTAAATTTAATCTTCGTTTATTTATGCCCAATATTCTCGAATAATAAGCATCACGCGAGCTTAGAAAGTGGCACTAGAACCCTCTGCGAAGGTCTGCTGCACTATAAGTATAGCTTCTTAAGATTGTGGTTCTCCTAAGTCTTGTTTAGTCTTCAGCGTTCGTTTATAGTGAACAGGCAAACTCGTTTAGCATGTGTATAACTTTAATTTTACGCAACCCGTTGTCTTTCTTATGCATTATATAGGTTCTCTGACATGAATCACATGATAAGCGACTGAACACGAGTAGATGTTTACCCACATTGTGCAAAAGTTTGTCAAGGGTAAACACACTTTGTTAGTTAAACCAAGTCTTCACACTGGTAAACACGATCCACGACCGAAAAGCGCAGCAAAAATGGTGCCTTGATAATCCGCCCTCGGTACAAAGCTCGCAAATATGCCATCGTTAGAGCTTTGAAAAGCTCTTCATAAAATATATAGGAGCAACAGGAATTCAACCTGGACAAAGATGAGATACGCATTACGCAAAACATTCACTTTGAACCCAAAAGACTAGATGCACTGGCACGATCGAGTGTCCAATTTCCACACAAAAACCACCCGTTATCTAAACACAACCAATTGTATGTGCGCGCTTGATTCACCCTACTCTACAACATTTTCACCCACTTGTTCCTCGCGTTCCTCATTGTCCACATTTACCAAAGAAATTCCTTTGCGTTTAGGAATGACGTCATAAAAAGAACGTTGCCAGTCTTTCGTTTCAAGATACTTGAGCATGATTTCAAACACTGAAAGATTATTATGTTTAAATGTGAATTATGCAATGCGAATAATTACATTTTAACAGTGTCGAATAAATAGGTCTCTTGAATAAGTACTGGGGGCGTTGTTTGAAAGGCGTTTAGCTTACTAGCTTACACGGTGGATAAGCTAAAGTTTAAAAATGCTCTCATATACATGTTAAGATTTAAGAATGACTTAACCAACATCTTATGCATTAAATCATTATATATACTTCAATTCAAAATTAAACTATTTACATCGAAATATTTCAGCTCGGTTAAATAGATAATTTTGTTCTCCATTTGAAACTTACCGCCGTTCAAGCTAGACCCCAACAACCGGCCACAGTACTAAAGTAGCTCAATAACAATTGCTTCGACTAAGAGCATTGTTTTTCGAGCATGCAGTTAGTCCAATACTGTTGTGCTTACCATGATTAACTGTCAGTACATTTCTAGACTGCAATTTGACGAAGTTACCGATTGGTAACTGTGCATGATTAACGTGATTTTCCACAGCAATTTTATGACACAATCCCTAAAATAGAAAAACTATGATTAGAACCCGACCGTATGAACCTACCGTTATTTGATATACCAAAAATATTTTAAAAATGTTGCATGGGTGTATATAATATAACAGCAAGCACATTCGGTCAGATTCACCCTCATGACCAAAACTTTTATATGCATAGGGCTATTCCAATGTGTGTGTGGAGTTATGGGATTGTCAATGAGAATTTAGAATCTATAAAACTTTGTATCAAACACTTTAGCCATTTTTCCTTATATCTTGCCTAGTTCTCAAAATATGTCAACCGAAATAAGAGAGCTAGGGGATATCTTGGATAGTTGCATGGGGGTGTGCAGGGTTTCCAAACGCTTTTATCCCCGAGCCGGCGCGAAGCGCCGTGCGAGGGTACTAATTCCGCTGGGAGATTTATTACACCCGGGTATTGTGACAGAACATAGCGGAATCCAAAGTTGCTCAAATTCTATGTCGTGGACCGTGGACGTTCAATGGTCATGGTACTTGTGCGCATGCGCGGAATGCGAACGCGTGTAGACTGGTAATCAACGAACGTTCTGATTGGCTAAGACAGAAAGTTTGTATTTCAATGAGAACGTCAGCAATTTAACTGTAATTTCGTAAACATTTTTGTAAAAGCGTTTCATAAACTTTGTGCAAAGAAAGTAAAACGAGAAGAAACAAGATATATGAAGCATGACAGATAGCAAAGATGAACGTGGATACAGTAAAAAAAAAGCAGTGTAAGAGGAATAATTCATAATCTGCAAGCTTATAAATGTTTTCAAAGACAAAGGGTACGTGTTTACTTTGTTTATTTCGTATTTGTTTCGCGGTAAGAATGAGCCGTATTTGTATACTTTTCAGCTTTGTATGCCGTTTATTTGTTAAATTTTCAGCTTTTTATGCAAACACATAAACCTGTGAAAGGCTCTTACACCTTTGCTTTAACTTCAAAAAGTGTTTTTCAAAGTGTAATTTGAATTTTGGTATCAAAAATACACACTATATTTATAAAGTATACTGAAACTTTTAGCCGTCGGCGTCGACTGCAATTACAGAGTAAAATAACATTTGCAGTTTTTTCTTTGTCTGTGAAGATTTTGTAGTGTTTTAATCGTTTGAAACTTCGATTTCAAACCGTTACTTAATTGCTGGCAAGGTATAATGCTGCAAAATTAAACGGGCAATATTTACACTAGCTTTATGATTTTTTTGTTGAATGATGGAAACATTAGCTATACTATACTTGGTATATAAAATATAATAAGACTGATTTGAGTTTTGTGTCATTTAATAATATAAGTTTAGGCCAGGTTAACTCAGGAAATTGTGTACTTGGTTTGAAATAGCGAGGGGTTACTGCATGCATGTATTTCTAGTCTAGACATTATCGAAAATCCGTGGATTTTCCTTCATCACTGCATATAAGAAATGATAGTCTATCTGAAAACATTTAAAAGATTCAGTAATTGTTCTTCGGTTACGTCGTTAGAACTGCATTGTAAACAATGTGTATTACCATTCACTTTATAATTTTGATTGGTTAATTTACCTCCAAGTAACTGCATGTAGTCAATAGTCTGAGCATGCGCATTTGGTGAAAGTAGGCTGAATTGGGTTTTAAGTAGGCTTGCTGGATGAGTACCAGGCAAAGCAAGTCATGGGAATCATGCATTTGTTGATCATTGGTCGTTTTGACGGACGCGAGATTTTGGATACGACCTACAAGTTGTTTCTTGTTCCTCCTTATTCATCCAAGTTGCTTTGTTACATGAAGCATAAATGGCGCTGCCATGGGGTAGAAATATTCGACAATAAAGTTCGAAGTGCTGTTGGAATTGCGGCCATAAATGACGTATGAAAATTCGACATAAAAAGAAATCAATGTATTGAGATGCCACCATTATACCATCCCTCCTTCATGGCGAATCTCGTCGTGACAAGACCATGTTGTTGATTGGAGGGATCGGCAATACTGACAAACGTATCAATGAGATCATCGAGTACGATCCTAAAACTAGCCGGAGCAAAGTTCGTTTGGTTCATAGAAAAAGAACGAGCTGGTTGTTCGGCAATCTTATATGAAAACAGGTTTGCTGTGATTGGTGGTTTGGGTGACGATGCAAATGCAGTAGATTGTTTCAACTTTTTATCAAATTCTTGGAAAAAATTACCTCACTCTGAAGGCGTCAAATACTTCAGCAGTGGTTGTGAATAGAGTTCTGGATTCTGAGAACTGCCAACTAGTTATATTACAAATAATGACCGTAAAATAGCAAGAGGTGATATAACCAAAATTTAATCGAATTCGATCATTTTTTAATTAAAAAAAATGTAATTGTAATATCAATTGGGCTTTTCGGCATTTGAAAAGAAAGTATTTCATATTTTTAGTCTAAATGATATGTGTTGGTGCCATAAACATTAAACTCATGTTTTCACATTGGAAATTTTAGTTTGCGCAAAATTCGCTTCCAAACTGTAAAACAATAGCCCGTAAATCATCTCTTCCTGGCCCACGTGAAAGCTCTATAAAAAACCTTTGATTCGCACTTGAGAGAATGTTTCTGAATTTGATATAAAACATACAGCTGTATGTAACTAATGTAAGACAACTGTAATTTACATCTTGGAAACAGTCGATGAAAGTTTATTATGCACTTGTTGGCTGGTGTCAACCACGCATGAAAGCCAAATTTTATCGAAGTATTTAGACAAAAAATTCTATTATAATGCACTAGGGTGAGTTGTTGCTCATTGTGTATAAAACATACTCTGTAAGGCGAATATACAGGTAAGAATAGGTTCATGATTCTTCAGAGCTGTACGACTTCGTTTAAACGATTGAAAAGTGCTATTTTGTCACATCATATGAAACACAATTGAGCTTTGTTATTTCTAATGACCCGAGTATTTTTATGATTAAAAGTTTCATACAGACGCATCAAAGTAAGTTGCAAAACATGCATCAGATTAATTAGCATTACTAATGCCTTTCACGGGTTATTAACCGCACGCCACGTTTACATTTTCGAGAGCGTCTGATGCGCCATCTGGAATCATTATTATGAATTCATAATTTCGCATTTTCTCGGAAGAACAATTCGGAGTTCTCAGTGAAACTTTGAAAACACAACTAACAAATCACTCCGTGTTTTGAAATCTTTCGCCAGACTAAACGGCTAGATGTGACTATATTTTGACGTGAAGAAACATATGGCTTCAGGTTACGACACAGCACGTTTAAAATCATTCTTCGACGAGGGTTTTGTTTGCTCGATCTGCCTTGGCGTTTTTAAAGATCCAATGCAATGTGAAAACAACGAACATTATTTTTGTTCCGGATGCATCATGGAACATCTAGAGAAGACCTCGCAAACTTGTCCAATCTGTCAAGATAAACTGACCGTAGAGACGCTGAGAAAAGCACCGAGAATTGTCGAAGATTGTGTGTCTCGTTATAAGATTGCTTGTGACCACGAAGGAAGAGGCTGTCCTGCGGTTCTCGAGATCGGAGCTCTACAAGCACACATCCGGACCTGCAGCTTCACGCCTGTCTCTTGTTCAAACGATGGGTGTGATGATGTCGTTAACAAACAAGAGACTGAGTTATGTCGTTGCAAGACGGCAACCTGTGATGATTATGGAGAGAGAATGGCCCATGGCATACGACGAGATGTCGATACAACTGCAATTGAAAAGCTTGAAAGTCGAATTGAAAACAGAGTGGCTCATTCTATGAATTGTGATATTGTTGTCATCGCGGGTCAAGATCTCAGAACATTAAAACCTCTATCTTCCATCGAACGATTCAATCTGTTCAACCAAACCTGGACAACACAAACCGAGTTGAAAATAGCTAGACGGGGTCATGCGGCTGTTGTATTTGAGAAGCAACTCCTTGTTTGTGGCGGTTTTACCGCTGTAGCTGGCGATGAAACCACAGATAGTATAGAAGTACTGGATTTGAATCGTCATCCACCAAGATGGACGACGTTTTCTGTCAATCTTCCTATTAAAGTTGCAGCTCACAAGTGCGTCGTTCATGGGAATCATTTGTTGATCATTGGCGGGAATAACGGACGCGAGATTTTGGATACGATCTACGACTTGCTTCTTGTTCCTCCTTATTCATCCAAGTTGCTTTCTCACATGAGGAAGAAACGGTTCGCACATGCCGTAGAATTATTCGATGACAAAGTTCTCATTGTTGGTAGATTTGGGATGAAAAATGAGGTGGAAATATTCGACATAAGAAGAAATCGATGCATTGAAATGCCCCCATTGCCATGCTCTATTTGGGGAATGGCGACGGTTCGTCGTGATGAGACCATGCTGTTGATTGGAGGGATCCGTGGGGAAGGGAGAAACAGCAATGAGATTATTGAGTATGATCCTAAAACTGGTCAGAGCAAAGTTCTATTGGTCATGGAAAAAGAACGATTGGCTTGTTTAGCTGTCTTAGCTGAAAACAGGCTTGTTGTGATTGGCGGTAGCGTTGAGGGCGATGCAAATGCAGTGGATTGTTTCAACTTTTCATCAAATTCTTGGAAGAAGTTGCCTTCGCTCACCCAGGAGAGATACCTTGCTTCAGCAGTTGTTGTGAATACTAATAGTTTTCTATTTTGTAGTTACGTTTGAAAGAACGACCGTAAAATAGTAACTGAAGTGATATACGCAAAATATAATCGAACAGACATTATTTGTCGATCATTTAATTAAGAATATATAATCGTAATATAATTGGGTTTTTGCCATTCCATAAGAAATTAAATTAAAATTATTTTTAGTCAGAATAATAAATTTCGTTTGCGTAAAATCGAACAGACATAAGTCATGAGACATTTGATTAAGAATATATAAACGTAATATATACTATAAGCGGGTATAATTCGGCATTCCACAGGGAATTCTTTTTTATTGATTTGTAGTTAGGTAGAATAAAAAACTATTACAGCTGTATTAAAACATTACACTTAGCATAATCCCGGCTATAATTATCATGAATTCCATGCACAAGGTTTTGGTTTCCGAAACATTTCTTTCTAAATTTAAAACAATATCCTGCATGCTTTATAAATCACCTGCTCCCCCCTGGCCCCACTTAAGACCCTTTCATTATTCCTGAACTTTCATTTAACAAATCACCTCCCACCAATAAAATTGGGCCCATCCTATAAAAACCTTATTCATGAAACCTGTAGTGGAGGACAGAGTTGGTCAATCAGAGTCGCGTATTTCTGAGTTAACAAGGGTTTAACTTTTCAAAATGTACATAGTTGAAAAGTTTTGTACAACTGACCCCTGTTCGTTTTTTAGTGTGTACCGTAATGTCAACGGTTTGTACAATTGACCCCGGTTCGTTTTTTACAGTAATGTAAACGGGCCTCAAGATTCAAAGAATTGGCAAAAGGGTTTTAACTATACGTACTTTTTAATGAAACAAACTAAATTTTCGTTGCCCATGTACCCATTGACGAAAAAATATAACAATCAACTCACTTTGTGATGGTTATGATCCACAAGACCGCCGATAATGTAGGCTTTCGTCAGGTCAATGTCTGTAAAAAGAATAATTTATTAGTGTTACAAAGCTAGATGCTTTTGGCCTCAGCAAATATAATCAATATACGTTGTCCCGTGGGAATTTTGTAGGATATTTCGGGCGATTTCAGGTGGCGGGCTGAGAAACGAATTACGTTGGAGAGAACTCGCTGAGTAATTTCCCGTGATATTCTGCAAAGCATTTAAACATCGCAGATACTGGTGCTTAATTATGAAGTTTCAACCTCTGAAGAAAATCTAATCACTGCAAAGAGTATAACTTTAAAAAGTTGAATTTTTCTTCTGAATACGCATTCTGCAATCTTTTGACAGGTCATCATACACATCTCACAGTTGTGAAATGGCCATTTTGAGGCTTAAAGTAGCTATATTAATTCAGACGATTCGTTTATGCCGTGCGCAAGCTTCATATGAATCTTTCGTGCAAGTAATATTTTATTTCAGTATTAATCAACAAATTACGACAGCTGATATTCGGATATATCGCCGTATATCGCGCTTACGTTATTCGCATTTGCTGCAACGGTATATAGATTATTTTTTTTAGTATGAATTTCGAGGTGTCTATTGATTTGAGCCCGAGGTAATCACATCAAGCTCGGTGAATACAAGCTTTTATAGGCTTCTAATCACCTCGTCTTGGGCGACTAATTGCTAAATATCACTCATATTCACCGGTAAATACGATTCGCGAACTTCGTACGACTCTACACGCAAAGACAAAATGAAGAGAACAGTGTTGTTATCAGCGTGAAATCAAGCAATTACCAATTCTGGTGAGGAATAATGAACCGTATTCTCGACGAGAAATGTACTTAAAATACAAAACTTCTGTAAAATGTATGTATTTTAACAAACCTTTTAAAACGTTATCGGAGTCTGATGTAAGATAGACAACATCGTCTTTCTTGAAGACATCAAGGTATCCTTTACTTTGAACGTGAATCTACATAAAAACGAAGAGTTGGTATAGCCTCCGTTGAAACTAAAACGGTTGGATATAGCACGTATAGCACGCCTATCACAGAAGCACAGAACAAATATATATTGCTACATGTTTTTCACTATACACGAGGCTCTCACTTTCGTTATTTTCAAAATGAATAGCAATGGGAAAACACTATACAATCTATAGTATATATACGCTCAATTTATTGCCATTGGCATTGCACGAATAATGAATCGAGTGTTATATGAATGAGGTTTAGTTATTTGCATTTAGGTACTGCATGGAGCTCGGGTTTTTTTTAAAGGAAAGCTTAAGGGGTTGTCGTGATGACACGGTTTACTGAGAACTGTACTTTTCAGTTTCAACTGTGTCTGCGAGTTATGTACATCTCGCAAAAATTATCAATCTACGAGAGACAACCTGTTTACATAGGATAAACTATGACATGTATGCCTATAGGCTATAGGACTGATCGAGACATTCTGTTTTGACTAAGGAAAACCCACGTGATTTTAAATGTGCTATGTAGCAAACGCTATTATCAGCAGGCTGTCTCTTACAGAGTGTCTCAAAAGCATTAAATATTGAGCCAAACGATTTGATTATTAAACAGCAAGAAAGAGGCGTTATTTAGGTTTCTAATAGTTTTTGTTCCATAATCACTAGAAATGACCAAATTCGAAGACCATATTCTTTACTTTACAGGCTGGGAATTGAACAGACAATCTGATTGGCGCAAACACGCTCACATAAATTCACCTTTGTTTCGTCTTGCCTTTAATCGGGCAAATTATATTTCCATGACTAATTTTCATTTTAAAAGTATTTTATAATTTCTTGCTGTTATGAACTGAAGAAAAATATCACTGGGAAGCTAAATAATTGCTCTTTCATACTGCATAAGAATTAAATCATTACTCAATATTTCCTTCGTCTAACATAGACCGGGGAGACGGGGGGCTGCAAATGTAACTATTTTGGCCTCTAAAATTAGTGAAATAAAAGTCACACAGTAACTAGCTATAACATTTGGGACTTAGCTACTGTAGCAACACTCTCTGATACGCTCTGCAGGCCCTGCCTAAATACAGTTTATCGTATCATATAACGCGCGTACACATATATTCAACCAAAATCGGAAAATAACACATTTGTCTCGTCTACAAAACTGATACACAGTAACAGTATACTGCTCAGAATACACCCTTGCACGGGTCCTGTCCATAAAACGAGTGTCCATTATTGGACTGCCATTTGTCCATAAATGGAGAGTTTGAATGCGTGCCACATAAACAGGCATTAAAATAAGCCACAAAGCTAACGATACGTAATTTGACGCCTGCGTTTTTTCGAAAACAAAAAGGATGTTCAACGGTCTGGATAAATTACCTGTTCTTACTTACATCCCAATTTTTGTATTCTTTGTAGATTTCCTCGGTAATCGATTGGATATTACCCGCAAAACTGGTTAAATAAAGCTAAAGTAATAAAGGAAAAATAATGTAGCTACTCTTCAATTGCAGTTTTATAGAGGTTAAAAAAAATGACATCCTATTTTACCCTTCATATGTCCTCCTAAAGGTTGGGGGGAGAGGGTAGAGTTAGGCAGAGGCAAAGTGATGCAGGCAACATAACTTGCCCTGGGCTAAAGATGGGCACAAAAAAGATTAAACATTGCCCACAGAATAAAAAAAGCCTCTGTAATGACCTACAGAGTGAACTATATGTTTAACATTGGAACAGGGTTGTAGGGCTGGGAAGAACATCTCTATATATTCAAGAAATTCACAACACCCCTGATGTACAATAGGAGTTTGTACACACTCTTTTCAAGGCAATACAGCTGCATAATGTGCTTATTTTATTATTACTTTAACTTCAAAAACATTACCTGTACAGGGTTAGGGGCTTTCCTATTCAAAGCATAGCAGGATTTCACTTGTTTTAAAAGCTTCTTAATTGACTAGAGAAAGAAAATTAATGGCTAACTAAGCAATTTCCACGTAATACAAAAGAAATATTAACTGAAACCAACTTACAGTGTCATCCATGAAGGCTTCAAATGACATGTCAATGACAATCCTCACAGGTAAAGCCTCATCACAATCCATTTTCTTGATCCCTTTCCGTCTTGAAGCTGAATAAATTGGACAATGGGCTTTTGAATCACACCACAACTCCAATACACTCATTTTTTACCACAATTTTGAGAGGATTTACCAGGGGCACAACACTCCAGAATGTCAGAAGTATGCTTTTGAGTAAATTGTACCACTGATCCTTTTAGCAAATTGAAGGCTTATTTCCGTTTAGCCCAATGAATGTGTACATGGCCTAGCAGTTAGGGGTAAGAGTATTTTTAATAATCTCTTAGTTAAAGATAAACAAATACCAACTTTATATTTTGAATTTGAAATTCATATATAGATATACTGCAAGGTACTTGAAAGAACTATTCATTCATATGTACAAAGGTACTATAGTTTGTGCCAATTGTGCCATATTGAAATATCTCTAGGAGGGATCGAGTTTTCTCTGCCCCCTCCCCGAAATTAATGCGTATAGACTCTCAATGCAAACTCTTCCCCTACCTCTATAAATATAATAGTACATTGACATTTAATAATGTTGAAGGCTAGTGATTCTGTCACATGTGGTATGTTCTAATTTTCCAATGCTTCAACTTACACCTTGACTTAGGTCCTGGTAACCCTTCTTCTTTAGCTTTTTTTAACCTCTCCTTCCTTTCCAACCTTAAAAATCAAAACACATTATATAGTGCAGAATATTAAATACAATCAAAATCAGTCCATGCTTGTCACTGGAGTTGAAAATTTACAGTTAAGGTATAAAATATATTCTCAAGATTTCTTGTTTATTTGAAATTTGTTCATTTTGCTTTAACATTTTGTCTAAAAACAGCAAATTATGTCTAAAAACAGCAAGTGATGCTATTGCTATTCTGCATAGTAAACTTCGTTAATTTCCTCATCTCTCAGCCTAGATGTTTAAAAATGCCAGTGTACATCATGTAATAAGCCTGGAAACCATTAGTCAATGTGCAAGTTGTGCTAATCTGATGACAAATATGGGGCAACTTGTAAACAATTATGAAACTTGATAAATGAAAAGACTTGTTACAATACTATTCGAACAAACATGATGTACCGGTAGCAATATATCGCTACAATCTTGTGTTAGCAAGTTTATGGCAATGTTGTTATATATATATATATATATATATATATATATATATATATATATATATATATATATATAACACAAGATGAGAAAACGCAGGTTACTTCATCGAAATTTTATCGAAATTTTATTGTGTTATGCCGCTCTGCATTAGCATTGAGCACTCTACCCAGACGATTTTGTATGCGCTAGTTTCTATCTTCACGATAGTTTCTATCACTACACCTGTATATATATATATATATATATATATATATATATATATGTACATATATATAAATATATATATATCATCACTGCCAGACGTATCAGACATGCCAGAACAATCTTGTTACAAGTTTGATAATGCCATTGGACTTATTACAATTTGTTATTTGTTGGGAACAAATCTTGTTGCAAGCTTGGATGTGAACAAACTTGTAAACAACTTGTTTGCAGACTTATTACAACTTGTATGCTTTTGTGTGTGTATACAATGTTGTTTAGAAACTAAATTTTCTCTGAAAAATTTGCAGGGAAATTAATTGCCACTTTGATGAGATTACATCAAATTTGCCAAGACATGATATCTTGTTGTCACACAAAAAATTTTCAGTTGTTTGCTACAGATTTGGCCAAGGATCCCCTACATATCGTGCAAATGATGAAGGAAAAACATATAAAATGTGTAAGTTTGCAATCACCAGTATTTAATATAGTTGAAAGGGGATGATTTTGATATTTTTCATTTTGATCAATACAAAGCCAGATCTAGACAGTCGAAAGGTGAATTTGCTGCAATGCTTACTTTTTCTTTTCTTTCCTCTGCAGCCATTGTTGATGTTTGAGCAGGCGCTTTCGTTTCCTCTTCGACAAAGTTTCTTCTGCCTGAACATCGGGAGTCGCAATTGGTTTAATTTCTTGGTTCGTACCGAGGTCTGGTCTATTATCTTTCTCTGTATGTTTCGATCCGTTATCCAGGCCGGCGAATTCTGCCATGATTTCTTTTTAAAAGGCCGAACATGAACTTTAAATGTTCTCGCGAGCAAATAATGCCATCTTTGACACTATGATCTTTCAGACATTTGATTATTTGAAAATCACAATCAAATGAATCAATAGTCAGATCGCATAATGATATTTTCGTTGCTGATCAGGCTTCCCTCATTGCGGGATATTCTTAGCCCACAATCAGGCGTCTCTTTGGCAACGCAATTTATTCCAATTAGCCTTTCTCATGATGACGATGTGCCGCCATTTTTCACAGTAACTCGGAGACCTTGCATGATATTTCTTTAAAACTTACTATGATCATGCCTGCTCTTCTCTTGCAAAAACCGAGTTTCAAGTCGAGATCGAAAGACCATGTGACTTGTCTGTCTCGGCGCATGGATTTGTGACAACAAGGTAACTTTGATGGGTTACTTTGGGAATGCAGTCTGAACCATCCAGTCGACACTGCTTGCTATTAAGACCTACGATCCCCGATAGCGTTAATGGCATGAACACTTGCAACCCAACTCGTTATTGGAGCAGATA
Organism: Dendronephthya gigantea; assembly: GCF_004324835.1. Lineage (NCBI taxonomy): Eukaryota > Metazoa > Cnidaria > Anthozoa > Malacalcyonacea > Nephtheidae > Dendronephthya > Dendronephthya gigantea. Next base: position 1,090,575 of record NW_021163069.1, read on the forward strand.
AGACCACCAGCTTAGAGGCCTTCTTAGCGTGTCACTTAATTAATACCTCTGGGCAAGAACCCTGGCGTCAGACCGATTGGGATTGGAGAGGTTCTACGACGTGGATAATTGAAAAATCAATTGTCTTTGCCATCAAGCCACAAATAATGGATAGCGCAGGAGACGTACAGCTATGCGCAGGACAACAATCAGGCTGCGAGGCTGCTGTTCCCACCATCAGTCAAAGATTTTTTAAGAAGAAGAAACAGACCCTGTCTTACTGGTGGACGCTACCAATGCGTTCATTTCCATCAACCGCAAGATCATGTTACATAACGAATGATTATTATTCCATCATGATTCTACGAACGAATAACCGCACCCCCTCACAAACTCAGGGCCTTAGCTATCTTAGGCAAATTTAGCAAAATTGGCAAAATTCTGATGGTATTTCGACTTTATAAATACAAACGAGTGAATTAGTTACGGATGTTTAATCATCGGAGCATTCGTACCTTATGACTCGTTCACATATATCAAAAAAAGAAAATTGCAAATAAAATGGTAGCAAAAATCGCAGATGTAACCGGATCTCTGCGTAACAATAGCTGATAATAGCGTACGTTATATGACATTAAAAACGTTTTTGCCTTTTGGCAAAAATAAGCTGAAAGGACAGTAATTTCACACCGGTGTGTCGTTGGAGTGCCATATTATTTTGAAAAAATGCGACTACATAATTTGATGTCAGCATGCATGGCCACCAAAATAGCTCGGCTTAAACCACAACAAAATCTGACAACTTCTGAGAATGATATGCAAAATATTCATTAAAGCCTAAGAAATTGGCCTCTAAATTTGATTTAGTAGCACATTTGGGATAAGAATATTTTTGGAATAAGCTCAGGAAATTGAGGAAAAAACTAATACTTCTCAAGATGCATTAATGAGTAATGCCCACACGTATATTTTAATCGCCATGCACTTGGCCGCTGAAAAAGATGATCTTATTTAAAAGCTATAAGGAATTGAATCGAATTAAAGTCCTAGATTTATATCTGTAAAATATTAACCATTTTTATGCTGTTGTTTGGTCGACTGCAAGTTGACAAAATTTCAATGGCGTGAACATGTCATTTTCAACGATGAGAAATAGTCCGGATGTAAATTTGTCCTTATTTAAGTTATTTCTGTATGGAAATCTGGGTCAGATTACACATTGATTTTTTGCTTGCATGAAAATTTATTATGCCGCAGGTACGGCATAATTCTAATCAAAGTCAACAGTAATTAAAGGAAATGCTGCCGTCTGTAGGTCTAGAGTTATAGATAGCAAAGAAATTCTTTCGTAAAGCTCTTCGCCATTTTGACACCAAATGTGACGATCCCGTTTCAATTACAATACAACCATTGGCGACTGCCGCGAATTCCGTTGCACCGACATTCCCAGTCCCAGAAGTAACAGTCGTTACTGTTAGGAGCAATACAACGGCCGCCGGAGCTGTATCCAATGCACTTGCACTTATTTAAGCATTTCCGCGTAGCGAGGCGTAAAAAACCACCCACCATCGCATAAGGACTTTGTTGAATAGCAACCTTCCTTGTACGCCCGAGCTCGTGGCAAAAAAGCAAGAACGCCAGACAAAGCTACGAATAGAATCAACTGGATTCTTGTAGTAGACGCCATTTGAACTGAAAAAAAAATCAAAATGAGCTTTCATTATATGCACCGCCTTTTTGTGATTGCAGGAAAACATCTGTGCACGCGCAAAAATTAAGAAATATGCCGAAAAATGAGAACATCATCTATTGAAAGTTGTAACAAAAGATGCATATTAATGCACTAGATGGTGCCTTGCGAAATGCGAAGGTACTAATTCCGCCCGGAAAATTTTACAAGTACATCCCAGTTAACTCAAGTAAGACTGGAACGCCACTCTGTCGGAAGTTTGAAGCCAAGATGGTGAACACTGAAGCCTCTCTTGTAGGTATAATCCAGGCCTCCACGAGGAAATTTCGTAGGTAAAATGGCGGCAATTTTTATTTTTCCTTTGAAATTTCTGCGCCATAGGCGTAGATCATACCTACAAGAAAGGCTTCACGATCCGCCATCATGGCTTCACTCATTAATGAGGGAAAATCAGAGAGTGAGCGTTCCAGTTTTATTTCAGTTCACTGGTACACACGGGTTGCGAATGATAAATTGAAGTTATATGCCATTATGTTACAGACGTTGATCGTTTTCTGAGTTTTGCGTTTCTCCGAATTTAAGCTGTACTAAAACATTTTCGATTTTAAAGCAATTTATTGTGTTAGAAGAGGCAATATTTTTGTAATTTTTGTTGTAACACTTTGATGGTTGAATTTGATTGCTAGAGTTGTAGATGATAAAAAACCTTACTTATATATACTGGAATGCCCATCATTCACTACGTGCTAGGGTATTAATTCCGCCGGAAGATTAGGAATTACACCCGGAACCCAGGAGAACATAGCGGAATCAAAGTTGTCCTAATTCTATGTCATGGACGGTGGACGGTCCACGTTCGACTGTTTTGTCAGTTATACCTCTAAGACATGTACGGTTTTCCAAAAAAAGAGTTTTTTAATGTAGGTTTCGTAAAAATATTTATCGAAAATCGAAAATATCGAAACAACGGTTTTTCACGGCAAAAAACTAATATTGTTTTGGAAAACCAGGGGGAAGAACGCTGCTGTAGCGGGCTCAGAATTAAGCCTGTTCAGTGGTAAATACCATGGGCAAAGGGAACCATGTGGCGTAAGCAGACTGCGCACTGCGCAGAAGGTGAAGTCCGCCATGTTTTTGCGGGCAAAGAGATCGCTGCGAAGTTACCGAAAAATGAGGAGCAAGTTCCTCCAGGAATTTTAATATAGCTCGGTGGAAATAATTCATAATCTGCAAGCTCATAAGTGGTAAAAAAGGGGACGTGTTTACTTTGTTTATTTCGTATTTGCTTCGCTGTAAGGATACAATTTATTTGTATAATTTTCATCTTGGTATGCCGTTTTGCATAGGCATAACCCGGTGTGAAAGGCAAAAAGTGTTTTTGAAAATGTAATTTAAATTTTGATATGACAAATATCACCACTACACTTCATAAAACTTTAAGCCGTCGACTGTATTACAGAATAAAATATCATTTCAGGCTTTTTCTTTGTCTCTGAAGATCTTGTACTGTTTTAATCGTTTGAAAGCCATTACTTAAGTGCTGCCATGACATATAATGTAGCAAATATTGCCAATGTTTACACTAGCTTTATAATTATTTTGGTACCGAATGATGGAAACATTAGACTACAAGAACACTAGACTATAGATGACAACAATACTAGAATTACAAATTTTAAGTGAAATGCTGCGAGTGAATACACGTAGTACCTTTATCTTCCCCATTCATCTCTTGGGTATTCTTTAGGATAGTAATGGCAATATTTCGTGTAAAAAACTTAGACTCGTTTAATTTATATTATGATATACGCGTATACAATATTTTATCGCGGTTATGCTGATGAGAATTCTCTCCCGAGTTGAGATCGCACATAAGTTACATAAATGAGAATGTGAAGTATCACGCATTTGCATAGGATGAAACCACTGTTCTATGGTACGTGTGCTCAAAAAGTCATCGTGACAAACCAAAATCGCTGAAATCGAGATGCACGTCAAGAATGTTATATATATGAAATATAATATAGCCTGATTTGACTTTATAATTTAGGGTAAATCGGGAAATTGTGTACTTGATTTGAAATAGCGAGGGGTTGCTGCATGCATTATTTCTAGTAATAAATAAGATATTAAAGTGGAAGTCAAGTCCTTTCTTCGCATCGGTTCCATTGAGGCATGCATAAATATGCGAGGGCCCTCGAATGGAAAAATGTCAAAATTTCACATTAAGATTCAACGCTTTGCGAAAATCAAGTCATATTCTTTTCGCATATTTTGCATAGGAGATGTTCCCCAAATCCAAAAATACCCTTTTTTGCGTTGTTTTAGACCGCGTCAAATAAGCCTATCCTTTCACAAAAACCATATGCGCTTAATATCTGAGAGCCATTCTCCTTACTTTTGCAATGTATGTCTATACTTCTTCACGAAATGTTAGCTTGGCTTGAATGAAGTCTTGAATGATCAAAAGCCCAAAGTGGAGAATGTTTTATACAATCTCACCGGATGTCGAAGTTCACGAGCCACGATTTCCTTCAGCTAGATCAGATTATAATGTTCACAATATCCTTCAGGCTTCAGCCTAATGCTTCAGCCACACCGGACGGCTTTATGTGTTCACAGAATCCTTAACAGCTTTAGGTCATACTCTAACAGTACTTGGACATAATCTATTTATATGAGTACTTGGACTTAATCTACTTCTCCAAAGCAATGTTACTGAACGATTATAAAACATTACATTTAAGCCGAGGTAACCGCGCCACCTGGAGCGAGACAACCAATGGCATTAACTTAGTCGTACCTAGAATAAACACCACAGCTTACCAAAATAGCTATTATTGCATGATGCCAAGAATATACAACAGTTTACCACAAATATATGAGGAAAATAAGTGAATCAAGTGTAGAGACTATACGTTGACCCCCACTGCAGTCAGAATTTTCGCGAGGCGCAGGTCCGTTGTGAAAGCAGAGAACTTTTGGGAAACAATAAGGCCAATTTCTTTCTTTCCAGTCACTTGTGCGAGGAGTTTGTTTTCTTAGCTATCTTAGGCAAGTTTCGTAAATAAGTAAAATTCTGATGATATTTCGATTTTATGTGCGATTTTCTTCTTTACATAGATACGAACGAGTGAGTTAGTTATGGATGTTTAAGTAGGAGCTCGTACACATCCGAGCACTCATAACTTATGACTCGTTCACATCGATCTAAAGAAGAAAATCGCAAATAAAATCGCAGATGTAAACGGGATCTCTACGTAACAATAGCTGATAACAGCATAGCTACTTTATTACATTAAAGACATTTTGCCTTTCGCGGGCAAAAAAATAAGCAACCTGAAATAATTTCACAGCGATCTGTTATTGGAGCGCTATAATATTATTTAAAAATATGCGTCTTGGTTTAAACCACAACAAATTAATCTGAATATCCATGCAGCATCCTTCGACTGTTAACAAGCAATCCAAGTTACAAATATATCGCTGTCTGTACAAATCACATTTTTGAGAATACTTTTCCCCTATCAGACGAATAAAATTTTAGATTTGTTTATGGGGAAAATGTCTTACGTAACAATAGCTGCATGATAATAGCATACGTTAATTATTACATTAAAAATGTTTTTGCTTTTGGGCAAAAAAATAAGCTGAACGGGCAATAATTAATTCAATGCGATCTGTTGTTGGAGTAATATATATATTATTTAAATAAAATGCGTCTATAGCATGACCGCCAAAAAAGCCAAACAAAATCTGCCAACTTCTATAAGAATGATATGATACGCTGAATATTCATTAAAGCCTAAATTGGTCTCTAAAAAATTTGATTTACTAGCACATTTGGGATAAGAATATTTTTTGGAATTAGCTCTATAATTCAATAAAAAACTAATACTTCCAAGAAGCATTAATGATAAAACCTACAGTATTTAATCCATGCACTTGGCCGCTAATAAGATGAACTTAAAAACTAGGTAATTGAATCGAAAGTCCTAGATTTATACCTTTAAAATATGAACCATTTATTAATGCTGTTGTTTCTAAATTTTCTCGGCTAAGTTTACAAAATATATATGAATACCCTGAACAAATCATTTTCGAAGATGACAAATAGTCCGGATGTATATGTTTGTCTTTATTCCTGTACGGAAATCGGTCATTGCTAACCGTCGTATTTATACTCATATACATTAATGACCATCTTAAATTTTTAGAACTTCTGATGGGGTGCTCAAGGGAGGACGGCGTTCTTTAAAAAAATATATTTGTGCATTGTGCGCAAGAAGAGCTTCAAACAAAAAATATTGACAGCCGGCATTTGCCATTTTTATATAGAAAACAAACTCCTTGCACAAGACACTGGAAAGAGAGAAATTTGCCTTATTGTTCCAGCAAAATTCTCTGCATTCACGACGGACATGAGCCTTGAGAAAATTTTGAAGACCGTTTAACAATAGCGTCTTCAACAAATCTGACTAGGCGTTGATTAAGCCGGTCGCATTTAGTGCGGCGCTAATTTGGGGGCGTTAAATTACACATTGATTTTTTGTTTGCATGAAAATTTATTGAAAATACAACAATTTTTACCGCAATTTTTACGGCATTAAGTCTAATCAATATCAACAATAATCAAAGAAAATGCTCTAATTCTAGATAACACAGAAATTCTTTCATAAATCCGTTCGCCATTTCGACACCAATTGTAATAGGGTTCAACATCAGAGAAACGATCCATTCATTTACCATATCCACACCACCACGATTGTCTTTTGCCGTAACTTCCGTAGCAGTGACACGAATAGGCATAGCCAGTTGTGGAACACTTAGCTCGAGTCAATACGCAATTGCCGCCATCGCGACCCAAGCACTTGCATCTCTTATCGCACGGGTACACAAGGAAGCTAGGTGCAATCCCTTTACTCCATCCGGAGCATCTACTCCATGTCTCCCAGCAACCTGCAGATTCTCCTCGTGGCAAGAAAGCAAGAACGCCAAACAAGACAACGAACAAAATAAACTGGATTCTTATAGTAGAAGCCATTGAACTGAAAATAAACATCAGAATTAGCTTTCATTATATGCACTGCGTTTTTTTAAATTCAGGAAGACATCTGTTCACGCGAAAAATTAGAATAGCAGCTATTTAAAGTTGAAACAAAAGAGGCAAATTCATAGCACAAAAGAAGTTTAAAACAGTAAAACTTCAACTCGGAGATATTCTCCAAATCCAAAAACACCATCTTTTGCGTTGTTTATCTCATCACAAAAACCGTATGCGTTTAATGCCTGAAAGACACCCCCCTTACCTTTGCAATGAATGCATATACTTCTTCACGAAATGTTAGCTTGGCTGGAATGAAGCCTTGACTGATCAACAACGCAAAGTGGAGAATGCCTTTTACAATCCCACCGGATGTCGAAGTTCACGAGTCACGACTTCCTTCAGCTAGATCCGATAATAATGTTCACAATATCCTTCAGGCTTCAGCTCAATGCTTCAGCCACACCGGATGGCTTTATGTGTTCACGGCATCCTTAAACCTTTATATTATGCATCAAAGCTAAACCTTCAATAAAAGGTCATACTCTATCAGTACTTGGACTTAATCTACTCCTTCGATGAAAACATGACATTTAAGCCAGTCAGGTAATCGCGCCACCTGCAGCGAGACAACCAATGGCATTAACGTAGTCCTAGCTAGAGTAAACACCGCAGCTTACCAATATAGCTATTATTGCATGATGACAAGAATATACAACAGTTTACCAACAAATATACGGACGTTACCATTATATTATTTGTACCTACCTTACCTAGATCGGACGTTACCATGCATTAGACAATTTAGTGATTATTGATACCATTAGACAATTTAGGGATTCATATTCCAGAGTCCAGACTATTTCGAAAGATGACAATTCTTGAGTCTAGATCTATTTTAATGTGCTTAAATTCCTTTCCCTGGATGATTGTAGTATAGAGCATGCAGGCACAAATTTGTGAAATTAGGAAGAAACAATGTATTTGTATGCTACGATTTCCACGAAGAAAATGCGCGAAACACAAATGATATTGCATGGCGAGATACACACCGCACATTATGTTTATTGTTCACCAGTGAAAAATGATAACGAATATTAACCATATTACAAGGATTCATTTTTTATTTTCCAAATTTTGATCCCAACAAGCAAATACCGCGTATAAAGGGACCGCTTCAGTGAGTGACTGAATATTGCGTAGTACTACCTATACTATGGATTATACCCTATGACCATGTGGTGAGTATCTCTACATTTCTTTAACGAATTATATTGTGATAAAAAGTTAATTAATGGTTTATGCGTTGACAGTATGTGCGAATGTTTAAGCATTGTCCTTCAAACTTGTTCATGAACAAAAATATCAATATGAACAAACATGATCTCTAAGTTGCCATATTAATTTGCATATAGCATATGCCATGAAGATTATTTAAGATTTTGTACAGTTCTTAACAGATCATGTACATGTGATGTTTTACAACATTTTACACTATCTATTATTGCTGTAATTAATTGCAAATTATCTAAATCATCACAAATTGGTTGCATACAGTCTGCCATGAACTCAGTTCTAAGCTGTTATGATTTCTGGTTGGGATAAATACACTGTGGTATACACACATCTTAATTTTCACAGCAGTGTATTATAATTATATGAAACATCATTGCTCCCGGAGTATGCCAGACAAAAGTCAAATAAAGAGTGCATTGTTGATATATCTAATTATTTTTATGTGGAACCAAACATAATCTGCATAATCTCTCTTTGCGAGTGTTCAAAATGGAAAGATGATTAAATCTCGATTGTTGCGTCTGTGAGCGTTGCCAGGTTTTTATTCTTCTTGCTGTTGAGAAAGATCTTTCTCCTGTCACACTCGTGGCAGGATTAACGTGGATTAGTTTACACACTGTAATGACCTGGTCAATAAGCTGTTGCTCGTGGCTTTGTAGCTCCGCGTGACCCCATTTAAGATATCTTGAAAACACCTCAACTCTACGTCTTTTACGAGCACTCGAAATGTGCATAATTGCGCAGTTAGAGAATTCACATTAACGTCCGTGCTAAATTTCGACGTAAGATCCTCGATTTCCTTCTAAATATCTTCTCCTTTAGCAGGAGGATTTCTAAACTGGCATAAACTAGAAATGCAGGCTGACTAAAACGCTCCTTTACGGAAAAAATTAAATGGTCCACAACTTCAAAATAGATCTTTCTGTTATGAACACGAAAATCTGGGACTAGTTGTCAAATAAAAATCCAATTTCAGGTTGAAACAATGTCAGAGCCACCATAGGCAGCCCAGAAATGTTTTCGTTCTCGTGGCGCTCGCGCGTGTGCGTAGACTCGCGTACAGGAGCTGCAGTTCTTATAACTAAGCATATAATCGTAATATTTCGACCAATTTCTATTCCAAGAACCCTTCTGAGCGCTCATTGGTGCAATTTGCCCGAGGGCACGAGATCAGAACCTCCTTAGACACAAATGGGTGGACTAGATGAAAAAGACACGACTCAGGAGAAAAAGTGCGACTCGACGATGAAAGGCATTTGAAAAGCAGACAATGACGGACAGCTTATTTATAGGTTTGCTACATTTTAAACTAACTAAATGAAGATCAAATTCGCTATAATATTATCATCGGTTAGATATGAAATTTAATCCAAGGTGGGATAAAATCGTGTTCACGGATTAAGTGGAAGTTTTAAAAAACTTCGATTGATTAAACCCGGATAAAAACGGGTTGGTTGCGTAGTGTAAACGAGGGTTAAGAATTCGAATTTGGTTCCGTTTCTACTCTTATAATGGGCATCTGTCAAAAGTGGACCGTGTCAAATTAAACCGATATTTAAGTAGACTTACCACCATACACCTAAAACAGTCAGCATGCCATTTCTGATTGATAGCCTCCATCCAGCGATCACCGGCCCTGATGATCTGTTTACAAGAATACCATTTCACGCAGAATAATTCTTTATAATCTTGACTGCAATATGGGTCGCCATTTTCTACGTGAAAACCTTCACCTGCTAACTGCTTCCCACAGTGAGTGCACGTGAAGTGCTCCTGATGGTAGACCTTTCCTAATGGGTTTACACTTACCCTAAATGAAAAAAAATATTGAATATAAGAAGGTTTTGTCGGAAAAGAAAACGTCAGAGAAAACGTATTATAATTCAAATTCATGAGAAGGAGGTGAGATACTATGGATAACGCGGGTCTGCAGACGATGGAGTAGGCTTTTTTTAGACTCTGCTTAAATATTTTGCGAAATTCTGGGCTGCCTATGGAGCTACAGTTCTTATAACTGCTAAGTTCTTATAACTGCTGCCAGGTTGATTTATATATGACCCCAAAATTTGCGCACATCAGCCCTTTTTTAAAGGAACTTCATTAGCTTCCTGTTAAATTTCGGATTGAATTCAAGATTCTCTTATTAACCTTTCAAGTAATCCATGGACTAGCTCCTCAGTATTTGCGTGATCTAATTCGAATCAGAGAACCGCGAAATTATTACCTGCGAATAAATAATGAAGTGCTTCTGGATGTACCGCCTCAGAATTCATTCACTCAATCGGAGATAGAGTTATGGAATCGTCTTCCGAAATAACTCAGAAATTTAAAAATCGCAAAATTTTGACCAGTGTCTATCCCGACAACCCTTCTGAGCGTTAATTGGCTAAAAAATAGCCCGAGAGCACGAGATCGGAAGCTCCCTAGCGCTAGTCGCGACAAAAATGGCAGGACTAGACGAAAAAAGGCGTTTAAAAAGCAGACGACAGACAGATTATTTATAGTCAAATGTGGTATTACAACTGCCTAAATAGACAAAACACTTCTCGACGTTTCGACCTGAGGGCCTTCGTCAGGAGAGTTAGTATGCAAATAAATAGGGGAGATTACCCGATTGGATGGTTAGGTGTTAGCTCATTCGCTCGCGGGAGGGTTGGTTTGGAACGAGTGCTGTAACTTGAAGCCAGGTTGAGATCCCTACGGAATCTTAAGCTGAGCACCTCCCTGGTGAAAGCTACTCCTTCACACCAACTTTGTTGGTGGAAAAGACAGACACATGAAGGGAGTAAACAAAGGCAGAAAAGAAAGACATTTACTAATAGAACTTTGCCACAAGCTGCTGTTGTCGACGTTATCGCTCATTCGCCGACGGGTTGTTAATGCCCTCTGCAGGCTCTGCTCCGCACCTTGCCTCCACTCGCCACTCCCATTCGGTCACGTGGTTTGCCTGACGTCGCTGAACCGGTTTCCTCTTTGTTTAAAATTTAGTTAGAATTCTCAATGGGCTCGTACGACGTTACTTATAAGATGGCTTATAGTAGATTGGAAAGGTCGCTGTCAACCGAATTAATGCGGCAGCACAAAGATCTTTTAGAAAGTTAAAAATAACGATTACAAAATCATGCAAGAGAAAAATAAAACGAGGGAAGCTTTACTCGACCATATCACTTCCCGATAAGGTGTGGCAAACAGGGATTCGAAACAGTTAAAAAACTTGTTGCGAAGATTTAAAGGCTTGCACCAAAAAACGACACTACCGATTGAGAAGAGAGAGTAAGTTGAATGGTGGTGGTCCTTCATCATCGAAACAAGTCGATGAAGCTGCTTTCTCTCTTATGATTCCGGCGCAAGTAAACAGCTTAACTATGACGTGTTTGATGTGACCACATTCCCGTTATATTTGAATCATTATTTGAGTCACAAAGTATACAACTGAGTACAACTGCATGCCTCTCACTCACACTTCGCTCAAATTCTGAGCCTCATTTGAGTGTGAGTGGTGTCTTTGAATAGTTGGAGTGTGAGTGTAGCATTATACTATGTGAGTGCGAGTGGACACTCATTTAGTGGTGAATTGTACTCATGCACACATATTGAGAATGAGCGTCCACTAAATGAGAGTGAGTGTGAGTGAGGTCTTAGAATACAGGTGTTAGTGGGATTGTTGTAGCGAATTTTAAATGTGCCTGCTGTCATCCCGATGCATATATGTATTCTTTGCTCTCACCGTTATTCGTTTCAATCTTCGCGCTATAAACTACGCTTTCTGCCAAGCATTGTTTTCCGACAGGACACTCATTACTCCTGCGGCAGTTGCACGATTTAGCTGTAGCTGTACTTTGAGTAGATGTGCTTGTAGGTGTAGGTGTAGGTGTAGGTGTAGGTGTAGGTGTAGGTGTAGGTGTAGATGTAGATGTAGGTGTAGGTGTAGGTGTAGGTGTAGGTGTAGGTGTAGGTGTAGGTGTAGGTGTAGGTGTAGGTGTAGGTGTAGGTGTAGGTGTAGGTGTAGGTGTAGGTGTAGGTGTAGGTGTAGGTGTAGGTGTAGGTGTAGGTGTAGGTGTAGGTGTAGGTGTAGGTGTAGATGTAGGTGTAGGTGTAGGTGTAGTGTAGGTGTAGGTGTAGGTGTAGGTGTAGGTGTAGGTGTAGGTGTAGGTGTAGGTGTAGGTGTAGGTGTAGGTGTAGGTGTAGGTGTAGGTGTAGGTGTAGGTGTAAGTGTAGGTGTAGGTGTAGATGTAGATGTAGGTGTAGATGTAGGTGTAGGTGTAGGTGTAGGTCAGTAGGTGTAGTTTTTACATTAATATTGTAAGGGGAGTTAAACCAAATAATATTAAGCTGGCGTCGTCTTCTATTATTGTCGCTAACTGGTGTAAACTTCAGCTTTTCTTGATAATTGCTGCGGTGTAAAGCGTCTTGGTATAAAAGTGCAGCCTATGAAAGGAATTTTCGTTGGATGATAATTGCGAAAGCCGCCTGTTCACAGATGATGCAACTTGTCTTAGGATTGAAGACGAGTGGTTAGAATGACTGTTGATATAGAGGGGATCATTGTTAGGTTTACGATACGGTTGGAAGGTATTATCTAGTAAATTAAGAGTGATGTCTTGAAAGTTCACTGCTTGGTACTTTAATTCTGCTGTGATTTTTAATTGAAAAACATGAAACAGTTTATGCAATCTTTCCTTGCTTCGTCTGCGAGGCGGCTCGAAATTCCCTTAAAAAAGATCAACCCGTCATCACGGTAAAGACCCACGTTATCCTTACCGTATTTCTTGGCTAGCGTGTCTAAGATAAATAAAGCAACGAGTTTCCATACCTCTGCGCCGTCATAGCTACCCATTGTCACATCAAATGTGGAGTTGCCTTGCCGTTTGATCCATGTTTTCTCGCCGTTGAATAGCAGTGGTTTTCTTGCATTTTGATGATGGTTATAAATTATATGTTTCTTTGGGGAATGGAAACGTATTTTTGTGCACATGAAATAGCTTTGTCAAGTAGCTCATTTGCAATGTTCTTAATTATAAGTTCTCGGCTATCTTGTAAGTTTTCGTAACATTTTCTTTTAAAATTTTGTTAGAATTGATTGCAGATGTTTGCAGACATTTCTTGTTTTGACAGCGAAACGTAGATGTTTTTTGATGATTTAACAGTTTTAAGATCTTCATTTAAATTGTTCAAGAACGAATTTCACGTTTTCCTTTAGTTTAATAAGATCATCTTCAAATGGTTTCAAATCATTAACAATTGGCGATGACTTTTTCGATTTTAGCCCAAACTTAAAGCATTCACTAAATGATTTGAAATTGAGTCAAATCATTAATTTTGAATAATTTTGATTTGATTTGAATTTTTCAAATTTGAACGTGCGCAAGCTTAGTGATCGCGCAAGAACGCTAACGGAAAAGAACATCAGCAATCAAGAGTTAGCTGTGGCTCAATTTTACATTTGTCGCCTGATGATCGTGTAAACGTGAAACTTGAAGTTGCGACTGTAATTTTAAGTAATATATTAATACTAAGCTCTACCAAAACTCAGTGTTGAGCACTCTTCGTCCCACATCGTATATTTGTTTTAATTTGTATTACATGTCCTACATGGTATAATCTTGAATTTGTGCGTAGTAAACCAGAGTGCTCAAGACAAGTAAATAGTAGAGCGAAAACACAAACATATCAACAAAATATAATCATAAAATTGTATTTCATCGCTACACTGTGTTTCACGTACAGGTTTTTGTACGATCCTCAGGCGATAACTATTTTCGCATGCAATCAAGTTACAACGGTTTTAAGGTCGGTTCACAGACCGGACGCGAAGCGGCAACGCGACGTCAATTTTCAGTTTTCAGAAGCATGCTGATGTTCTTTTCCGTTAGCGTTCTTGCGCGATCACTAGGCTTGCGCACGTTCAAATTTGAAAAAATCAAATCAAATCAAAATGGTTCAAAATTAATGATTTGAATCAATTTTAAATCATTTAGTGAATGCTTTAAGTTTGGGCTAAAATCGAAAAAGTCATCGCCAATTGTTAATGATAGAACATGCAGCTGTTTAGAAATGTTTCGGTAATCGAATCTTTTACCTTGGGTTTTTCTGCACTCCACAAAATTCAAAAATATATGGCCCATAATTTTGGCCGTGTTCTCTCAACGAACTTATAAAGTCGCTAACATTCATACGAACATTTCGATTTGGATTGTTGATGAATTGACCTGTAATATACCAAGAAATTTTGTTAAAGATATTGCCTTTCGTATCCCTACTAAGGAATTTTCCTGTACGGTCCGGACTTTCTGCAGTTGCACATTACAATACAATACAATACAATACTTTATTGACACTCCCCTACAGGGGCTTTTCAGTGACAAATTTACAATAAATAAGTTACGATACTATGATAAAAATTTAAGTTACTATGTTATGTTAGCTAGTCGATAAAAATTCATTTAAAAGATATTTCCTTAATTTACTTTTAAAACTACTTTAAAAACATTCACTTGACTTTATAGAGGATGGCAGATTGTTCCATATGTTGGCAACTCTATAAGAGAATGACCTTTGCCCAGATTTGGTCTTACACAAAGGGATATGCAATTTATCAGAATTCCTTGTTTTACGGCCACTTACACTGCCCCTAGTACTAAATTTCTGGTGTAAGTAATCAGGAACCAAACCCATCATGCATTTAAATGCCATTACAGCATCTCTAAAATATAACGTCGACGTCGCTGCGTTGACGTCGCTGCATTGACGTCGCTGCATTGCAACATGGCGGACAGTTGTATGCGATATAGCTCTGTTAATTTCGACGAAGATTGTATGAATTCTTGGGATTTCAACGTCATATACAACAATATCATTTGTAGAAATATTGTATACGACGGGAAAAGATTATCTTGGTGCAATGATTATGATTTGTTGAAAAAATTTGTTGAACAAGCTTTAGCACAACGTGGAAAGTGGCGGTCGCCTGGCGGCAGTGCAAAAAGATTTGTCAGCGATATCTCAGATTTTACTGTGACATGGTACTCTGGAAAGTTAAACAGTCTATCCTTTAACGGTAAAACTGGCGAATACGTTAGGGCTTTTCTGATAAACTCAATTGCACCAACATTGTCTGATCTCGGAGGAAATAATATCCCACAGCCTCAATCAGACCTATGCTTTGAAGACATCAGTCTTAATATAGAAATACTACAAAGTAGAGTAGAATCTATGCAATCGCTGATCAACACTCACGACGATCTTTTTTCTAGGGCTCTGGATCTGGTAAACGAGATGTCCCGAATGCGTTTCGAGCTCGAGGAAGAAAAATAAAAAAACTCTATGTTGGAACAGCAAATGCAGTCCCTTAGTGACGAACTTATGAAAATGAAGTCTGAAGCCAGTCAGGATGGGTTTTCCCTGTCTGCAGACATGAAGAAAATTCAATTAGAGCAAGTAATAATGCAAAGAGATATTAAGTCGAATAATCGAGATTTCGTCAATCTCAACGATAGTGTTAGTAAACTTAAGATTGGTTTTCGAGATATAAAAGATTGCCTGGATAAACACGAAGATAATGTGTATTTGAATCCGCCCACACCATGCAATGCGATTCTTAATTTGCCTGCTCGGGTTGAATCCCCTGAAGGATTAGTGTTACCGCAACACTGCTCAAACTGTCCTAATTTGAATAGTACTGGCAAATCTACCCAAACAATAGAATCAGAGATTAAAGAAATTGATATTGAATGCGTTAAAACCAATCTGTCCCCCACCAACAGTCCGGATACAATAGCCGATACAATAGAGGATCATAACTGCGCCAATAGTCTGATTATTAACAGTGCGTTTGCTGAATTAACCCTCAAGGAAGGTGAAAATTGTAATGAAGTAAGCAACGTTGAAGATCAGCCTCACAACGCCGACTCACATACAATCAATATAACCAATACTCTTACAAGTCAATATAGACGTAGCGATGTAGCTCCACCAACCCAACAAAATGTCCCTGACAATAACAATGCGAAGACCATCCCTGTCCGTATTACGAACAGAAGTCGCCTCAAACCAAACCGAATGGAACTGTCAGCCCAAAAGAGGAAAAACCTAAGACACACTGTACACCACCATCAGCAAGTATATGGTAATCAAGTAAGCGATATTGTAGACGGCCACAGGCCACAACAAAAAGCCACTGAAGAAGACCATGCTAAGATCATTCCCGTCCGTATTACTGGCAGAAGTCACCTTAGACCGAAACGAGCAGAACCTCTGGCCCGAAAGAAGAAACATCTAAGACATAATGCATACCACGATCAACAAGTAAATAGCAGGCCACTGCTGTTACACCATAAAAAGATGAACAATACCAATCTAAATGGATCCGACAAAGTTTTTTTTCGTACCGCCCCCAAACGGAAACCCAAACTACCGCATCGAACACAGAAAATATCGAGAGACAAAATGTTTTTTTATCAATTTTATTATTAGATGTCCATCCCTCCGCGAACACCTCTAGCGCGAACGCTTTTGGTGGGAATATCTTTCTAACACCCGATGTAATACAACGAACATCAATTAATAATCATAATAATAATCTTGTGAACCTTGACGAAGGCAATCAGAACCAGATCCCAGTAAGAATTACTACACGTTTTGAAACGTCACGTGATAAAGCGAGGTCTCATGTACCTTTAAACTGTACTAATACAAGGTCAAATTGGAGAGTCAATGCTCCAGGTCAAAAAAAGGTACTCTCGTCAAATTTGATTAAAATTGACCGATTTGTTCAGAAAAATTCGTCCAGTTATGTTCCACGCATAATGCTTTCTAATACCATGTCACTTGTTCCAAAAATGGTGGAAGTTCAAGAATTTGTTCTACGAAACCGGGTTGATATTGCCTTCATAACTGAGACATGGCTTAAAGATACCATAAGTGACTCTGTAATCGATATTCCAAGTTTTAACATTTTTAGGAAAGATAGGGAATTTTCCCAGCATGGTGGTGTTTGTATATACCTTAAGCAAGGAATTACGTACGACATCCCCGAAAACCTGCAATGCTGCAACACCCATGAAATTCTCTTTTTGAGACTTCGACCGAGCAGGTTGCCCCGAGGTTTTACGTGTATTATTGTAGCTGTGGTCTATCATCCCCCAAGATCTGATCCGCTATCCATGATAAACCATCTCTTCAACAGCCTGTCACATGCCGAATCATCTTTTCCTGGTTGCGGTTTAATTGTTGCCGGGGATTTTAACCGGGGATTTTAAAATTCTGAACACGTTGACACTTCTTGATATTAAATTCTGCGGTATTTGACCAAACTGAAGAGCAATAGTATAGTTTACTAAATACTAACGCGTTGACATCACTAATAACTCTCTTTTAAAAATGTGCTTCACCCGATTTATCTGTTCAAGTGCTGACATACATTCAGAGACGGTTTTTACTATGTGTTCATTGAATGTTAAGTTTTCATCAAAAGTTACTCCGAGGTCCTTTACAGAGTTTACTGGTACCAACACTTTTCCCAACAGTGAGAGGCGATATTCTGGCAGCCTGTCTATCATCTGCCCACTTCCATATATAATCAATTTCGTTTTACCTGGGTTCAATAACAAACAGTTGTCAAAACACCAGTTACGGATACTGAAGAGATCTTGATTCAAAGCTGTGAGGGCGTTGTTACATTCAGAAACACGAAATGACATAAGTAGCTTGGTGTCATCGACATAGCACTCGGGTGAACTGTTTTGAGGGACAGTTGGCAAATCCTTGACGTATATGGTAAATAACAGGGGTCCCAATATACTGCCTTGAGGAACACCACTTACAACAGGCTGCGGGTCAAAAACTGCAGAATTGATACGAACTGTCTGTTTCCTATTAGACAAATAACTATTGAACCACTTTAAAGCAGATCTCGATGCACCAACATCTTGTAGTTTATCCAAAAGAGTCCTATGTTGTAAACTATCAAACGCTTTACTCATGTCTAACAGTACCGCAGCAGTTACCTTCTGTTTGTCGATAGCATTTAAACAGATATCTGTTGCATGTATTAAAGACGTTTCTGTGAAGTGCAATTTCCTATTTCCACTCTGCATCGCCGGTATTCGCTGATTGGATTCAAGATATGGGAGGAATTGATTTAAAGCAGTTCGTTCACATACCTTCGATAATATAGGTAAAAGTGATATAGGACGATTATTGTCAGTCACTTCATGGTCACCTTGCTTTAAAATAGGCCTAACCTCAGCTATTTTCTAGATGATGGGGAAGATTCCGGTCTTGAATGAACCATTTATAATAGACGTTAGAACAGGAAAACCTGAAGGCAGACAATGTTGTAATACATGTACAGTTATTTTGTCAATTCCGGGAGCTTTACCTATTGGCATTGAATTAATTATGTCTTCAACTTCTTTACATTTAACAACTCTAAACGAGAATTGGTGTTCTTTATGGTATTGTCTAGGAACAAAGGAGCGATTGTTAAGGACATAATTATTTTGCTCAGCCAAAAGTTGTATTTGATCCACAGTATTCTTTCCTATTGAGGTGAAAAATGTATTAAATTCATTCGCTACCGTTTTATCATCTTTACTATACGTTTTGCTGCTACCAGATCTCTTGGGAATACACGCTCTTATATAGTCTTCCAAATACATCCTGTGTTATTTGGATTATTTTTTATTTGCTGTTCCACATATTCCCGTTCAGCAAGTCTTAACTCACGTTTAACTTTCTTTTTGTAGTTTCTGTAGTTAGCTTATACCAAAGCCTATTGGGCTAGTATTGGTAGCCAAAATAATATCGAGCAAAGACTTCGAAGTCTCTGTTATCCTGGTTGGTTGCTTGAATAATTGCTCAAGGTTAAAAGTATAACAAAAATTCAACAAAGCCTGAGAGCCAATATCGTCGGTCTTTAACAAATTACAATTCATATCGCCTAGAATGTATATGTCTTTGATATTGTTAATGGATAGTGCCGAAATAAGTGTCTCGCTAAGATCTTCGTCAAAACAATTTGTAGTTGTATTTGGTGGTCTATATACTGTACAGACGATAAAATATTTGTAATGTCTTACTTGTATTTTGAGCCAAAGTTGATGCATACCAGTAATGGAAATCCTTGATAAATCGCTCAGGCATTCAACCTTATAACAACTTCTCGCGAATGCACAAACGCCCCCTCCGAGTTTGTCCAATCGGTCGAGTCGATAAATGTTATAGCCAGGAATTTCCACCTCTAAATCTTGTACGGTACTTTTAGCCACGATTCAGAAATAGTTAAGATATCATACTCATTCTTTAAAATGAGGTCTTTTACAAGAATATGATGTTCTCTATTCTTGATAGATCTCACATTCAAATGGGCAATTTGGAAATGGCGCCGTTGACGTTGTTGTTTATTCGCAGCACAAGTCCTTCGTGTATCACGCTCGTTGACTGGACCAGGATTTGGCGAAATATCCATGTAGATTGTTAATTCTATTTCAAATGATTTTGATGGTAGAGCCAAAATAGCTATTCATCGCTTTGTATTTCTAACGATAGCGAAAGACAAATTCGGCTTTGTGGAAATTATACGCCTCCGATAAACATTTATATGCTGAAATAAAATAGGCTCAGCACGTTTCACTAGTACATTGCTTGAAGAAATATCGACTCTCCATGTAGTGTTGAAGTACTCAATTATTTGTTTCGAACCAGAAAAACATATTAAGAATATTATCAGCCTCGTAAGGCAATTCAACCATAAAAAGCGCATAGGGCACCTTTGAACACAGTGGGTTGGCAGAACGTAGAAACACTCAAGGTAACAGTGGGCAACATCCAAGGTAACGGCAATTATAGGTGTTGTTGGCAAAATTGCCAAAATTCTGATGGTATTTCGGTTTTATAATACAAACGACTGAATTAGTAACGGATGTTTAATCATCGGAGCATCGTACCTTATGACTCGTTCACATAATTATATCAAAAAGAAAATTGCAAATAAAATGGTAACAAAAATCGCTAATGTAACCGGATCTCTGCGTAACAATAGCTGATAATAGCGTACGTTATATGACATTAAAAACGTTTTTGCCTTTTTGCAAAAATGAGCTGAAAGGACAATAATTCCACACTGGTGTGTCGTTGGAGCGCCATATTATTTAAAAAAATGCGACTCCATAATTTGATATCAGCAAGCATGGCCACCAAAAATAGCTCGGCTTAAACCACAACAAAATCTGACAACTTCTGAGAATGATATACAAAATATTCATTAAAGCCTAAAAATTTGATTTAGTAGCACATTTGGTATAAGAATATTTTTGGAATGAGCTAAGGAAATTGAAGAAAAAACTAATACATTCTAGATGCATTAATGAGATAATACCCACACAGTAATCCATGCACTTGGCCGCTGAAAAACGTGATCTTATTTAAAAGCTATAAGGAATTGAATCGAATTAAAGTCCTAGATTTATATCTGTAAAATATTAACTATTTTTATGCTGTTGTTTCTAACTTTTCTCAGCTAAAAGTTGGTCGACTGCAAGTTGACAAAATTTCAATGGCGTAAACAAGACATTTTCAACGATGAAAAATAGTCTGGATGTAAATTTGTCCTTATTTGAGTTATTTCTGTATGGAAATCTGGGTCAGATTACACATTGATTTTTTGCTTGCATGAAAATTTATTGAGAATATAACAATTTTTCTAATAATTCTAATCAAAGTCAACAATAATTAAAGGAAATCCTACTGTCTCTAGGTCTAGAGTCATAGATAACAAAGAAATTCTTTCATAAGGCCTTTCCCCATTTTGACACCAAATGTGACGATCCTTTCAATTACAATACTGCCATTTGCGACTGCCGTGAATTTAGCTGCACCAACACTCCCAGTCCAAGCATGAACAGTCGTTACCAAATAGACTACAACTGCCGGAGCTGAATCCCATGTACTTGCACACATTCTCGCATCTCGAGAAGTAAGGCGTTACTAACGTCCCACCATTGCATCCGATCAGTGTATCATAGCAACCTTCAGAGAACGCTCGAGCTCGTGGCAAAAAAGCAAGAACGCGAAACAAAGCTACGAATAGAATCAACTGGATTCTTATACAAGAAGCCATTTGAACTGAAAAAAAATCAAAATGAGCTTTCATTATATGCACCGTCTTTTTGTGATTGCAAGAAAACATATGTGCACGCGCCAAATTAAAGAATATGCCGAAAAATGAGAATATCATCTATTGAAAGTTGTAACAAAAGATGCATATTAATGCACTAGATGGCGCCGTGCGAGGGTCCGCCCGGAAAATTTTACAAGTACATCCCAGTTAATTCAAACAAGACGGGAACGCTCACTCTGTCGGAAGTTTGAAGCCAAGATGGTGGACACTGAAGCCTTTCTTGTAGGTATGATCCAGGCCTACACGAGGAAATTTCGTAGGCAAATGACGGCAATATTAATTTTAATTAATTTAATTTTCCTTTAAAATTTCCGCGTCAGAGGCCTGGATCATACCTACAAGAAAGGCTTCACGATCCACCATCTTGGCTTCACTCATTAATCAGGGAAAGTCAGAGAGTGAGCGTTCCAGTCTTATTTGAGTTCACTGGTACACCCGGGTATGCGAATGATATAAATTGAAGTTATATGCCTTACTTATATATAACTGGAATGTCCATCATTCAAAAGTATCCCCGAGCCGGTGCAGAGGGTACTAATTCCGCCCGGAGATTAGGAATTACACCCGGAACCCAGGAGAACATAGTGGAATCCAAAGTTGTCCTAATTCTATGTCATGGACGGTGGACGGTCCACGTTCGACTGTTTTGCCATGTAGGTTTTGATGATGTAGGTTTTGTAAAAAATATCGAAAATCGAAAATATCCAAGCAATAAGATATCACGGCAAAAAAATAATATTGTTTTGATAAAAACCGGGTGGAAGAACGGTGCTGTAGCGGCTCAGAATTGAGCCTGGTCAGTGGTAAATACCATGACCAAAAGGAACCATGTGGCGTAAGCAGACTGCGCACTGCGCAGAAGGTGAAGTTTGCCATGTTTTTGCGGACAAAGAGATCGCGGCAAAGTTACCGAAAAATGAGGAGCAAGTTCCTCCATGAATTTTAATATAGCTCAGTTGAAATAATTTATACTGATCTGCAAGCTCATAAGTGGTAAAAAAGTGAACGTGTTTACTTTGTTTATTTCGTATTTGCTTCGCTGTAAAAATGAAATTTATTTTGTATAATTTTCATCTTGGTATGCCGTTTTGCATAGGCATAACACACTGTGAAAGGCAAAAAGTATTTTTGAAAATGTAATTTAAATTTTCATATAACAAATATCACTACACTTCATTAAACTTTAAGCCCTCGACTGTTTTACAGAATAAAATATCATTTCATGCTTTTTCTTTGTCTGTGAAGATTTTGTACTGTTTCAATCGTTTGAAAGCCATTACTTAATTGCTGCCTTAATCGCAGCTGTTTACACGAGCTTTATAATTATTTTTGTCAGTACCGAATGATGGAAACATTAGACTACAAGAACACTAGACTATGGATGACAACTATACTAGAATTACAAATTTTAAGTGGAATACTGCGAGTGAATACACGTAGTACCTTTATCTTCCCCCATTCATTTGGGATTGAAGACCTGAAGAAAAATTCTACGCCAAGAGTCATTGCTGATTCCATTATAAATTTGACGACTCAGATTAAAGAGGAAACGCAAAATACAACGGTAGGTGTATCAGCGTTGTTAGTAAGAAATGATGCCCCGAATCTAGCCACTAAAGTAAAGCAAGTAAACTTCATCTTGGATAATTATTGTCGTATGAACAAGATTGCTTTCTTACGAAACGCTAATATTAACCATAGTCATCTGAACAAAAGAGGCGTGCATTTAAACAAATTAGGCAGCTTATCTTTACAAAATAATTTGATTGAATTTTCAAATAATTTAGACAGTAATTGACACCACACCGTGTCGTTTAGAGCTGATGCTTCAGTAATTAATACGCAATCTTCGCAAACTACTAGTTCTAAAAGTCTAAACCTGCATTTACCTAAAATGAGTGGCTTTAAACTTGCATCACTTAATATTACTAGCTTAGTTAAGCATATCGATGAGTTGAGAGTCTATCTAACTGATAACATGATTGATGTATTGGCCATTAATGAGACAAGGCTTGATTCTATGATTAGTGATAATGAAGTGCACATAAATGGCTATGAAATTGTTCGTCGGGATAGAAACACAAACGGTAGATATGGGGGAGGTGTTTGTTTCTATATTCGCAGCTGTATTAATTTTTCAGTTCGCCACGACTTGTCATTTGATCAATTGGAAAATTTGTGCATTTTAATCAACAAACCTAAATCCAAGCTTTTTCTCGTAGCAACCTGGTACAGACCACCAAATTCGACTCTGGCTAAGTTTCATTTGTTTGAATCTCTATTAGAGATAATTGACGCCGAAAATATCGAGTATTATCTATTGGGTGACTTGAACTGTGATTTGAGCTCTACTGTCTTGGATCATAGTTCAAGACTGCTCATGGATACTGCTGAATTATACAATCTTTCCCAATTGATGAATGAACCGACTCGGATTACAAGTCATTCTTCTACACTAATTGATCACATTTTTACAAACGCTCCTGATAAAGTTGCTTGCTCTGGTGTCTCTCACGTGAATATAAGCGATCACAGTCTCATCTATGCCTTTCGAAAGTATCATCTATGCCTTTCAAAATGCATGAAAGAGATATTCAAAAGATTAAAGCAGTTCGTTCCAACAATCCTTTCGATTGGTGCTTGTTTAAAAAAATGCGTAATGCTGTAAATCAAGAAATCTTTAAAGCTAAAGAAAGCTACTTCAAAAAGGCATTTTGTGAAAATAAATACAATCCAAAAAAGATCTAGACCTGGAATATCATCAATGAACTTACATCTAGGAATCAAAAACGTTCTCATATTAATGAAATTGATCTGAATGGAGACATAATTAACGATTCTAATGAAATTGCTGATGCTTTTAACGAACATTTTTCCAATATTGGACCTAAACTTGCCGATAAAATATGCTCTAGTGAAAAGAACCGGTCATATACCGATTTTTTATCGTCCCAAAATGATAATGTCTCTTTTCATCTTAAAGAAACTAATCAGTCATTAGTTTTCACGCTTTTATCCAGGTTGAGTAGATCAAAAGCAGCTGGCTTGGATAAAATATCTTCTAGATTACTTCGAGAATGCCCAGATTTAATCGCGGAGTCGCTTACTTTTATCTTTAATCGTTCCATTACTACAGGTATATTTCCGAATGAGTGGAAATGTGCTAAAGTCGTTCCCATACACAAACAAAGAAAACGGAACTGTATCGATAACTATAGAATATACAATATTTGTCGCGTATACAATATTTTATCGCAGTTATGCTGATGAGAATTCTCTCCCGAGTTGAGATCGCACATAAGTTACATAAGTGAGAATGTGAAGTATCACGCATTTGCATAGGATGAAACCACTGTTCTATGGTACGTGTGCTCAAAAAATGATCTTGACAAACCAAAATCGCTGAAATCGAGATGCATGTCAAGAATATTATATATAAAATATAATATAGCCTGATTTGACTTCATAAGCCAGGTTAGCTCGGGAAATTGTGTACTTGATTTGAAATAGCGAGGGGTTGCTGCATGCATTATTTCTAGTAATAAATAAGATATTAAAAGTGGAAGTCAAGTCTGTTCTTCGCATCGGTTCCGCTCAGGCATGCATAAGTATGCGAGGGTCCTCGAATGGAAACATGTCAAAATTTCACATTAAAGATTCAACGCTTTACGAAAATCAAGTCATATTCGTTTCGCGTATTTTGCATAGGAGATGTTCTCCGAATCCAAAAATACCCTTGTTTGCGTTGTTTTAGACCACTTCAAATAAGCCTATCTTATCACAAAAACCATATGCGCTTAATATCTGAAAGCCATTCTCCTTACCTTTGCAATGTATGTCTATACTTCTTCACGAAATGTTAGCTTGGCTGGAATGAACTCAATGAAGCCTTGGCTGATCAAAAGCGCAAAGTGGAGAATGATTTATACAATCTCAGCGGATGTCGAAGTTCACGATTCACGACTTCCTTCAGCCAGATCCGATTATAATGTTCACAATATCGTTCAGGCTTCAGCCTAATGCTTCAGCTCTACCGGATGGCTTTATGTGTTCACAGCATCCTTAACAGCTTTAGGTCATACATCAGTACTTGGACTTAATCTATTTATGTGAGTACTTGGACTTAATCTACTTCTTCAAAGCAATGTTACTGAACGATTATAAAACATTACATTTAAGCCTGTCAAGTAACCGCGCCACCTGGAGCGAGACAACCAATGACATTAACGTAGTGGTACCTAGAGTAAACACCACAGCTTACCAAAATAGCTATTATTGCATGATGCCAAGAGTTATACAACAGTTTACCACAAATATACCTAGATGGGACGTTCATTAGACAATTTATGTCATGCTATCTTTCAATTATTTAACACTTATTTACTGCGAACGAAAGAAACATTATGTTTTGTAGACCCGAGACCTGTCGATATTTAATTTCACGAGACGAAGCCCAGTGAAATATCGATGGTCGAGGGTCTACAAAACATAATGTTTTCTGAGTTCTCGTTAAATATTTGCATTTTCTTTTGAATTGAGAACAGTCAAGTCGAACTAATTTATTTATGCTGTTAAAATTCAAAAGAAAATATGGAAATATTTCGCTAGCGAACGATTTCGCTGTAAATGGAAATCCGCTTTAAAGCCGGTTTTCCACTAGCGATATTTTTCGCGCGAATCGATATTTTACTTTTGTCCCAGAGCTCTCAACTGCAACCATCTGGAACAAATTGATCAAATACAAAGGAATTAAGTCGCTTCGCACGAAAAATATCGCTGGTGGAAAACCGGCTTAACACGTTATCTCGATCACTCCGCATGGGGTCGCGCGGGCGACATCAAAATTTCGTCACTCTCGCGTGTTCGCTCTCGACCAATCAAATGCTACGAACACCGAACTTTGACAACTGGTATATAATATTATCATATGATGACTGAGATATGATGTTGATTTTCGACAACGCAAAGTGGAGAATGTTTGTACAATCTCAGCGGATGTTGAAGTTCACGAGTCGCGACTTCCTTCAGCTTGATCCGATAATAATGTTTACAATATCATTCAGGCTTCAGTCACACCGGATGGCTTTATATGTTCACAGCATCGTTAGGTCATACACTCTCAATTAGGAAATCAGGTTTACATTTTGAGAAACTCCTTACTAATGAGAAACTCTGACTTGCGAAATCTTTTCGAGATAATATTATATGTACTTTTCCTGCAAATATCACTGACAGAATTCCTGAGAATTACACGTGTTCCTAAGCCAAAACACCTCATATAAAAAAATTAATATAATAGATGTATGTTGTTACTTACCCACTTAAGTATTTTCAAAACGATGCTATTCATGTCTTTTTTAAGGAAACTAGACAGTAGACACAAGGTTCATATCTACTCCCAACCGTGTAATATCCTATATACATTGTATATTGTAAGTTGAAATTGGATATATTGATTTGAACTTGCCCATTGTATGTTAGTAATGCCTCTCGCATAATATTTTCTCGTTAATTCTCGTGGTGTTTCAGTTGTACAAGATACGTAACCGAGTTTAATTTCTGAACTGCATTGTATTTATAAAAATGGAGAGGACAATGTATTTCTAATCGTTTGCGTTTACTTATATATAGGCTGAATATTAATGATATGTATATATTATTTGCTGCAAATATATCAAGAATTGCTTGTAACTTGCTTCAAAGGTCAAAAGTAAAAATTCGAACTCCGTCAATCGATGCGGAATATAGCTTAGAATAATTGTGCCAAGTTTCATTCCGATCAAACAAGTAATGCTAGAGCCTTAGGGTTTTTTTAAAGAGCGTCGCCCCCTAACAACAACAACAACAACAACAACAAGATTAGCAGCGGTTAGGGACCAGTTCTTGGCCCAAAAATTGCAGTAAAGTTACATGTGTTGAAGAAAAGTTGGAAAAGTGAATCAGATTCGTACGAAACCAAATCAAGATCTGGAGACAAAGAGCTACCAGTGCAAAGGTGATACGATAATGACATCTCCGCGCAATAGAATAGCAACAGCTGGTAACATCCAATCAACAGTTCAGTACTGAGACGCGAGGAAAATAAGTGAATTAAATGTAGAGACTAAGTTGACCCCCACTGTAGACAGAATTTTCGCGAGGCGCAGGTCCGTTGTGAAAGCAGAGAACTTTGGAGGAACAATGACGCCACTTTCTTTCTTTCCACTTACTTGTGCGAGGAGTTTTTTTCAGCTATCTTAGGCAAGTTTCGTAAATAAGCAAAATTCTGATGATATTTCGACTTTATGCATGTGCGATTTTCTTATTTACAAAGATACGAACGAGTGAGTTAGTTACGGATGTTTAAGTAGGAGCTCGTACACATCCGAGCACTCATAACTTATGACTCTTTCACATCTATCTAAAGAAGAAAATCGCAAATAAAATCGCATATGTAAACGGGATCTCTGCGTAACAATAGCTAATAACAGCATATGTTATTACATTAAGAAAATTTTCCCTTTCATTAAAAAAATAAGCAACCTGAAATAATTTCACAGCGATCTGTTGTTGGAGCGTTTTAATATTATTATTGAGTAATGCCCACACAGTATTTAATCCATGCACTTGGCCCTGAAAAAGATGATCTTATTTAAAAGCTGTAAGGAATTGAATCGAATTATAAAGTCCTAGATTTATATCTGTAAAATATTAACCATTTTTATGCTGTTGTTTCTAACTTTTCTCAGCTAGAAGTTGGTCGACTGCAAGTTGACAAAATTTCAATGGCGTAAACAAGTCATTTTCAACGATGAGAAATAGTCCGGATGTAAATTTGTCCTTATTTGAGTTATTTCTGTATGGAAATCGGGGTCAGATTACACATTGATTTTTTGCTTGTATGAAAATTTATTGAAAATACAACAATTTTTCCAAAGGTGCGGCATAATTCTAATCAAGGTCAACAATAATTAAAGGAATGCATGCGACTGTCTCTAGGTCTAGAGTCATAGATAACAAAGAAATTCTTTCGTGAAGCCTTTCGCCATTTTGACACCAAATGTGACGATCCTTTCATTTACAATACCACCATTTGCTTGGACCGCGACTTCCGTAGCACCGACACTCCCAGGAGTAACAGTTGTTGCTGGTAGAAATACAACTGCCGTAGCTGTA
Source organism: Dendronephthya gigantea (assembly GCF_004324835.1). Taxonomy (NCBI): domain Eukaryota; kingdom Metazoa; phylum Cnidaria; class Anthozoa; order Malacalcyonacea; family Nephtheidae; genus Dendronephthya; species Dendronephthya gigantea. The sequence goes on from NW_021163069.1 coordinate 1,118,916, forward strand.
TCCAATGCACTTGCATTTATCTTCGCATTTCCAAAAGAAGGATCGAAGTATTCCTGATTTCCCACTATTGCATGCGGACCATGTTGAATAGCAACCTTCCCTGTACGTCCGATCGCGAGCTCGTGCCAAAAAACCAAGAAAGCCAAACAAAGCTACGAATAGAATCAACTGGATTCTTATAGTAGAAGCCATTTAAACTGAAAAAAAATCAAAATGAGCTTTCATTATAAGTGCACCGCCTTTTTGTGATTGCAGGAAAACATCTGCGCACGCGCTAAATTAAAAAATATGCGAAAAAATGAGAACATCATCTATTGAAAGTTGTAACAAAAATGCATATTAATACACTAGATGGCGCCAATGCTTACACTATTTTTATAATTATTTTTGTACCGAATGATGAAAACATTAGACTACAAGAACACTAGACTATAGATGACAACTATACTAGAATTACAAATTTTAAGTGGAATGCTGCGAGTGAATACACGTAGTACCTTTATCTTTTCCCATTCATTTCTTGGGTAGTCTTTAGGATAGTAATGGCAATATTTCGTGTCAAAAACTTAGACATGATTAATTTATATTATGATATACGCGTATACAATATTTTATCGCAGTTATGCTTATGAGAAATTCTCTCCCGAGTTGAGATCGCACATAAATTACATAAGTGAGAATGTGAAGTATCACGCATTTGCATAGGATGAAACCACTGTTCTATGGTACGTGTGCTCAAAAAATCATCCTGACAAACCCAAATCGCTGAAATCGAGATGCACGTCAAGAATATTATAATATAAAATATAATATAGCCTAATTTGACTTTATAAGTCAGGTTAGCACGAGAAATTGTTTACTTGATTCAAAATAGCGAGGGGTTGCTGCATACATTATTTATAGTAATAAATAAGATATTAAAAGTGGAAGTCAAGTCCTTTCTTCGCATCGGTTCCGCTCAGACATGCATAAATATGCGAGGGCCCTCGAATGGAAAAACGTCAAAATTTCACATTAGGATTCAACGCTTTGCAAAAGTAAAGTCATTAATTTTTTTTCTTGCGGTCCGAATTCATATTTTAGCGTTTCCTGCAATCTGATTGGCTATGTCGGACCTCTAATCTGGTAAATAACATATATATATATATATATATATATATAATATTATATATATATATATACATATATATTTGTTTTAGACCGCGTTGTTTTATTGCCCTTGAGACGCGATGGCGGCAATGCAAGTTGGCTCAGGCGAGTTGTTCCATAACTAGCTATGCCTATACCTGCATGTCATTGCTACCAGTGTACCCGCAGCTTTTTCACGATTTGCGTTGTTTTAGACCGCATCAAATAAGCCTATCTTATCACAAAAACTATATGCGCTTAATATCTGAAAGACATTCTCCTTACCTTTGCAATGTATGTAGCTATATACTTCTTCACGAAATGTTAGCTTGGTTGGAATGAGGCCTTGACTGATCAAAAGCGCAAGGTGGAGAATGTTTTATACAATCTCACCGGATGTCGAAGTTCACGAGCCAAGACTTCCTTCAGCTAGATCCGATTGTAATGTTCACGATATCCTTTGAGGCTTCTGCCTAATGCTTCAGCCAGACCGGATGGCTTTATGTGTTCACAGCATCCTTAAACCTTCACAGCTTTAGGTCATACTCTATCAGTACTTGGACTTCATCTATTTATATGAGTACTTAGACTTTATCTACTTCTTCAAAGCAATGTTACTGAACGATTATATAAACATTACATTTAAGCCGCCTTAAACGCGCCACCTGGAGCGAGACAACCAATGACATTAACGTAGTGGTACCTAGAGTAAACACCACAGCTTACCAAAATAGCTATCATTGCAGGATGCCAAGAATATACGACAGTTTACAATCAAATATATCTAGATGGAACGTTCATTAGGTCATGCTAGCTAATTCAAATATCTAACACTTATTTACTGTGAACATTATGTTTTGTAGACCCGATCGCGAGACCTGTCGATATTTCACGAGAAGAAGCCGAGTGAAATATCGATGGTCGAGGGTCCACAAAGCATGCATAATGTTTTCTGGTAAATAATGTTCTCTCTCGCACGTTTGTCTCATTACATTACGCACCCTGTTCCTTAATTACACTAACGCCTAATCACTAATTCAATCACATCTCATGCAAATCAAATAGGATAATGCTGAAATAATTTGAACTACGAAATAATGAATAACAAAAATAATCTAATAATAATATATTTGGGCGAAAACACGCTTATTTTTCCCAACTATGTATTAGAATTTAAATTTTTCGCCCTTTATACTATTAGTTAGAAGAATAAGGACAAATAACACCAGCCGTATGAGAACTCAGTTTTGTCGAGAGGCTTTATAACGTCATGATCTCAGATCAGCTTGTTAAGCTTTTTATAAAATCATTAGTATTGTGAATAGCACAACCAACTCTAAAGCCATACCAGGTCTTGTTGAACTGTTCGTCTCACTAGCCGTACTGCCAGTGGATGTACTCGGCTCTTCCGTCTTGATTGGGATTCGGATAGATATATTCTCAACTCAAATAAGACAATGTCCTTTCGCCATTTTATTTCAACAAGCAACAACAACTCACGGCCACAGGTGGCTGTAAATATATACAATGTGAAATACGATGAGATCTCTTTGAGGTAAAGCTTGAGACGTAATTTTGCGGCAGAGGATGTGAAGGGTGAGTCGATGATCCCGGCCTTGAGATGGAGTTGTAAGACGAAATAAGAAACCACATGTGAGTTTTATACCAAGCTGTCGGGCGGCATTGATGTACGTTGCAATGCCGTTTATAGGAAAAGTCCCAATCTGTGGTAATTGTGCCGCCTATAGAGTCGCCTGCGGAGGAGGCTATTAAAACCACATGGCCACGCAATTTATTATATAGAAACCATCAGCAAAAGTTCACGTTGACGAACGCATTGTTTTTGCCATTACAATCGATCAGGTTTATTTATAATGCGATTTTTATAAATTTTAAAATATAAATTAATAAATACAATAATAGTTCATTATACAACGTTTTACGTCTCTAGCAATTCAATTTGCGTTGCGCTATAAAACTCTAGACAAACAAGCGAATCGGAATATATGCGAATATTTAATAAACCGAATTACTGGTATATGAACTCGAATAAAGCAAAGTTAATAAAGCGGCGTCGTGTGGTCATGTGATATGTTCAAGAGGTCTGGGCGAGAATGGATTTTTCCGGAGGGTTGTCGTGCTATCGCTGTGGTAGCTTATTTGATATTGGCGGAGATTTAACGCTATCGTTCAACTCCGCCAATATTCAACATGTGGTAATTTCTTCCAGGATGTTTTTGAACGTTGAAGCCGCGATGTATGCTAAATGCGCAACATGTTCAATATCCGATTTAACTTCAACGTCGAAAGCACATTAGTCTTGAAATTTCTATTTCAGTCTTCAATTACGAAAATATGTTGAATGCATGTTGAATGTCCTATTTATCTTCAGTGACGAAAATATGTAGGTGCTAAACGTCGTACACCTTGTAGTCGAAAATAAAGCTTATAATTAATCATAACTAGAAATACATGCATGCAGCAACCCCTCGCTATTTCAAACCAAACTTAAGTTATGAAATGACACAAAACCCAAATATATTTTACCGAGTATATTGTAGCTAATGTTTCGATCATTCAATACAAAAATAATCATAAAGCTAGTGTAAACACTGCCCGTTCAATTTTGCTGCATTATACCATAGCAGCAATTAAGTAATGGTTTAACGTTTCAAACAATTAAAACAGTACAAAATCTTCAGAGACCAGGAAAAAACCTCAAATGTTATTTTATTCTGTAATGTCAAAAACACTTTTTGAAGTCAATTAAAGCAAATGGGCAATGGCCTTTCACAGGTTTATGTGTTTGCACAAAAGCTAAAAATTATACAAAGCTGAAAATTAAACAAATAAACGGCATACAAAACTGAAAATTATGCAAATACAGCTCATCCTTACCGCGAAACAAATACGAGATAAACAAAGTGAACACGTACCCTTTGAAAACATTTATATATATAAGCTTTCAGATTTGAATTATTTCTCTTACACCGCTTTGTCTTGACTGCACCCAAGTTTTTTTGCTATCTGTGATGCTTCATATATCTTCTCGTTCTCGTTGAAATCCAAACTTTCTGTCTTAACCAATCAGGACGTTCGTTGATTACCAGTCTTTCTCGCGCATGCGCATGACTTATATAACCACCCAACGTCGACCGTGTAACAGAATTTGGATAGTTCCATGTCATATAATTTGGACAACTTTGGATTCCGCTATGTTCTCCCGGGCTCCAGGTGTAATTCCTAATCTCCGAGCGGAATTAGCACCCTCGCAGGCGCTCCGCGCCCGCTCGGGGATTAGTTGTCCACATTCGTGAAGCTTTGCCGGCTGTGAAGGTATTTATAACAATGGAGAGGAAAATATATTTCTAATCGTTGGCGTTTACTGATATATTGGCTGAATATTAATGATATGTATATATTATTTGCTGCAAATATAGTCAAAAATTGTTTGTAACTTGCTTCAAAGGTCAAAAGTAAAAATTCGAACTCCTTCAAGCGATGCGGAATATTGCTTAGGATAATTGTGCCAAGTTTCACTCCGATCAGACAAGTAATGCTTGAGCCTTAGAGTTTTCTAAAGAGTGTCGTCCTCTAACATTAACAATAACAACAATAACAACAACAACAAAAACAACAACAACAAAACAGTGTACACCACACTTGTTAACGAGAAACTATCGTGACTTTCCCATGATTTTCACGTGGCAACCTACTGTGACGTTTTGGCGGCATGCCTTTCATCCGTATATGGGGTGAGGGGGTAATCTACTGATAACTTAAATTTGCTTCAATTTGTCACTCGCATGCCCGAGTGCACTTGAATAAATCTGCGTGGAATTATAATACGCATCTTTTTGGACTAGGAACTGGTCCCTAACTGCTGCTAAATGTTGTTGTTGTTGTTGTTGTTGTTATTGTTAATGTTAGAGGACGACACTCTTTAGAAAACTCTAAGGCTCAAGCATTACTTGTCTGATCGGAGTGAAACTTGGCACAATTATTTTAAGCAATATTCCGCATCGCTTGAAGGAGTTCGAATTTTTACTTTTGACCTTTGAAGCAAGTTACAAACAATTTTTCACTATATTTGCAGCAAATAATATATACATATCATTAATATTCAGCCAATATATCAGTAAACGCCTACGATTAGAAATATATTGTCCTCTCCATTGTTATAAATACCTTCACAGTTAATGTTGATAAAGCTTCAGCCGCGGAGCGCCTGCGAGGGTGCTAATTCCGCTCGGAGATTAGGAATTACACCCGGAACTGGGGAGAACATAGTGGAATCTAAAGTTGTCCAAATTATTTGACATGGAATTGTCCAAATTCTATGACACGGTCGACGTTGGGTGGTTTTATAAGTCATGCGCATGCGCGAGAAACGACTGGTAATCAAAGAACGTTCTGATTGGGTAAGACAGAAAGTTTGTATTTCAATGGGCAATATGGTTGCTGGGAAACATGGAACAGATGCTCTGGATGGAGTTCAGGAGCGACGTGCGATAAGAGATGCAAGTGCATTAGACGCAGTGGCGGCAATTTTATAATTTGGTTCGCGCTAAGTGTTCCACAAATGAATATGTCAGTGCTACCACTGTGGTGCTACGGAAGTTACATCACAATAAAATCGTGGTATTGTGGATATGGTGAATGAATTGATCGTTTCTCTGATGTTTACCCTATAACATTTGGTGTCGAAATTGCAAACGGATTTACCAAATAATTTTTTTGTTATCTATAGAATTTTAGACCTAGTTTCAGCACCATTTCCTTTAATTATTGTTGACATTGATTAGAATTACAGCCGTACCGTACCTGCGGTAAAAGTTGTTATATTTTGCGATAAATTTTCATGCAAGCAACCATTATACCTAAGCGTACGCGTCATGTTGAGCGAAAAAATCTGCGAATAACCGCGTCCTCTTACAAGCTCACGATCAAGCCAGCTTATGGGCAAATTTTGCAACATAAGCAAAATTCTTATGATATTTCGACTTTATTGCGGTTAAAATCATTGTCAAACCGATTAGAAGGAAAATGAAGTCGATGATAAGATGATATGAAAGGCGAAGCTATTTACACAGCGACAAATGAGGTCAACAAAAAAGCTTCTTTGGGGCCAGGGTGGATCCAGGCCGAAATCTGACCGTGTCCAAGATCCAACCTCAACCTTGGGGGTCCGAAATATTTGAAATTTGAAGCCTGCTAATGGCATTTCTCGCCTTCTCAGCAACGAATATTGCTCTTAATATACCTTTGCAGCACTTTCATTTATAGAAAAATTATACAAAAAAATGCATAAAACCGACAATTACCTTTCAATATTAAATACTTGGTCGCCATTTACCGGATATAGTATTAAAATTTTAGTCAATCTCACCCACATAATTTATGTAACTTGAAAACTACTAATGATGTTGTTCAACCTTTTGAGCTATATTTACATACACGACGAATGAGTTTGCATACGATTAACCGCGTGAAAAGTAAAGTCAGATTGATTCTCACTGACTTTCAGACACCCAAGCATAGATATTTCGAAGATTCCGACTCTTATTAAATTGGGCTACGAGCATTCTTACGAACGCATTGTTATTATGCCCGCGCATACTTAGAACCAAGATACATTCATGAAATCACGTTCGAGATATCTTCTTGCGTAATAAAACGCTCGAAGATTCGAACGGAGCGCCAGTGCATGTTGTGAAAGTTCGCCCAAGACGCTTTGTCGATATTTAAATAGGACCTCGTTCACATAGGACCATGCATAACTTATGACTCGTTCACGTCTATCAAAAGAAGATGAGTATCTTCTTAAATTCGCAGGGGTAAACGGATCTCTACGTAAAAATAGCCGATAATATAGCATGCGTTATTACAATAAAAAAGATTTGCCTTTCGGCAAATATAAGCTGAACGCGGGCAATAAATTCCCAGCAACATGCTGTTGGAGCGCTATATTATTTTAAAAAATGCGTCCTTTCCTAATTTGATATGAGCATGCATGGGCACCAAATCATTTCGGTTTAAACTACAACAAAATCTTACAACTTGATATGATAAATATTCATTAAAGCCTAAAAAAAATTCTCTCTAAATCTGACTTAGTAGCACATTTGGGCCAAGAATATCTTTGGGATAAACTCAAATTCAATAAAAAAACTAATGTCTTTCAAGAAGTATTAATGATAAAACCAACAGTATTTAATCGGTCCTGTACTTGGCCCCCCAAAAAAGTGAGCCTAAAAACTAGGGAATTCAATCGCAAGTCCTAGTTTCACATCTGTGAAATATGAACCCTTTAAATGCTGTTGTTTTTTGAATTTTCTCAGCGTAATTTGATGGTTTGCAATCTTCACAAAATATCAATGCCCTGACCAAGTCATTTTCAACGATGGGAAATTGCCGGATGTAAATCTGTCCTTATTTCGGTATGGAAATCGGTCTTTGTTAACTGATTACACATTGATTTTTTTTCTTGCATGAAAATTTATTACAAATTACCGCAGGTGCGGCATTAATTCTAATCAATGTCAACAATAATTATATTAAAGGAATGCTACCGTCACTAGGTTTAGAATTCTAGATAAGAAAGAAATTTTTTCGTAAATCCGTTCGCCATTTCGACACCAAATGTTTCATAGGGTTCAACATGAGAGAAACGATCTATTCATTTACCAAAACCACACCACCACGATTGTCTTTTGCCCTGCCTTCCGTAGCAATGACACGAATAGGCATAGCCATTTGTGGAACACGTAGCTCGAGTCAATACGCAATTGCCGCCTTCGCGACCCAAGCACTTGCATCTCTTATCGCACCCGTACCAAAGGATGCCAGTTCCACTTGAACTCCATCCAGAGCATCTGCTCCATGTTTTCCAGCAACCTGCAGTTACCTCTCGTGGCAAAAAAGCAAGAACGCCAAACAACGCTACGAACAAAATCAACTGGATTTTTATAGTAGAAGCCATTTGATCTGAAAATAAACATCAAAATGAGTTTTCGATCATTACATACACCGCCTTTTTGTGATTGCGGAAAAACATCTGAGCATGCGCCAAATTAAAAAAAATATGGCGAAAAATTAGAATATCAGCTACTGAAACAACGATGCATATCAACGCTCCAGATGGCGCCGTGCGAGGGTACTAATTCCGCCCGGAGATTTAACTAACTACACGCTTGTATGCGAATGGAAAATTGAAGCAAATTGTAGTTAACCGCCACTAATTTACGTAGTTCATTCCGTAAAACGTCTACGATTTTAAAGCATTTTGTTGTGTTTTTGGAACGGACAATATTTTTGTACTTATATATAGTTGAATTTTCGCTGTAACAAATTTATTGTTGAATTTGATAGTTGAAGGACATTGCCAATAAAAATTAACTTTGTCTATTTTAAAGAGACATTGGCCGTTTTCACACTAGCGTGAAAACGACCATTCAGTATATTGCAAAATTCTTCCACAGATTTGCTTTATCGTTCTTCGTTCTTCATACAATTCCACGACGATTACGATTCAATGCTTTGCGAACATAAAAACATATTCTTCTCGCGTTTATTACATAAGAGATGTTCTCCAAACCAAAAACAATAATACCCTTATTTGCGTTGTTTTAGTATTGAGTATTTTTGCCTATCGTGTCAGAAAAACTATTCGCTTAATGTCTGAGAGACAATTCTTCTTACCTTTGCAAAGTATAGCTATATTCTTCACGAAATGTTAGCTTGGCTGAAATGAAACCTTAACTGATCAACAGCGCAAAGTCGAGAACGCTTTGTAGAATCTCAGCGGATGTTGAAGTTCACGAATCACGACTTCCTTCAGCTAAATCCGATAATAATGTTCACAATATCTTTTAGGCTTCAGCCATACCGAATGGCTTTATATTAACAATCAAACCTAAACCTTCAAAGCTATAAAAGTTCATACTTTATCAGTATTTGGACTTATAATAACCTACTTTTTCGACGAAAGACGACTTAGTCGTCTTATGGAGTAAACACCGTAGCTTACCAAAATAGCTATAATTGCAGGATCGATGCCAAGAATATACAACAGTTTGCCATCAAATATACCTAGATCGGACGTTACCATTAGACAATTAATTTTTTAGGTCGTAATAATTGAAATAAATTACTATCATAAGATGACTGAAGTATGACGTTGATTTTCCACAACGTTTTAAAACTTTGTGTTTTAAATGTCGCTCTTGTCTTTCGTTGACTAGTATTATGAAAAAAATGTGTTGTGGGTAAAATATTAATTCATTTGTTGGCCTCAGAAACTCTCTTACCTTTGGATTCAGTTCAACCAATTTAATTTTTGAAATACTTGTATATGTTAGAGATGATCAGTCAAGAGATAATTTCAATTGACAACACAGTTCGCCAGATTTCATTTGTCTGATTTATGTTTCTTAGCGAAGCAATCGCTTGGGTGTAGTAAGTAGGATTGATATTTAACTGTTATTTACCGCGACCGAAGGCGTAGCCGAATGAAATATCGACGGTCGAGGATCCACAACATAATGCTTTCTGAGGTCTTTGTATTTCAATGAGAGCGTCAGCAATTTTCGTAAACTTTTTTGTAAAAGCGTTTCATAAACTTTGTGCAAAATAAAACGAGAACAAACAAAATATACGAAGCATGGTAGATAGCAAAGAATTAAGTTGAATTTTGATATCCAAAATGCACACTATACGTATAAAACGTTTAGTTGTCGACTGCACCACAAAATAAAATAACATTTGAGGTTTTTTCTTTGTCTCTGAAGATTTTGTACTCTTTTAATCGTTAATCGTTTGAAACTTCAATTTTAAACCATTACTTACAACCATTTGCAAGCTTCCATTAACCGCGCACTCGAAACAAAGTTTTGAAACGTTTGAATTAATAAGATTTTCAACGGAAACACATTTGTTTTGACATTCAAACGTTTTCTGGGAGGGGCCAAAACAATTAGTTTCGCGATCAAAACATCACACTTTTGCCTATAATTGTAACCAAAATTTGTAGCTTTGTTACGGAGTTTAAGATAAACAGACATGGTAGATATACACTGCAAAAAATGAAAGTCTAGGCCAGATTATTTATCTGATTTTAAGATTTTATTTCTCAAATCAAGATTCCACTCCTTATTTTAAGAAAATTATCTTGTAATAAGATCGTATATCTTGATGAGATCTGTAAAAATACCGATTTTTCTTAAATTAAGGTAAAAATTCTTGACTCAAGATACTTAATCTTGTTTTAAGAATATAAATCTCGCTTGAAGAAAAAAAAAAGCATTTATAGTTTTTGAAAGAAAGAATCCAATTCTTAAATCAAGAATTTATTTCTTATTTTCAGAAAGCTATCTTGTTTCAAGAACATTAGTCTTTATGTAAGGTGTTATTTCTTATTTCAAGAAAGCTATCTTGTTTTAAGATAATAAATCTTGGTACAGCGAGCTCAAAATTATTCAATTTCTTAAAACGAGTCATATTTTCTTTTAAAGAGATAATATATCTCTTTTTAAGAACATTAATCATGGTATAAATCCATATTTAAAGAAAGCTATCTTGTTTTAAGATATGTATTCTTATTTAACAGAGTTAAATTTATCTTGTTTAAGAAATTTGTTTTAAGAAAGTTTAACCAAGAAATTTGTCTTGTTTTAAGAAATTAAATCTTGGTCAATCGGAGCTTAACGACTAACTGTTTCTTAGACAAAGATAATTATTATTCATCTCGGTTTGATAACAAATCTAAAAAATGGCCTCTCCCGTGATGAATCAAGATGTTAAAGCTTGGTTCATCAGAGCTGCAAACGATTTATTTTAGGATGAGTTATTGTTTTTAGTCAAAGATGATTTATCTTGTCTTAAGAAAATATTATAGTCGATTCCTGAAGGAAAACAGTGTCAGTCTATGTCTCTTATGCCAAGAAAGCTATCTCAGCTTGTTTCGCAGCAAATACGTCTTCGTCTAACAACTGAGAGTCGACATGTATGCATTTCTTAAAACTAGTCACTGTTTCTTGGTCAATGAAAATTCAACTCGTTGCCATTAATACTTTGTGCCTGTTATAATTATTTGCATGGCTTTCTCAGCGTGTTAAATTTCTTCAAGTTATAAAAACTCTAAACTGTATTCATTTATACAAACATATGCACGTATTGAGCAAGGTTGCAAGCCATGCGTGATGTGTGGCACTGACAAAGGTGCAGTACTGCTCAAACCCCACTATATATGGAACAATTTCGCATTGGTCATTAATTTATGCAATAATATAATAATTTTAATATGTCAGTACTGTAAAACAAAAATAGTATGACAAGAACAAATGCATCAAAGTTAAAGGTGAAGTGTATAGAATCCAACATGAAACTGATACTATAATTCTATTGTACAAACCCAACTAATCTTAGATTACGCTTTGTGATCGAATGATCAATTTTATGCGACCTATACTAGCTGTATATAATAAACGATTTAACTACAGTATAGTTCTGTATCAGTTCAAAGTTAAAGTATATAATTGCATTTAGCGATGCAGGGGGTTCTCCCCAACAACATGAAGTCTTATTAGATCCCTCAGGTCATACTTAGTAGGAATGAAAGTGGAATCAAACTGTTTCAGTGTAGAATATACGTTAAAATCCAACATACTTGCGTATAAGCAGAACTTTGTTGGAACACCATCTCCAGGATCTTCAACCTCATAAGACAGAAGGCCATCGTTAAATTCAACTGTTTTCAAAGGTGTGTATTCAAATATAGTATCTTCATCTGCAAGCCAAATTCTCTGAATTCTTCCAAATTCGGGCAACATGCTGTAAAAAGTAGCATCAACTGCAATGATACAGCCCTTATTGGGAACATATTTTGTTCCGTGCAATTGAATCCACTTACATGTAAAAACGTTGGTCAAACTTTCAGGATTGGCGTAAAGCAAGCAGTCAGTAATTCGTTGAAAAAAGTGGGCTTTCAACATATCTGTCACCATACTGGATGGACCAATAACCTTTTCGGACTTAAATAACGGGTGTTGGCAGGGTGTTTGGGTTTCAAAGTCTGCACATTCATCAACCTGGCATCGCTCTGCTAAAGAGAGGCAAATGTTCTTGAAGTTCTGTAGTGGAGCCAGGTCTTTGAAATAACAGTGCCTGGCTTCAAAACGTAAACAACAGTGCCTTACAAGTGGACCAAGATACACAATTTGCTGCGGTATGTGGAGCATATAATGCATTTTGGGGGTAATATTCACACCTGGGAACACTTCCTTAAAGAGGATGAGGTTTGCTTCGATTAAAGTTTCCAATTCTTTAATAGTTTCAACACTGATGACTGGTGAAAAGCAGATCTGAACAATCAATGAAATCTGCAATATAAGCTGGTATTGCGGACAGTCATTAGCAACGAAGTTCTTCAAACAAATGGGCAAATACTTCAAGAAGATTCTAGCATGTTCAGCCGTTTGTTTCAGTTTATATTTCTCTTGGCCATTAAACACTGTTTCTCTTAAAGGCGGAGGACGGTTAGCTTCATCTTGGTACCCAAGCTTAAGTTGGCAAAACGTACTGTTCAATTGTTGCAATGTTATAGATCCATTATCAATAAAATATTGCAATGCATAGCGGACTTCGTATTGAACAGACCCTTCCAAAAGGACATGCATTATGTCTTGGGGAAGCTGTTTCGTTATGTCAAATTGAGGTAAGCGGCTCAATACACTTCTTTCGTTAATTCCATATGTGGTCACCAGATTTTTCCTGCTTTCTTCTGTTGGAGCTGTTTCAATATCTTCGCAGTGTTGACGATACTGGACTAAGTTTCTTTCAGTAAAACAGCTAGCCCTGAAATTCTCTTGCATGCTTAGAAATGTACATAAACAATTTCGACATTTCTGGTGAGAAAAACCAACCTTTACTTTGAATCCTCCCACAGGTGCTGCCCTTCGGTGTCACCAAGGCAACTGACTACGCCACCAAACAACTCCATAAAATTTCCACCTACCACAAATGTATAGCCATTTGCCAGTGTATGTAGGTCATTAATTATTGGGGTTAAAATCTTATTCTGACCGTACATTGAAACATCTTTAGCCTTCACAATAGCCAGTAGCCGAATGGCACAAGCTTTGACCTATATTTGGGGCCAATGTTTCCAAGTGTATAATAATAAAGATCGATTTTGTGCTTGCCTACATGTGTGCCCAACGGATTGCAGACTTCAATCTCATCATGGTAAAGAATAATTATTAATCCATTTGGGTGCTCTATGAAGATTCTATTGTGCTTTATACATTCACCGTCACAAATGTCAAATAAAAAACCTTCTTTGCATACTTGGCGTGGTGCGGTTATAACATCTGCTATCTTTGAATTTGACAAGAGTTGCTGTAGACTATCAAGAATGGGAATATACACCATTGTGTCATCTTGTTCACAAATAAGACGCTTTGAGCCCTTGTTTTTATATGTGATTCTAGTGGACAGGACATATTGGATTGGTTTGATAAAGTTGACGCTGCTTTCCAAAAATGAAGACTGCAAGTAAGTTGTTTTAAGTTTGCTAAATGGGTCCTCGAAAGAATTGAAAATTTCTTCAACGGATTCCTCAGTCAATTTGTCAGCACCGTTTTCTACACAATTCAATACCTTTTGTTTTAGGTGTTCTTTTACTTGCTCAATTAAGTTGCTAGTACTTTCCACAATCCCATTCAACATTACCTATTTTTAAAGAGAAAATATGATAATAAATAACTATATGTAACACTGTAGAACATGATTTTATATGACAACTTGTGCAAAAAGGGATAAATATTTAGGACTTTTTAATAATGCTGAGATACAAATTAGTCAACCTGGAGAGTTATGTTCAAGTACGTTGAATTTAGCGACTAAACTAAATTTTCAAGGATAGCCCGAACTGTAATGATGAATCTTTTGACATTTGGTAACTCTCTTTTGTAACATTATGAAATATTATTTTCAGGTCCATGTTCAGGTTATTAAATTTTACTAAAAGTTTGTCATTTCTCATGGGTATTGTAGCTTGTCCACAAACTAGTATGTTAACAATAATAACAGCATAATTGAGTTATGCCATATACTGTATAACTCCATCATGTCGTTTAAATTAAAAGGCAACATTGCAGGAATTGCTAAATTAGGTGTAATTAGTTTGAGGAAATTGGGAATTATTTATAGGTACTGTTTGAACTTACACTGTAGCTTGCTGTAATTATAGTGCTGCTGTAAAACTGTAAGGTGCAACAATTGTTTATCCTATTTTTTTCTGTATTTCTGTATTGCCTATTCCAATATTATTTCTTTCTTCCTGTGTCTATCTTTTTTAAGGCATACTCAAGCTGGCAAATATAAGTAAAAAGGGGTAAAAATATATTACTATTTAACTATAAATATATAACAGAAATGTTACATTGATATTAAATGGACTTGCAGTGTTATACCAACAATTAACGTTTTGATTCAAAAGAAGCCTTTCATACCTTTGGTATCTTAGACCGTGCTTGAAGTTTAAGCAAGAACTGAGCAGAACATTGCTTGAGGTCTACAGCTTTATCAGTTTGATTGACATCAACCTAGTAAATGTGCAGTTATTGAGTAAGAATATACAAAAAGTTAAGGTAAGGAAATAAGCATACATGTATGCTGCAGAATTTATCCTACAGTACCCTGTAGATTTTAGAATTGCAAACTCCATAATTCATGGTCTCTCTTAATTCAGTTTTTCATACTCAGGCATATTAATGAAATGGGGATCCAGCTTAATTTCCTATACATATGGTCCCTATTTGCTGAGCTAAAAACAAGGTTTCAAAAAAAGTCGAACAAATTCATTTTAGTATGCAAAAATGACATCAATTACCACAGGGATAAGAATTGGGGAAAGGACTAAATGAGTAAATGTGGTAAAATGGTAAAATGTGCCCTTCTGAAAACATGCCAAAATATGTAAAATATGTTTATAAATTAGCCTGCATTCATGAAATGGAAAACCCCTATTAAAATGCATGAACACCTGTGAACTTACTGTACCTCAACAGTTGGGTTGTCATCCTCGCTATCAGTATCAGTCGACGTTTCCGAAGAGTTGTTGCTACTCATTTCAAGTGTATGGTTGTCTCCCTGACTGTCGTTTGGCAGCAAATTGGATGTCTCCGCAGCAGACATTTCCTCCTCGTGTTTCCGATGAATGTGTCTTCGGAAAGAATTCATTTTATTATACTGCTCTGGCCTCTGGGCATCCATTGATTCCACATTTAATCTTAAAATTTGGATGGGATGCATGTTGCAAAGTAATATGCCTTAACAAGGCCTTCAGCGTCAGTGCTGAGAAAACAAAACAAATACTACATAACCACACGTTCGACATATTTAGTTAATTTTCCAGCCACAGTTCAACGCAAGAAATGAAATGCCATGATTTGTATTTGGCGCGAAGCCGCGAGCAGTGGCTATAACAGCCATCACTCAAAAATACTCGGGAAATGTCGGACATGCTTCGTGACCCGCTTCGTGACGTGTACAAAATCACGCCACTAACAGTGTCGCCATCCCCTTTTTAAACTGAGCGGTTGGTGTGAGAATATCACTGGAAAATATACATTATTCAACGTTTAATCCTTTGTAATCCGACCCTTTAAAGGAAATTTAAGAAGGTAAATATTTGACCTTTTGTTAATATTAAAAGTAGTCTTTTATAGTCAAGTGTATTCAACACCGAATTACGAATGTTTATTGAGATTTGAGAATGAACGCTATAAAAGTCGCACGCTGGAGCCGGATCGGAACATTCAAGTATTGTCAAAAAAACAAAAGAACGGTAACTCCGAAAAGCATTTTGTATAATACTGACGACGACTAAAGTGCAGTCGAAACGTGGATTCATTAAAGCTACAAAATGTATTTTCGGAGTTACTGCTCTTTTGAATTTTATAAACATGCTCAGTGGTTCGTGTACTTATATATTTTCATGTTCCATGTATTTTGCGGTGTTCAACATTTAAATGAGCTGCCAAATTCCAATATCACAGTTAGTTTACTGTTCCAGAATGTAATGATAGTAATGTACATTTGAAGTTCCAAAAACTGCGATATTTGGCATCCTTTTATTCTAGCTTTTGTATTTTTTTAGGGTTGGGGATAAAAACAACTCCCGTAGGAATAGCGCGAATCGATTACAGGTAAAATGGTAGCGACTTCGTATTATTTTCTAGTCCTATTTAGCCAATTTAAACTACCTGGAGCAGAAAATTTTATTAGGAATTTTTGTTTCGAGTTCGTCAGATACTACTTTTCAAATACTGGAATATGGCAAAAATACTGATTTTCTAAACTTTTTTTGTACAGGGCCAAGCATGTCAATGGAAGACATAAGGAAACTGGACATCGAGGCTTATGATATACTTCAAGGTACTGCAGAATAGAAGTTGTTAATTGTCTCCCTATTTAATAACTCCCTATTTTGCTCTTGTCTGGCCGACACTCATTCATAACCCCCAAACCTGTGGCTGCCATCCTGGATCGACTGCTCAGTTTAAAAAGTATTTGCATGAGAGTTAAAAAGTATATTTTGTTCTTGAGCTAGGATCCTATTCCAGCTCAGCAGAAATTGGCTCAGCACAAAATAGAAACATCTTCAAGTAATCCGTTGTAATTTAATCCGGGGAAAAAATCAATAAAATACTCTACACCAGCTCATATTAATTTGAAAATGTTATATAGTT
The DNA here is from genome assembly GCF_004324835.1 of Dendronephthya gigantea. Taxonomy (NCBI): domain Eukaryota; kingdom Metazoa; phylum Cnidaria; class Anthozoa; order Malacalcyonacea; family Nephtheidae; genus Dendronephthya; species Dendronephthya gigantea. The sequence continues at coordinate 1,135,796 of NW_021163069.1, forward strand.
TAGACGTACTTGGGAAAATTTCTGTAGTATTATGGGAGTATTAAACCATACTGTAGGTATGTTTCACTTCTGTGATACAAGCAGCTGCAACTCATGCAATAAAATCCTTGTACTTTTGGTGTGATTTTGCATTTAGTTATACTTATCATGCAGTATGTACTGGGAAATCAATTACCATTTTTATCACTTCATTGAATTAATTAAGGCTAATTTCTAGGGGGTTAATGGGTCTTTTGAGTGGAAATCACACTCATATCAAATTCATAATCATACTTTTATTAATTTGCTAGATGCCAGTGTTAATGAAGATATGTTAATGGATTTCAGTCGGGATGATCTAAAAGACTTGTTTGCCGGTGCAGATAAATTTTTGTTGAGAAAAAAGATTTGGAATATTATTGAGAAAGCTGTAAGCTACATTCAAAGTAAAATTATATATTTTTGTTTCATAAGCATGCACTGCATCAAAGTAAAGTTAATTAATCTATTTTTGTTCCTCGAAGAAAAATTATCAGTTTTTCAATGTAATTCTTGTTATCAGCTTGCAAATTAACCGCTTGAAGTTATTCATAGAATAGCTGTCTAACGTACAAAAATTGCTATCTGAATATAATTTTTAGAGAGGATGTAAAGAAAAAATGTTAGAGTCTCCTAACTCTGCAAAAGTAAAGATTAATCAAACCCCAGTGGTAAATCCTCAAACTCCTCCTGTACAAAAACATTTGGGAATTTCGCAGTCACAACTATTGCGTTCACCTTCTTCCTGGTTGGAGAGTCCCCCTAGCCCTGCAAGTGTTGACCTAACTTCAAGTCAGGTGATTACCCCAGCACCTTCTCCGGCCTTTGTTGTATATACAGATAACGAAATTGTCTGTTCAGCCAAGACTGGTGATATTTCGCAAGATCTGTTTAATAGATTGATACGAAATACTGTGTCAAATATGCGATCAGCCTGTCATAGTTTACCTGTACCAAGGGAGCCAACATCCCTGGAAATGGGAGAAATGGCCAAGGTTCTATGTCAAAAGTATCCCTGTTTAGAAAGAGCTTCAGAGTTGACAGGAAGTGAAAGCGGTCATGTAAGTTAGACAGATTAAAAATTTAAAAGTGCAAAATAAAATTGGAAGAGGGGGGAGTTCCATGCCACAAGCAAATGGTTCATAGTAATATAGTTAGCTTCTGGTAGAAACTTTCTGTCAATTTTTAGATAATTATTTTTATTTTACATAATTAAGTTATTCATGAAGGAGTTGTTTACCCACCTAAACCTATCTATTACTATGAGCGACTCCTGCCTAGCTACTATATAGTTTGCCGATTATACTGAGATAAATGTTGTTTTTAATTTTGTAGCTTTTTGTGTTGTCCAAAATTAAAAAACGTCTTGGAAATGTTGTCCCAGCTAAGAAAAGGCAAGGAAAAGTGCCTGCGAGATCAAATAAACGTATTAAATTAGACATGCCTGAACTTGGTAAGTTAATATATAACCTATTTGTTTGTCAGAGTAACCCATATGCATGTCATCGTCATTTGATAAAGTTGGAAAACTTACTAGTACATGCAATGAAACAGCTCTTGGGGCCTGAAATTACAGTAGCAGTATTCTGCTAAAAGATGAATTTGCAAACTATGGGTTGCCAGGGGGGCATTGATCCCCTAGCCTAGACCAGGAAGGGTGCAGGTTTGGGTATAAATTCAAATTTTGGGGGATTATGTACGAAAATCAGAGCTTAAATGATGTATTTTGGTGTATTTGAGAGTTTCACAGGCTCTGACAATCTGGTAGCACCTTATCCTCCAATTTATATATAAATTTCTAATATCCTAATATCCCTGACAACTGGTGCTTGTACCTCAACCCATGTCCAGCACTTGTCTGCACACCCCCCCCCCCCCTACAAAATCGCTCTGGATCCATCCTGGTTCTACTTTTGCACTCACAGCATAATATAAGAGGATTGATGTGCCATGATTTGCCCTATGTTATTATGACTTTCCCTGTGTTGTACTGGCATCTAATGGGTTAAATTGCCTAACTGCCCTTGTGGCTGGTGAATGCTTTGCAATTAATGTATTGGACCCCATAGTAGAACCTGTTACACTAGTCATTACCGCATGTACAGTATATCCTGAAATTTTTAAATGCTTAAAAGCATTTAATGCAACATTTTTGTGATTTCCTTAAGTTTACACTATATGCGTCAGTCCACCACTGTGAAACTCCTTTCTTATGATAATTAAAAAAAAATGAAAAAAAAACACAAAGCATATAATTTCCGATTATTGTCCACAGTATAAAAGCATGAAAAGTCAAGTTATTCAATTCAGTATAACACTCATTATTTAGGTGATTCGAGTGATCCTTTGAAAAAAGGGTCAGAGAGTGAATCATCATCTACTGAGACAACAGACGGATCTAATGAAGACACCGGTCTTTGCGCAAGGCATTACAGTGCATTAGAGAGAGAACAAAGGAAGTGTAAACCTAACCCAAAGGTGATTAACAAATATTTGAATCTAGAGTTCTCGTCTAGAAGGCAATTGATTCAAGAGACGAAGAAAGATGAGAGGCCAAGCAAAATACTGGAGCTCTACTAATGTTTTAAAGATCCTAATGAGGTAAATGTAGTTGCAGAAATGTATCTTAGCCTGTTGTCCAGGTTTGAATACACATGACATTTGTGTTGCTGAAAATATTTGTTAACCATTTAATTAATTGTGCAAATCCGTATTAAATGTTTTGCATCCATTAATGTTTCGTCTAAAAGATAATATAAAAAAAATATTGCCTGTTTTGAAATATACAGTACATGTTTTTGCTTTGCAGGTTGTTGAAGAAGTAAGACGATGTCTGAAATTGAAGGAGACTGGTAATCCTGAATCGTACATGACTAGCCGTGTCAGTCTTCTGGAGAAGAAAGTCGATCAGATGATATACTACGGGATCTCAAAAAGTGCTATACAACCACCTATGAGCCAGTCAGTTGGTGAGTTGTTTGCATGTACTCTATTTATGTATGTTAATTCTATCCAACTCTACAAACGCTGCTTATTAATCCCTTGCCAGGAGGTCAGCAATTGAAAGGTGTCTGGTGCGTTAGCCACGGTGAAATGCTGAAGGCAATACTGCCAAATAAGGTTGTTAGTAAGGGTGGATTTCCACTTGTAGCGAAATAGTTCGCTTGCGAAATAGTTTAATATTTTGCTTTGAATTGAGAACAGTCAAGTTGAACTAATTGATTTATGCTGTTAAAATTCAAAAGAAAACACGCAAATATTTCGCTGCAAGTGGAAATCCACCCTTACAGCGTTAACACGTGTTAATTCTACTGTCAATTTTTATTATATTTTTCTTTAGACCAAAAGATAGTGCATTTGCTAAAGGGAATCCATGACATTTTTAAAGGAAAGCCTAAATCTAAGAAGCTTATCGTGCATGATTCAATTTTTATCCCGGAGGTAAAAGTTTACTCTATATAATTATAGTTATATTTCAGTGCTGTTTGTTTCGCCGGTAAAAAGCTCGTAATTTCCCCTTTAATATTCCCTATAGTCTTGTCTTAAGTTTTAGAAATGTATGTGTGAAATTTATAATGCCTGGTTTCGATGTAGACTTTTAATCAGGGACGAAACTAGAGCGTTAATTCGGGGTGGGGTTCATTTTCATATAATATTCTGTTCTGCCCGACGGATTTCTTTGAAAACACGTATTCGCACAAACGAATTCCGTTGGACAGAACAGAATGTATATGAGAATTCACCCTCTCCGAAGTAGAGCTCTAATTTCGCCCCTGCATTTAATTCTTGCAAATTAACATTGTTTGATTTCCTTTTTATAGGATAACGAACTTCCAGACGTGTGGCAGCAAACACGCCATGGTAATTCTCCGGGCCTAATAATGACGAAAGAAAACGGCGCAATGATTCTCTTTGGAAAGGATGTTTTCTTGCGCTTCGGGGATACGGAATTAGCGAAAGCGGTCGTAGCCTTCCTAGCTTCCTTCTACCTCCTAGATTTGGACTACCCTTTTAGGTCATTGGTACCATTTTCTGTCTTGCAGAAAATTATCTTCCAGGACAATCAAGTGCATCCCAGTTGTCAAGGCGAAGTTGCTAAAGTTCTAAAAGACTTTGAAATGTATCATGACCGAGCATAACGTTTTGTGGAGACGGCAAGTTCATATATACGCCAGTTTAGAACATTTTTACTACATATTATCTGAACTGTAGTAATTTTTTATTTTGTTTGCAACCCTAAGTTTGCGCTTTGAAATCACGTTTATGTAGAAATAAAAACGCACCTTATGAGCACATGCATGTCCAGCATGTTGTTTAAAATTGGATTTAGCCAAGAAACACGTGCAGTAAATTGCGTTTTTGCTCTATAAGAACATGATGTTAAAGCATTTGTTTTTGGTGTGGAACATAGTTTTTTTATGACCAAAACTTTATATGTTATTGTTTAAGAAGGGAAACCGCTCATTTATATTATTTAAGAAAAATTTCCCTTGTTCTTTCCTTTACAGCGTTTTTTAAAAATATTTTCTTGTGTATGCCACAGCGTAAAACAATAAGAAAAAATAATTTTATCTTGATTAACGATATTTTTCTGTAAATTAATAAGAAAAAAGAAATATTTTCGTGTGTATGAAACAATAAAGTATTATTTTCTTAGCAAGATTATTTATCTTGTTTGACCAGATTTTTCCCTTAAATCAAGAAAGCGTTTCTTAATAAGAATTATTTTCTTGCGTACGGGACAAAAAGTAGAATTTTCTTAGCAAGATTATTTATCTTGTTTGACCAGATTTTTTCCCTTAAAACAAGAAAGCGTTTCTTGGTAAGAATTATTTTCTTGCGTACGGGACAAAAAGTAGAATTTTCTTAGCAAGATTATTTATCTTGTTTGACCAGATTTTTTCCCTTAAAACAAGAAAGCGTTTCTTAGTAAGAATTATTTTCTTGCGTACGGGACAAAAAGTAAAATTTTCTTAACAAGATTATTTATCTTGTAACACAAGATAATTTGTCTTATTTTAAGAAAATATTTCTTCTTGCGAAAATCTAGACGAGAATAATTTTCTTACCCACGGGACAAGAAAATATTTCTTGATTCAAGAAATATTTTCTCAAAACAAGTTTTTTTTTCTTGTTTCAAGCATTTTATTTTTTGCAGTGTAGACATCTTATTGCTCAAGAATGGATTTACAATTAGTAAATTCCCCTAAAATTCTCTAAATAAAGATGAAAATTGCGAACGACGCAAATTTCATATTACAAAGTGTATCCCGATCAAAATTGATAACTTTACATCGTTCATAACCACCCCCATAAAACACTTTCACTTTAACAGTAAACATTTTCAGTTCAGACTTTGCATGTACTATGACATTGACATCTATGTGTGATATATAACACATATATCTGTAATATTCTCTATTCTATATTTTTGGCTACCTTCTTGATTGACTAGTGCTTAATATATATACTAATTGCACCTGTCAAATCACGGATATTTTCGTCACTTACGTAATTTTCATCTTTATTTAGAGAATTTTAGGGGAATTTACTAATTGTAAATCCATTCTTGAGCAATAAGATGTCTATATCTACCATGTCTGTTTATCTTAAACTCCGTAACAAAGCTACAAATTTTGGTTACAATTATAGGCAAAAGTGTGATGTTTTGATCGCGAAACTAATTGTTTTGGCCCCTCCCAGAAAACGTTTGAATGTCAAAACAAATGTGTTTCCGTTGAAAATCTCATTAATTCAAACGTTTCAAAACCTTGTTTCGAGTGCGCGGTTAATGGAAGCTTGCAAATGGTTGTAATCGCTGCCATGGCACAATTCAACAAAATTGAACCCACAATGTAGCTAAAAAACTATATAGCTTTATGATTATTTTTTGCACCGAAAGATGGAAACATTAGCTATAATATACCATGTAAAATATAATATTGGCTGATTCGAGTTTTTTGTCATTTCATAATACAAGTTTAGGTCAGTTTATTTCAGGAAATTGTGTACTATGTATTTCTAGTTTACAGCGCTAGCGCACAATACGAATGAATGTGAATTGTCCGCGTACATTGTTAAGAGAAGCATTGATTAGCAGTTTTTCTCTCATTTCTACATTTTCGATTGCGTGATGTTAGGCTTAAGCTCTCTTGGTTCCTGTGGTTTGTTTTGCACACACATATTTGCAAACAACGTTGTCTTTTAGCTTCTGGCCTTTCAGCGAAATTCCTTTTCCTGCTTTGGATACATTAGACCTTTGGCTGATGTGATGGAATATTTTTACGCGTCTGTACAGTTAACAATGACAGATTTTCGTGCAGAAATAAGGACAAATTTACATCTGGCTATTTCTCATCGTTGAAGATGACGTGCTCACGACATTGATGCTTTGTGAACTTGCATGCAAACGACCAACTTTTCTCTAAGAAAATTTAGACACATGCATGCAACAGCATTTAAATTGTTCATATTTTACAGTTGTGAATCTAGGACATTCCACTGTAGGTTTTATCATTAATACTTCCTGAAAGTATTAGGTTTTTTGTTGAATTTGAGCTTATCCCAAAAAAAATTCTCACCTGCAAATGTTACTATATCAAATTAAAAGACCAATTTTTTTAGCCTTTAAATATTTTAGTATATCATATCATTCTTAGAAGTTCGCAGATTTTGTTGTGATTTAAAGCCGAACTATTTTGGCGGCTATGCTATAGATGCATTTTATTTTAAATAATATAGCACTCTAACACCAAATCGCATCGAATTAATTATTGCCGTTCAGCTTATTTTTTGCAAAATTTGGCAAAAATGTTTTTAATGTAATATTATACATAAATTTTCATATTCATGCACTAGTGAATATATCATTCATATTCAACGGTGAATATCAATTCGCGGAAAAACTCTGTGTATGAAGAAAATGGCGGTAATAGGGTTGTTTGACTTTTTGTTTGTTTGAAATCAAGAAATTAATTAACGATTCTGACGTGAAAATCAACCGTATTCTCGACGAAAGACATACAGAAAAAACAAAAATATAATGTTAAAATACGTTTTACAGTAATTTTTTACGACTTCTTCGAGTACTTTTATTGGTTGATAGAAGTATTCCTATAGATGTGATTCGTACAGACAGCGATATATTTGTAACTTGGAGTGACTGTTTACAGTCGAGGGATAAAGTCCGTCTACGAAAAAAATTATGTAAAATTATGACGATCTTAAAACAATATGTGCTTAGATGAAATTCGAACTGTATATTTTGTGTAGAACCGCACGTCAATTAAAAAAAAGCCTGATTAAGATCTGTAAACCACTAAGTACACCATTTCTCATGAAGTCAACAGAGCAAAGCGGATAATATATTATTTTAATGTTTTATACAATCTCAGCGGATGTTGAAGTTCACGAGTCACGACTTCCTTCAGCTAGATCCGATAAAAATGTTCACAATATCATGCAGGCAGTAATGCATGATTCCATGGCCCAATTTTAAGATGAAGTCTTTCTTAGCTATTATGATGCTGAAAGTCAGGGATTACTTGTAGTTGATATAAATTGCAACATGTTTAAGTCACAGTAATAGCTACACGCAAATAATACACACACCAATAAAGAAATGTTAAGTACGTTATATAGTTAAGAGCAGTGGATTTAGGAGCAAACTAGATATTAATTTGTAAATATTGACAGCAACGTGCTTCCCTGCTGCAATGGTAGAACCAAAGCTTTTCAGAAATCCTTCTTATAGCTATATCTGCTAATCTACAGTTGAAGTATATTCGAAAACTTTCCAGAAATTCTTCTTATCTACAACGGAAATACTTGACATTCATGAATGTTCACTTTGGTCGCCTCCATGGTCGAAGGCAACTGATTGAGTAGCTATATTCATGAATATTTACAGCAGTGTTTTTTTATACAACACCCTGTAGACTGATGTGAACGTGAACCTTGACTAGTTTCAAGAAAGAACTCCACAACTAACAATAAATTGGCGTGACTATAACATCGAATATCTAAGAGCATGGAAGTCAATATTTCTGTCTTGTATCGTGTCTCTCAAACGTGTCTCGCGTCATTACCGCCAAAATGGTTAAACGCGTCATCATCATCATCAAATCATCATCATCATCATCATCATCATCATCATCATCATCATCATCATCATCATCATCATCATCATCATCATCATCATCATCATCATCATCATCATCATCATCATCATCATCATCATCATCATCATCATCATCATCATCATCATCATCATCATCATCATCATCATCATCATCATCATCATCATCATCATCATCATCATCATCATCATCATCATCATCATCATCATCATCATCATCATCATCATCATCATCATCATCATCATCATCATCATCATCATCATCATCATCATCATCATCATCAGTAAATTGAATCCGCGATAATAAAGTTTGATCGTGTGAATAAACCTGAAACCATTTCTTATTTCAATAGTAGTGCTATTGACTTGGAAAGTCAATAGAAACGATTAGAACAGTAAAAATTTTCAGAGACAAAGAAAAAACCCGGCTCAAATGTTATTTTATTCTGTAATTGCAGTTGACGGCTAAAAGTTTTATACTTTAATATAGTGTGTATTTTTAATATCAAAATTAAAATTGCACTTTCAAAAACGCTTTTTGAAGTGAAAGCAAAGGTGTAATAGCCTTTCACAGGTTTATGCGTTTGTATTAAAAGCCGAAAATTATACAAAGCTGAAAATTAAGCAAATAAACGACATACAAAGCTGAAAATCATACAAATACAGCTCATCTTTACCGCGAACTGAGCAAATACGAAATAAACAAAGTAAATATAAGTACCCTTTGAAGACACTTATATAAGCTTGCAGATTATGAGTTATTCGTTTTATATACATGCCTTTGACTTGACTATATCCATGTTCATCTTTGCTATCTGTCATGCTTCATAAAAATTCTATCTTGTTTCTTCTCGTTTTATTTTGCACAGTGTTATTTTGCATTATACAAATAATGAATGTTTTCCTTCGTGCAATGGTAAAAATATTTTCACGAGGTGAAAGATGGAATGTTCCATTCAACGAGGCGATAGCCGAGTTGAATGGAACATTCCATCTTTCACCAAGTGAAAATATTTTTACCATTGCACGAAGGAAAACATTCATTATTTGTGTTATATAATACCAAAATAGACTGTCTCGTTTCAAAAATATAATTTATTAAAAAACATACTGTATGGATCAACAACCATATGTGCGAGAAGCATTTTGGTGGATGGTATTTACTGAAAGCATTAAGAGTGCAATGTAACAAAATGTATAGTACAATTGCACTCTGGAGAGTGCAATGGAACGCTTTCCATTGCACTCTAGGGAAATGGGACTTTCTATTCAATATCACGTGATTGTCATCAACCAATTAAACGCTCTAAATTTAATGGGGTATTATATAAAAGTTTATGAAACGCTTTTACAAAAATATTTACGAAATGACAGTTAAATTGCTGACATTCTCATTGAAATCACTGTCTCAGCCAATCAAAACGTTTGTTGATTACCAGTCGTTACTCGCGCATGCGCATAAGTTACAAATCCACCCAACGTCCACCCAAATTCTAGCAGGCATTCTTCGATTGTCTTTGAACGGGACGAAAAAAGTGTATACATGGCATGCTAACTCGCGTATGTCAAGAAAGTGCTTTATCGAGGGCGCACTAGAGTATATTAGGTATATACTTTTTGACAACGAGCCTATGATTATTATCCCCACTAATTCCGGTGGGGGATTTATCACGCCTGAGTATTTTGACAGAACATAACCGAATCCCAAAATCTTCGTCCAAATTCTATGACATACACGGTCGACGTTGAATGGGTTTCTTAGATATGCGCATGCGCAAAATTTGAACCAGTGAAGATTGGTAATCAGCATTTAAATTATGTCATAATATAAGCTGGATTTGGCTAGCTCAGTTGTTTGGTTTCAATTAGCGAACTGTCACTGTGTGTCAGTTTCATATAGTGGGTGTATCAACTGTTTTCATATAGGGTGAGAAATGAAAACAGCCAGTGATGCGAATTTAATAAGACGTTGCGCAATTTCATATTATTATAAAGTTTTATTCTTTTTAGCTATACAGGGTTTATCAAAAAACTGCAACACTTAATATTCATATATGTTCGCTGCCATTCAATAACAAAAGATTGCAGGCCTCGATCTGGGTATTATGAGTGTTGCTTTCTTTATATACTCCGTAATTTATCAAACAATTATACCATTCGCTCTAGATCTCGTTCCCCACTTATCCGTCACCCCCGTTCCGGCTGATCTAGGTACTAAAATCAACCAATCAGAAGCCAGACACTCGACAAAACTTTTTCATTTCACATGACTTCTGCACTGGAAATTTTAAGTAATTTTATTATTTTCATGCCAAAAACGTTTGCTTTTCCCAACTGTAAATAAAGAATTAATTTTTTTACCTTTTATGGCATTAGATGGAAGAACAGGGACAAATAAGCTCACGCGCATGATAACTCAGTTTTGTCGAAGCGCCTCATGACGTCATAATCTCAGATCAGCTGGTTATTTAGCGTAATCAGGGCCGCCTTAACCTGTACTAATACTATTGAGGGTGGGAGGAAGCCTCTCCTTCTCCCACCTCCAGTGATAGCTTTTTGCCCCTGAAGGTCCCTTTCGAGTTTATGTATTAGCAAAGATAACAATGTTTAGAAGAAATAATAATAACTCAACAAACCTTACTCTGCAGAGATGGATTCGCCAGTAAGTATCCCCCAAAATGTAGGAAATCAAGTCATATAAAGACCAATAAACCAGAAAATGTTCTGGGAGAGATCTCTCAGACATACGAGCTCCACATGTTTAAATTGACAATTTCTAGTTAGGAAAATATGTTCATGCCCCCCGCTAACAATTGCTAAAAAAAGGCCCTGGTGTAATCACTGCCGTTTTTAACTCATACTAGCCGTAAAGCCAATATTGCAACTTATTATGTATTGGATTAGGAAACAAAAATCGATGAAATGATTTCTCGAAAAACCAAGCAAAATATATTTTCACAATGGCATTAATTAAAAACCTATACAACCAAATACAAAATTATTCTCACTGACTTACACACAACCTTCTAAGATCATGTTCAACAATAGATAACAACTTAAATAATTCTAAACCTAAATTTCCACCACTACTTTCATTGAGTGGTCTCTCCTCCACAACTTTGAAATGTCTCTTCATTCAGTTGAAGTCTCAGTATTTCAGAGCAGCTCGTTTCATTACGAGTGATCTGGGCAGAATACGCGATTGCCCGCGCTGTAAAAGCCAGTATTTTCAAGAACTATTCCACAAGTCTGAAAAAGATGAGAAGGAAATGAGATGCTATGGTTAACGTGGGTCTGCAGACGATGGAGAAGGATTTTTTTAGACTCTGCTAAAATATTTTGCGAATTTCTGGGCTGCCTATGGAGCTACAGTTCTTATAACTGCTAAGTTCTTATATATAACTACTCCCAGTTTGATTTATATGGCCCCAAAATTTGCGCACATCAGCCCCTTTTTAAAGGAACTTGATTGGCTTCCTGTTAAATTTCGGATTGAATTTAAGATTCTCTTATTAACCTTTCAAGTAATCCATGGACTAGCTCTCAGTATTTGCGTGATCTAATTCGAATCAAAAAACCGCCAAATTATTACCTACCGCCTCAGAAATCATTTTACTCAATCGGAGATAGAGCCTTCAAATTTGCAGCACCAAAGTTATGGAAATATGTTAACGGATTAAGTGGTTTAACATTTTGATCGAGTGATTTGAGTCAACCCGGGTTCAAAACAGGTTGGTTGCGTTACTTGCGTAGTGTAAACGGGGGTTAAGAATTCGAATTCGGTTCCGTTTTTACACTTAATGGGAATCTGTCAAAAGTCGACTGTGTCAAAACAAACTGATATTTAAGTAGACTTACCATACACCTAAAGCAGTCAGCATGCCATTTCTGATTGATAGCCTCCATCCAGCGATCACCGGCCCTGATGATCTGTTTACAAGAATAGCATTTCACGCAGAATAATTCTTTATAATCTTGACTGCAATATGGGTCACCATTTTCCACGTGAAAACCTTCACCTGCTAACTGCTTCCCACAGTGAGTGCACGTGAAGTGCTCTTGATGGTAGACCTTTCCTAATGCTTTTACACTTACCTAAATGAAAACAAATATTGAATATAAGAAGGTTTTGTCGGAAAATAAAACGTAACAACTTAATTCAAAAATTGAAGATACTTTTTAAACGATTGGGAAAAGATTTAAAGCATATATGCATGCATATGAAAAAGCTTAGCACAGTTTATAGTCATCTTTGTTTACGACATGAATTAACTGTCGTTCGTGTAATAGTTGATTCATTTAGACAGGGCGAAATATACACGAATATACATCCATGAGGAAGATTTTGGTTTCTGATTGGCAAAAATCTAATTGTATAAATGTAGCATGTTAAAGTCTGGTTCTCATCCATATTTATCAACGACAATAGATATCGCAATAAACACTTGCAAGCAAGATGGCTGCCTTTGGACATTATAAAATGGACATCTGTCCATTTTTTATCAATGTTCATATCGATGTTTTAATCCAAGATTACTTGAACTTACCCCAATAATTGGCTGATTACACGAAGCACACTTTGGAGCAAACCTTTGATTATAGCAGCTTTCGCAGTACATAAGCCCGCCCTCTTCGACAAATCCAACGTTCTGTAAGGACCGTTGACATCCACCACAGCAGAAGTGTTCGGGATGCCAGTTGCGACCAAGAGCACTTACAAATGGTCCCCTTTAAAAATAAACATACATTCAGAGGAAATGCAACATTATCCATTGTTCTCAGTGCATTCAACCAATTAGCCCCAATGGGCTACACGCGTAAAAACGCTCAGGTTGATGCAAGTTGATACAAACAGGATGGAGCAATGTTGTGCTGCCCACATTGTTCAGAGTTGTTATCAACATTGAACAATATTGTTGAAACTGAGTCGGGTGTAACAATATTGTTCAATGTTGATAACAACTCTGAACAATGTGGGTAGCACAGCATTGCTCCATCCTGTTTATATCAACTTCCATCAACCTGAGCGTTTTTACGCGTGTACCCTTAGCGTGTGTCGAACGCTTTTAACAAGCGATAATGAAGTACTTCATATGATTATCTTTTGTTTCAAATTCATTTATTAGGACCTTAATAGCATGCCGGACGGCAACACGACGGCAACGCGGTGTGTTATGGTAAAGCTAAATAAATGCTATGGTAAAGAGTTGTTGTTCAAGGCGGATCAAGGCGTTTTAACATTATATATATTTTTCCTTGCAACGTGCAATCCAGTTATAATTTTGTGGGATGTTAATTTGTAAAGAGTGTTCCAAATGCTAAGAAAACGTAGAAAACGTTAGCAGATCGTAATAAATGTTCGTATTTGACAACTATAGATGCCTTAGGAGTAGAATTGCATTGCAAGTTGCAAGGAAAGTAGTATAGTGTAACACAGATTTTATGAAAAATCGTATCAATTGAGATAGTTGGGTTTATGTATAGGAACAATTCTATAGAGCCTAATTCAAGGTAGCGCTTGTTACATCCTAAAATGCAGGTGTTCTCCAAAAAACGCGAAAATCGGAGATTTTCAGTTGCAAACAGAACGTGGAAGACGTCTAAAACTCTCATATAGGACTTTAATTATTCATTCATTTAAACGAACTATTGCACTCATAGCTGCTATTGTCGTGTTCCCGTTCTACATGTTTAAGGTTTGTAATAGATCGAACCTTAAAAGGCCCTGGCGGTTCGGCCAGACTGGTTAAATGATTTTTCCTAATTCATGTGTAATTAGCGGAATATTTTCCGCCCTCCGCGCTCAGCCCCAACTCCCATATAAAGTCCCAAAAGGCCCTGGTATTTTGCTTCCACTGTGAGATAGCGGCAAAAATGGCCGCAAATGGCAACTGGTTAAGCATGAAAAAACGCTGGTCGAAACAATAATTTTCTTCGGCTTTGGGGGTTTGTAATTAAGCACTGGTTCAAACTTCTCGCATAACTTGCTCCGATTCTAAGGGGGCGTAAACGAGACTAAACACATTTTAATAAACAATTCTAGAGATTATATTAATTGGCTTAAGTTTCATTAAATAAACTACAACCGCGCTTTTTACTATGTCTTCTATTCTAAGTTTCACCAATCCCTGAGCAATCGAATGCAACTGAATAATTATATGGTCTGTCGGGTTGAAAAATTCGACGTGGGCAGTAATAGCCAATCAGGTGAAATGAATTTTTCTACTTACTGGATAACTTCTCCACATTGTTCGCAACTTGGAGTACCAGGTTTTTTCTGAGCCGGCGCGCTGGGGCGTGGTGCTGCAGGCGCAGGCTGAGGAGGTGGACGAGATGCTGCGGGGGCCGGAGCTCCGCCATAGGAACTGGCCGGCTTGTTGTACGCGGGCGCACGTGGTGGTGATCCAGTGTGAACTGTGATTGTCTGGGGAGGTCTGCTGTGACTCGGAGGATTGTAGGGTTTAGGCGCGGTAATACGGGTTGAACTAGGAGGGTTAGGAGGTGGTTGACTTAGGGCACTGGGATGCTCCTCTATAAAAGAAGTCAAAAGTTATTTTTGCTGTGAATGTACTGACAATAGGGAGTTTCAGATGGCAGCACAAAAGAGAGTATAAAATATGATTAAATTTTTGTATTTGAAGTGCTTTGTATTTGTCTACACAAGCGACCTAGACTATGAAATAATAATTGTATTATTCTGTTGCAAAAGCAGAATGAGAACTCGATGAAATTGGCTACTTGAGACGTTACTTGTACGAGAATGGTTTTGCTACCGAGGTATGAAACAACAAAGGTTTCAAACTTGATAAACACGAGGCTGAGAAAATCATCCAGGATCAATTTGAAATGACAAGCATCGCAAGCAGTGGACAAAAAACAATTTAACCATACTTGGTAGCCCGTTGTCAACATCTTGAATTCCGTTTAGACTCAGAAATATCATTACAACACTGAACAGAAAACTTACAGCCATCCGCATTCCTCAACAAGTCTACACAATTTTTATTCTTAGCTATTTACTTGGCTCAAGCATATGCCAAATTTTTAAATAGGTAATGGTCATTTGTATCTGCTAGGTGTGATTTTGTATGAAAACTAAAATCTTTAGAACTTTTCGATGTATCCAAAAAGGTATTAAGTTTATTTAATTTTTATCCAATTGCATTTAATTTTGAAATACTTTTTTATGTTTCTTGACAAATAGAGTAATAAATATACTTATTACGGGCATCATTGAAAACTATAAACAAAATATTATTCTTGCTGGTGTTGCTTTTTTATATACCCGACATCACACCCGTGGCAAGGGCGAAAAGCTGAAAACTTTAATCACCGAGTTATATTTCCCTCGTTTTCTTTATTCTTATGCAATTCAATCAAATCAACTTACCACCAGAATTTATACTTTTCTCAAGCATCCGGAATGTCCGTGATTGAGGACCAGCTTCTTCTTCTTCTTCAAACGCCTCGGGGGGTGGGGGTGGCATGTCTGGCAAAAAGAAAACAACATTGGCTGGATTCGTGCCTAAATGCACAACTTATATGCACTACTTCTTCAGTTCTTGTCGCAAATGGGTTTTTAATTAATTAAAAGTTTTCGAATGAAAATCATACACATCTCAAATTTAAGCCCGATGCGATTGAGAGAAATTCATTAATTAACGTTACAAATGCATTAATCAAAGTTTCAAGATAAGAATACAATATAAATTGAAACCACGGCTTGCCAGTATATGGATAATAGGGGATGATTATGATAATATGGAATGAGTATTTTGTAGATAATTATGGATTATATACCGTCATCGTTGAAGTCAGAACCCATGCTGATCTTACGTCCCTGACCAGTACGACGCAGTCCAGTTGATTCTTCGGAAAGGTTGGAATTACGTAACATTTTTAAAACTTCGGAATCTTCTAAATTATCCTCTTTCTTTTCAACGGGAGGCGGCGCCGGCTTTCTAAAAAACAAACAAAAGAAATGACATTGGAGCCTCGATTACACAGCACTCAATTTATTGCCTGGCTTTATTTCTGAAAAGATGTGTTAATACCAAAGCCGCGTTGTCCAACGGCGTATACTGTTTCTTTTATAAGGAAAAGGTGTGATTTGCAAAGGTGTGTTTATGAAAGAAAGGCGTGGTTAGAAAAGGCGTGATTAGAAAAAGCGTGGTTAGAAAAGGTATGCTGATGGTCCATATTATTCAAAAGGCGTGTTATTGGAAAAGGTGTGCATATTATTACAAAATATTTGTTTCATGATGCATGCCGGTGTGATGCTCAAAGGTGTGCTAAATTTTAAAAGTGTTTTGTCAGACTTCGAACAGAAGGGGTTGTATGAAAAGGTGCGTTGCACATTACAACATATTTTTTATAACAACACACCTTCTGCGCGTGTTTGAAAGCTACGTTTACGTCTACACGGGATCGGGCAAATTGGAATCCAGCCGGAATTCGTCCTGCCCAGGTGTCACAAGGTAGAAATGCATGAAAACTTGACTAGTTCTTACACAACTACGTATGCTAGGCCTTTGGGGGCACAACGATTTCTTATTGTCTCGACTCTGGTCTGCACACTCCTAACATCCAATATAAGTCGAAAATTAAACTTACGGTGTGGGAGATTTCACGGGAGCTGGAGCAGATTTCGGAGCACCGAATGGTTTGGGCTTCGAGTTGTACTTGTAATCAACTTTGGCAGAATGCGTTGTATCAACTTTGACAACCGCGTCTTTCTTACCCATCGAAACGGCAATGTTGCCTGGCTTCCTGAGAAGAAAATAACGAGGACATTTTAAACAAGATGTAACTAGGGTACATGCAATCGTGCAGGCATTTATAGAATTTCGATAAATTGCCATAGAAGTAGCTTGCACGCGTGCCATTTTTGAGTGGTAATCATTTTTCACTTTCGTACCAACGTTGATATATAGGTCACATATGATCTTTCTATTTTTATTATAATTTTTCTTGCACGGCTCCATTGACGAGCAGAATACAAAAGTTATTTGAAGTAAAACACTGATTTAGGTTTTAAAACGCAACATTTTAAATAAAACTTTTGCACCAGCGCATGCAGTAATGTCAACTATCTCAATGAATTAGAAACTTTCGAAAGTAGACGTTGCTACAGCCAAGTGGTGTCTCCCCTTATTCTAGCCATAGAGCACCGCGCACTCTCTTATATAAGTACTATGAGTACGTAGGTTTTCTCCGACACCGTGGAGCACAAGAGACCTAGGCATACAGGTCAATTTATTTGTGTAGGTAATCTCGTGATAGCGAGTACAATTCAGGATTAGTAGTAGGATTGAAAATTTTGTTAAAATTGGACGAGCTACAGGGGTAATATTATGCTTATTGGCATAATAAAATCGTACAACTTTCGCAGTGTTTCATCCCGAACCTTTCCATGCAATTTTAACAGTAATTTTCAACGGAAACACGTTTGTACACAGTCCGACCAGACTTTTACCCATTATTTGGTACTTTTATTTTCGTTTACCTTTCTGACTGTTTTTTGTCCCCCCAGGGCTGTTTAGTTTTAAAAAACTCGCCGCTATTTCTTTTATTTTGGCAAAATAATTAATTGTACTGCAGTAAAATTGATTAAATATTTGTACTCCTCTCGACCAATCAGCATGCAATAATTTTAGTACGCTAATAGTGAGGGAGTAAACAGTATGTATTCCTACTAGCTGTGTACCATGTACTAATTTCATGCAAGCAAACAAGAAACAACATCATAAAGTCACGAGTGATACGAATGAAACATTCGATAAATGCCGGGTGCATTTACTTGCATAAGTTGTGGCCCCGGATAATTCCAAGACAGTGTTTAAATTTACTGTGCATCAACTAAACATAAATGGTACGTGTATAACCCTACTCCTAACCGTCAGCCCACGATAATTTTCCTGAGTGAGATATGGGCATAACCCATAGAGAACTGTAAAAATGACCGAAATGTGCGTAATGAAACTACAACGCCACAGAACAATAGTACCCGCTTTCATACGTGTCATTGAAAGAACTCCTATTCTCTTTTTAAACAATTTCCTGCTCTAATGAATTCGAAAAAAATACCGACATATTTTTGATAATGAAACTCCAATCGTAAACGTTCGAAAAGCTTCACCATGGAAACAATCTCATCAAAATATTTGAGAGGTTAAAGCTTTAACCGTCATCATTTCTAATTTTTCTGGAATCACCGTAAAGGCGTGACCCACGTATGATTATAACGACTGAGTATTTCGAGGGTTTTCCCAAAAATTTAAGGAGAAATTAATCTTTTATAATATTCATTTATAATTATATAATATTGATATATATTATATTTCGAAACATTGCCACTCGGAGGAATAAAATTTTCATTGTTTCGGCATATCAGTGTGCCAAAAACATTGCAACGGAAACGTTCGTCATATTCTATTTCTAAATAGTTGTGGGAGTTTAAAGTAAATTGCACAAAATTTTAATCTCATTATAATTCTAATATAATAGAAGTCTTAAATTACAGGAGATTGACATCACTAAGTTATGGGGGGTGGCATGTGTGTAAAAATACATCCATGCACGTTGTATGTTTACCATGAAAATTTTAAATTGAAATTTTTTTAGGATTTAAACTGAATTAGGCCTAAAATTATCTCGAGATAAAACACTATACGTTGTAGCGCACGTTTCAACCGTTTATTTTGTGAAAAAAGACGTCGTAAAACCGTAATTGAATCGTCGTAAAACCGTCGAGTTTATATACGTTTGTTTATATACGTTTGTAAAACATGTACGAAATTTTTTTTTTTAAATCACCTTTGTAATTGTACCAAAACAAGACTGAGGCTCGGTAAAAAAAAGATAACTAATTTTAAAACCAAGCTGAAATAGTATTGCGAAAACTGCTTCTCGGTTCGGTATTCGTCATATCACACTCCTTCGAGTTAATCTAACGAACCATGCATAAACAAATTTTCAATTGAAAATTCACATTAGAATAGTCTAAATTATCATTAGGTCAGAGGTTATTTGCTTTCGATAAACTTTGTTCTAGAAAGACGCCACGGCGCAGGATGGTGAATTGCCCGTATCCACCTATTTGATTGTGGCGGAAGTGCTAATAGCTATCAGGCTGCCCAATTACCACAAATTGAAATGATTTTCGGCGTCAATTGTCAATTACTGCGATGATGACCCACACCCCCTCACCTTATGAGACTCAGCTTCAATGTTTGCGATCGTTTTATGGCATTCTGGGCTTCGATATGCGTCATTCCCTCGGTGGACTGTCCGTTGATGGCTGACAAACTGTCTCCGGAGCATATTCCACGACTGTCCGCCTTTCCGCCTGCGGTTATCTGAAAAACAAAAATAAGAAAATTGTCTTGTTTTTATCGTTTATCCAAATCCTTTGTGATATGCAAATCGTTCATCGAATATCTGCATGGCGACTATTTTTGGAGTACTTTAATGTTAATAACGTATGTAAACAAACAAAGTAAAATGCACTTGGATAAACATATATTAAAAGAAAGAATATATATATTTATATTCACCCGCAATCCCGCAAAAATTTAGAATTTCTAAACATGATCTATATCAAACGGTTAGTTTCCAGAGCACAAAAAATTCTAAATAGTTGTCATCAGTTGGTCTTTTGTAAATATGCTGTTTCAAATGCTTAGAAAAGAAGTTTCAAGATTACTGTATACAACCCGTACGATGATCGCGTTACAAAGACGAAATAAGTTTGAGATTCTAGTTATAATAAATCATTACAAATAAATATAATAAATGGTGTAGCCATTTAAGGTGCGAAAATTAAAGTCAAATAGGTTAGGTAAACAAAACGATAGCCACATTGCTTGCTTGAGGCAAATAACCGAATCAAAAGTAACCATACAGTTACGATATAAACGATAACTCCAGCACGTTTTAAAAGTAACGTTGTAAATTCAGACAAAAACTTTAAAAACTCAATTATTGCCACAACGGAGTATTTAGCGGACAAAAAATACAATTGTATTTACTAGGCATTTTCCATTTGCCTGATCACCATGCAATAAAATAATCTTCAAATTTATGGTAATTATAGTAAACCAAATACTTTTAGACATATTAAAGATCGGTGTTTTGGTGTTCCTGCAGTTCATTTGAGGGGGAGCCCCGGCTCAATTGTCTAGAATCGGACGCCAAATGTATATGGTTATAACTTCGCTTGCTATTATAGTTGTCAAGAAAACTGTCACTAGGATTATGTACACTCGTTTTTACGCGCACAGAACACAAAGTAAAGCGTATTTAGATGCACCAAGCTGGAGCTGGTGAATATAGACCAATATAAGGCCAAAGAAAAAGCGAGTAAATATAAGGCCAAAGATTAAATATTTGGTTTAATTGGGTAAAAATGCCCTAAATTACAACAGATTGAGTAGTCATAGGAACGATATACCCTTTGAGAATGTTGTGAGTAACAGATATCTCAACTAAAGACAACATGCATGTTTTCCCACGCAATGAATACAACACAGTCAAAGTCAAGATCGATATTCTCGAATTTCCATGCATCGTGTAATTCGAGTAGTTTTGTAACGAGGATGCATGATGTATATGTCTGATAGGAACAGTTACGTAAAATTAGGAGTGCATGTGTAGACAGATTATACACTGACAAATGTGCGCTGTCGAATCGTTAACAACAGGACGATATCGAAAACTTAGCATTTCAAATAAACTAAAAAAATGTCGGAAGAACAAATATTTATAGTCGCCATTAGCATACATTAGTTTTATCACCTTTGCTTACTTAAAGTCAGCTAATAAAGAGATCAAACACAAACTTATGTAACATGTAGTGTATTTTTTAACACAACAATATGCAACCCTAGTTAGCATATCTAATCACAACAACTGTGTATAACACTTTCGTTTATATATGTATGCAATCCTTAGATAATTAAACATCTTTAATCGACTTGCTTATGCTTGAAAATGCTTCAAGCAAAACTGGATTTTGAAATTACTATCACAGAAAAAGCAAGATTAAGTTAAGACAGACATATTTAAATTCTGGAGGTCATCGTATTCGAATGGCTCATGCCATACCAAGAGTCTTGCATTGAAGACATGACTGAACAAACAATGTATAATATTGTTTTCTTATCTACATAAATTCTATTAAATTCATCTTCGATTTCGTTTAGGTGTCAGCTCCGAAGAAACGCGAACTTCAAGCGAAAGGTTCCGTTTACTACACAGCATATTATGAACTCTTACATTTCATTCTGCTATTACCGCCTGAATATAGACATTAAAATATTTCAAATAGCTTTACAGGCAGAGTCAAAACATTGCCATAAATCGTCTCAGCGTAGCGTGGAACACAGACAGCCTCACTGATTAACTTGTGTGAACATATGTATGTCTGTCACTTACCACGTACATAAAACCATCAAAATTGCACGCGAAATACAAAAGGATAGGAGTGTTTACGGAGGTTAACGAGATGTAAAGCACTAAATGACTGTATTAATAATGCTACCTACCGATTGTATCGCCAAGCCTCGGCCGAATTCTTTCCCTCCTTGAAGGCGAAATCCAAACGGCCCTCCGCCAGACAGAACCACTTCGTAATTCTCCTCGCTCATCGATTAGCCGTAGTCTACAGCAAGTTTGAACAAAGTTTAGCCCACTTAAAGAGTTTAAACACAGATAGTTCGTGTTATACCGACTCCATACTTATGTCTAAATTATTCAGACAAGCAACTTAGACGCTATTTAGCATACAAAACACGTCACAACACCCACACCTCTAATATTTCCTTACAAAGACCTAGCCTGCTTTGAAATGCAAATTTAGAATTGACCTACGAACCCTGTTCGGGGTATTTAACCAAGCAGCGGAAATCGTCTTCTAGCCACTTCGAGCCAATGTTTACTATAAATGGCCTAAAAAATGCATAAGTGTTTAAATATGAGATAGACACAGCCTTTAATTGTCCTATGGTATTTATACGTTCAGTTTTGAATAACGTGTATAGGTCTGAAGTACATCGTATGCATGTTAGCTGACATATATATAGCTCATTCTTTCAAGTAGCGACATATGTCAAAAGAATTGTAGATTGAGAACATTCTACTGTATCATTAGAACAGATACCACTCCAGAAAGAGAGGAACCGGTAACGATTTCATGGCGAAGGAAGTGTTGACTGATTGCGGTAAGGCACGAAGAGTCAGTAGGACAAAAACGTCGATGATGTGACGAATGAGGTTTATAGCCAAATGGGAATGTACTTTCTACAAAATAGCCAAATGAGACCTATATTTATATGGAAATATTTTAATATAAAATAAATGTTATTTTGACATTTTATAACGATGGATTAACGAATTATAAGGCCAATATTTTAACAAATAAACAAAATTTAAATTCGATTTTTGGTTCGAATCTAAATCATTCACAGGAGATGCAACTTTTACACGATACCGTAGCATGTTTCGATTTAATTCAATCACTCAGTTCGGTTTTTCGTCTTTCGAGTTTTACTATTTCAAAAATTATGCGCCACAGTTTGATTGCATGGATTATAGGAAGAAAATGAAGCAAGGCCTTGCCTTTCTTTTTTTAATACAGAAGCTGACCTTTTCATAATTATGGAAAGCGAAGTTTAAAGCTGTTAAATGCGAGGAATCAAGTACCCCAGGTGTGAATATAAATTCACACGACGGGCTACTTGGAACTGGTGACCCGGCGATTTTAAAAGTAATGAAGACCTACAAGTTCTACAATACACAGAAAGAATAATTGCTGTTGCTATGCATCGTTTTATTTTATTTCTACATAAAAAAGGGTAGTCTTCTCTTCCTGTTGCGCATGATTGTGTTTTTCCTGTTGGCTGTGAGAGGTGTGTTCAATATCTAAACCACCTGTTGAAGTATTTTGATGAGGTGGCTTTGAAAGTTTCAAGGTGTCCGCAGAAAATTGCTACTTCTACTTTACTACTTCTTTCCTTAATCTCTCCAGTCTCAATTATTAGCGTCCAAAAAGGCTCTTATCTGAACATGGAATTACGTAAGCTATGTACACTGCGTAATTTTGTCAGCGCTTTTTCCCGGGATACTGAAAGCGAAATGTTATTGCAAAAAGGTATAAGTTGGGAATTTGTGTTAGTTTTTCAAACCTGAGAGTCGGATTGTTTCATAACCATGCAGTTTTTACTACGCGCCTACTCTTGGCCTGCTGACCAACTTTGAACTTCATTTTCAGTACGAAAGAACCATGCAATGCCGTTGCCTAAAAATCTTGGCCATTTTGGGGACAAGTGATCCAGACTTCATCACCAAGGCCTCAAGGTTAGGCCCAGAAATGTCTCGTAATGTAAACACACACGGTTTATGTGTGTTTACTTTGGTGTTGCAAAACTACCCAGGTGGTCGATGTAATCAATGCCTAATACCTACATGACAAAATTATTTTAATTTTTACATTGACTCCGCAAATATTGTGAAATCTCTAAAAGGGAGTGTAGGTTTAAGGCAAACACCCGCGTGCTTCACTTTAGGGATTGATGCCGGACCGGCTATGTCAATTATTCTATTATTATTCAGTAAGATATTCTTCCCACCAAAACATATATGCTACGGTTTAAACTATGACTCTTGAATTTTATATCTTTTATGTCCAGACATATAACATTTTATGAATCGAAAATGTAAATTTTATACAAAGAATTTTCTTAACTTTCCTAAACATAGATCCCATCCATTTTCAATGTGATTACGTCATGTGACTGCAACTGGTCAAATTTTCATCCATTTCTACCGTGAATAGGACAAATGAAATAGGAAAACTGAAAAGGACAAATTCGAGCACGGTTCCAAATTTGTCCGGTCCGATCACTTCCCAACTTCGTACCCTGGTAGCCTGGACCATCTGAACGTAGCCTAGACCATCTGTATGAGAGGAGGGGTCGGTAATATTAGTAGCATTGTAATATACATCCCAATCAAACGCTTTTTTTCTCTATTTTTTTAATCTCGTCCGCCTAATATGAAAACAATTACAATTACAGATATGATTAAATCGTGGTACCCCGAACAATATAGAGACTGAAATCAGTAATATTTTAGTACACGCACGGCACACAAGCAGCGAGGCAGATCAATCGACATTTGTAAAATGTTGAAAGATAAAGAGATCGGACACCTAAATCATCCCCTAAGATCAATTTTGTTTTTTTTTCGGCACGGTTCGATCACAATTGATCGGGTTCAAAACTGTCACCAATATCTATTAAGACTTCAGTCAACTTTAGGACAAGTCGATAGGTTGAAATCAAGACCTAACTGAACCAATTACTTACCAATACATAGCTTGGTTCTGAACAAACCAATCAGCTATGGTGTCATGTCAAGGTCAATGCACACGACCTGTTCGAAACAGATGAAATTGACACCAAGAATTGTTTATCAAAGCATTCGGCAACTTAACCGCGCATTGACGTTGATTCTCCGGCTACAGAAGTCTGTCCCACGGAAAGGCGTTGTATATGCGTAGATGTTTACGAAAACAAAATCAAAATGTTTGCAATAATTCAGGAAATAAAAACTACATCGGATATTCCTGAGTTTTGTTTTGGTAACTTGTGGAAAAGCGAACAGACATATGTTAGCGACGGAAGGTGGAGAAAACACAAATTGTTTGAATTGATTGTATTACCATATCAGGCTTGCTGTAGTTATTTCTATTTTATAGTTGAGATTCTTATCTCGTTATTGCTTGGGCATTGAACCGCGGGAAATAATTTCTCGTACAGGGTGTCTCAAATAAACAGAATGGTAATTTTATCTGTCACGCATGCATGACAGATTATATTAACGGGGACGAAGTCAATTTTGCATAGTAACAGAGAGCAGTTGTTTCATTTCTTAATTAATATTTTTTATGATACCTTAACTTTTTTACAAACCAGGCAAATAATTTTGGCGCCATTATTAAGGAGCGATTTGGTTACGGCAAGGTCGTTACAAAAATTACTCTGCACATGGCAATATCATAACTAAAAGCGAATCAACTAGTGTCACGTATTTGAAGGTGAAAGATCAATTTTACAATTGTTTTAATTTTCGTTTTTATCCTCAAAAAGATCGTTTAGGACTTTGTGTATTACAAATGCTGCATGCCCCCTATATGTATTATTGTTAAACCAGTTGGTTGGTTCTCTTCTCAAGTTTCACTGTGTTTGGATCTCGAATGAAATTCCGGACGTGGAAGAATATGATTTCGAACGGGAAAAGTTGTTTTCTCCTCAGGTGCAATTTCATCGTTTGTTAAATATTTCTTTTCCGTATTCCGCAGGATACATTTTGAGGGTCGCGATTCTCCACAATATTTACAATCTTCCCTTTTGAGTTCTTAGCTTAGAGTGTACTGAGCATGAAAGACAGGAAAAGGGTGATGCCAAGACCATTTTTCATATGTCTGGTGAATAATCTGTGGTAGCTACCGCTGTTTGCATCCTCTCTCTTCCGCAGAGTCCGCTAAAACAGAGTTTTAACGCGCTGATAATTGTTGAGATACCTCATGCAATAGTAAACCTAAGCTTCTGTGCAGAGAAGAGAGTGCTTGCATCACTGTATTAAGCTCAGTACATGCGAGGGCATTCCCTTGGGTGGGGGAGGGTTGGAGGGGGATGGCGCGATATCTTATAGCATTTTTAATTTGGCGCTCTGGCTCCAAAAATGTTTTCGCCATAATTTATCGCGTGTTTCACGCCTGAAAGTTTTTATTGCTAAAAACAATTAATAATGGGAGCGACTATAATGTGCCTATTAATATTGGGACCAAGTCGTTGATTTTGGGAATATAAACCCATGGTGTTTATCTCTGTTTTTCACGTCAATTTTCAGGGCAGGAAGGAGTAATTACAACGCATTGATCAAACAAGGTATTCTCGATTATTTAATAATCGCAATATAACCTCACTTAGATCAAATACTTCCAGACAATATTGATATAAATTTATTTAATATTATAATTATTTATGTAAAACACCTATATATTATTAAACTCGTGCAGAACAAACTCTTATCGGTTATGTACATATAGAGAAGACCGTTACTTGATGCCAGGGTTACGGCTGTTTAAAACATTTTAAAATTCGAGTCACCTCTATAGTGAACTCTACTATACTCATGGAAGGATACCTGTAGATTATTAACATGATACCTGGGACCGGTTGCATAAGGTGGTTAACTTTTAACTATATTTCGTTAGAAAACTATATTTGTCAATCAGTGTATTTTGAAGTTAACTACGATTGAAGTAAACTCAAAAGTTAGTCAAGAGTTTCACACAACCGGCCCCTGGAGATTGACATGCTTATACTCGCCTAAATTAAAACTATAATTGTCTTCCAGGTTAATCAGAAAGAATTTAACAAACGTACCTAATTCCAGAATATTTACTTGTAGTAGTAAAACTGCTTCGACTAAGTAGCTTCGTTTTCAACGAAGTATCAAATAATTAGACCCCGTGCATCAATAAGAAGGCTGGGATCAAGAGGTAAAAGGAAACCTCTTGTCTTTGCTTTTGACAGTTGTTCTAATGCGGTAAAATCGACGTGTTTTCCTATATGCACGCATTTTTTATCGAAACCTAGGTAATAATTCCATGTTCAATAAATCCTAAATACAGGAATTTAATCCTTGAGACTAGGGTGGAATTTACTCCTTGAGATTACCCTAGAATTAGGGTTAGATTAAGGAATAGGTTTAACCCTAATTAACGATAAACCTAATTTCTCAGATCTAATGCTAACCTATTCTAAAGGATTAAATTTGTGTATTTTGTTTTTAATGAATATGAACCTAGTGTCAAAGGTATCTTTCCCGAGAACGAGGCTTTATATAATATCCATGCTATCCTTTTATCTTATATAGATCAACTTTTATTGAATATCTAATATCAATTCTCATGCATTCGTGGTCAAAATTGCAAGGTTACCATACTAAGCAACGAAGAAATACCTTAAAAGGACGGTTGAGCATACAACAACGGTTCCTATTACTGTCCCCCCCCCGGCCCCCAGCCTCGAATTACAATATATTTATCTGTTTTACCCATAGCGCGTTAAAGTTTGTAGTCTAGCATAAATTTACCAAAAGTCCTTCCATTTTTATAATCTGTTCCCTTCTTATAGTACTTTCAACATCCTTCCTGTTTGACTCTGGTCTTTCCATTTATAATGTCCATCTTCTATGTCAATTTCGCAAAGTGTACTTATCGTTCGCCAAGGGGATATCGTAGTTCCAGGTTTACATCTATTTCAGGGTGCTCCAGTCTTAGGCATGCTCCGGACATACTGCCTGTGTACCCATGCTGTAGAATCCGGTATTTTCTAGATTGCTGCCACACACCTACAGAATTGCAATGTTAATTGAGTATTTCACTTTTAAACTAAATGCTGAAATAGAACGGAGTTTTTTATATACAGGTAGTAAGAGCATCCCAAAATTAGTAAAATTGTAAAGTTTGTTGAATAATGTTGAAATATACAAAAAATATCGCCATATGTAGCCATTGGTCCGTTTTAGTTATGGTCCTAAGTGCGCAAAAATATTGATAAACTTACTGCACATCTGAAGCAGTCAGCATGCCAAGGTTTATCGAGTGCTTCGAGCCAGCGGTCTCCGCCACCAATTACTTGCTTACATGAACAACATTTCACACAGAATAATTCTTTGTAATCTTGTGCGCAATACGGTTTACCGCTGTCCAGGTGGAAACTCTCGTTGGCTATCTGTTTGCCACAATGAGCGCAGATGAAGTGCTCCGGATGAAACATCTTACCGATGGCTTTAACACAAGGCTGAAAAAATCGATCGCGAGTTGACAAAAAAATTTTACCCTGAGACAGGGGCTTTCCATTGAAATACCAGCCTATATAGTTTACAACCATGTGCAAGAATTACGAAGACTCAAAAATTCGATTATTTCCCCCTACCATTGACAATGTTGAGAGTTATATTTTCAGCAATTCAAATAGCTTGGTATCATGGATAAAACATTGTTTCGGAGGGTACTTAATTGTTGCACATGATTGTAGCTCTCTCATACGGCCCCTTAGGACGTGATCTCATTAATATACAGTCGGAATTTCGAAGGGGCCTAGAACAAAATGTTTATTTTGCCTAATGTGAGGAGCCAGGGGGAGGGCGCAGTGGCTCATCAGTAGCAAAATGGCGGAAACTCCAATGAGCGGTATTAACAGATAACTTTTTTTTGAGCGCGACATTCCGAATTATCAAGGGAGAGATTGGTATTAACAACTTTGAAATTACGTAGGTATGACGTAACATTTCCAGAACACTGCGAATTATTTGTATATTTACTTGACGTCATAATTGTACCTGGAATTATTTGTAGGCGGCTAACCGATCACTAAAATCATTATGGCCCCTTTCTCATACTAATATTCATATGACCCTCATAATCTAAACCGAGAAACAATTTCCACACCACCACCTCTTGGTAGACCTTGCCTATATTGGAGGTATGTTTGTTGCGCCCAAACGAGAAAGTTAACTTGAACCAATTGAATAAATTTTAATAGTAAAAATTCGTATGGAGGGGAATGCCAGAAGGAAATAGCCTTGTCCCCCGCAAAAATGAGTGTTTGAAATTGAATAAGTTTATCTCATTCAGGTGTAAACTCAATGACGTCGAATCGGTTACTAAATAACGAACGCATGAATTAAGAACGCAAACACGCAACAAATTACTAAATTAGCGGATTTTAATTTCTCACAGCAAATTCATACTGACTCAACAATAAAATAAATCGACTAAAAAATCCATCGAACGCGTAAATAGTAAGAATTACAATGTACAGAACGGCAGCTAAATTTTTTCATACAGTTTGTTAAATAGCAGGAAACCAACCTGTTTACGAAGGCATAAAAACGATAACTACGCATTATCTAAAACTCAACAGAGAATAACTTGTCAGTAATAACTTCAATAACTACGTCAATAACCTCTTACTTATAAATCTTCACTCATTGGCAGACGCCTATAAATAAAGCCCAAAGCTTTCTGCTGTTGATGGGGCTCCAATCTCACAAAAATCTGTCTAATGTCACTTCTACACTCGTCTAACTGTTCAACCAACAATTCCTTTCTATAATCCATATAACTTATATCAGCTTTCGCCTTTTTCAGTCGATCTTTTTGCTCCGATATTTTTTTCTGGACATCTCCGATTTCCAGTCCCTTGAAAGAGGTTCTCTTATCAGCGCTTTCTTGTAGAGCACGAGCATTTTTTAGACGGATCGAAGATTTGGTCAAAATATCTTCGAACCGTCGCGATTTTTTTCGCGCTTCATCAACTCTCGTCTCCGCCTTTTCGATCGCGACCTTTATCGGGGGAATCCGCTTACTGAGATCACGAATTCGTTGGACGGTGATCCGTTTCTTTTCTCGGGCCGCCTCGATCTTTTCCGTCAACTCCTCAACAATTTTCGACTCGTTCTTCATGTCTTTCTCGTAAAACTTTGCCGCGCGTCGGTTTTGTTCAATCACCACGGTTCGGGCAGTTAATCTTTTAGTTACTTCTTCGACTTTTTTCTCTCTTCGCTGCACGATTTCCTCCAGCGATCGTATCTGGTCTCGCAAAGACCTGGCCTGCGATTTCGACGACATAATCCGATGTTTAGCTTCGACATACCCTCGTTCGGCGATCTCACGTCGATCGATGGCCTCCGCTAACTCCTCTTTAGCTATCGCAATCTTCTCACGAACAATTGACATGTCATTAGGTCTTCGGCTTCTGTCGTTATACTCCGTTGACGTTTCACTGCTTCGCCGTGAACTGGTCGGACTAGGCGTGCTCGCCCAGCTGTGGCGGCCGTTTCCGATGCCGCCATAGCTCGTGTGTCGCGTTCCTCGAGGGAGAAAAGCACGGCTGTTATTATTATTATTAACGTCCGACTCGAACTTTTGCTTGAGCTCGGAAAAAGGCTGAATCCGCTCGGACACAGGGGAACTGGGGGAAGTAGGCGACGTAACTCCGCTGACCGAAGGCGACTTCGAGTTCGTCTGCTCAAACATTTTTCTGGTGTTATGGAATTGGTTTTGAAACCTATCTCTTACGAAGGGGTGCTCGTCAATTTCGTTGACATACGAGAAAGCTTTTGCATCGGTCTTAAACGACTGTAGTGGAGCTGGTCGTACCATATTTGTCTTTTCCGCAACGAATGTTCGACTTTCATTTGACATATTCGCAATAAATAATATCTCTTCGGTACACAGTGGTCAGTAGGAATTTATAATTTCAGCCAAATGTCAACAACTAACAAATGTCCATAAAGATTATATAGCACTTGGTGCTCAAACTGAGAAGTTCTTTGCACTCAAAAGCGAAGGAATGTCAATATATATGGTACCCTATATCAATGTTTGATTCACACGAAGTAACAGAACCCTAATCTTTTCCAAGAGCGTTTAAAATGCCAGTGCAAACAATCAGTTCAATATTGATTCAACTATGAATTCCAATGTACCCTAAACAATCTTATATAATATCAAATGTCAAAGCCATAAGTGAGTTATTTTCCAACTATTAATTTTCGATCAAAGTGCAACGAATCGCTTCGAATTCCAATCAGAAAAGGCAACAACGAAAAATCACACGCCAGATATTCTAGATCTTCGTACTTTTTAATCCTTATGCCGACAATTATCTGTCCCAAACACACAAAATGTTCAGTCAGTTGAAACGAAGCGAACAGCAGCTTTACAACTCGACTTCTCCTGCAAATACGAGCGTTTTTCGAGTAGTTTTGAGCAGCAGATTCGAAGTAAACGCTTTGCAGTTCTAATCTTTCGTCGAGCTTGTCGAAACGAGCACGGATATTCGATATCTGACAAACAGACACGAAGCGACCTCGTCTGTGTGATCGTTTCTCGCAGCGAAGTTTCTCAGCAATGTTTTTGTTGTTTATATCTCAAATCCAGCCACCGATATTACATTTCACCCACTTTTAACCTTGTTTTAATTGCTGGCAAGTCCACAACCAAACGCAGTCGCAAATGACTAACTCCAGGGACACATCAAGCTTAATATTAGCGATTATAAATCATATCTGATGTTCCTGACCTTTGTCGAATTATAATAATGATAAAAGTGATAGTGAAGTAACTATAACTCTATTGGCTCCCTCTCACAGCTCTTTGTAAACCATAGCTTCCCAATGTGTATTAGAAACAAAAGCAGTCAGGCGCCTCTGTTGTTCAGCAAATATATAAGCGTTTCGAGTTACTTATTTGGCGTTTTTATTTCGTGGGTCGTGAAGATACCGGTCGAGAGTCGAGGAAACGCGGGTTTGGAAAACAAGTTTGATTGGAAAGTTTCCCTGAATGATGCTTCATTCCTTCATCTCACTGGATTTATTAAATCAGGATATACAAATCGAAAATTGACGACGTTTGACGAAAATTCTTGCAATTGCATTTAAAATTGCACTGTACTGTAATTATAAATGCGATTACTGCATTATGAGGGTAACTACTGCAGTTATAAAGTAATTGCATTACTCACTCGCACAGTATTAATGAAATATTCACACAGTGCATTAAACAGTTTAATAGTATATTTCGTGGCATCGGACAGATTCGTTAGGGCTCTAGTGACTCGTGTTATCTTTCATTATTTCAAATTCTCACTCATGCATGTTTAACTATAATCGCAATGAAAACTATAGTTTTTCCTTTTTATACAAATGGCATTGTTTCTTCAGAGGGTTCCAATATCATTGTATCAATACATGACATGCAAATGTCAGCTGATACAACTGGCATATGTGAATGATAGCTTTTACAACCACTGTAGCAATCAAAAGCTTTTGCACTTTTACCCACGAAACACGACTGTGCCACAAGCGTCCACGAGAAACACAGTATCGTTTCTGAATGTATATATCAACACAAGACTCCATAGAATTCTCATTGTGCCCACCCCCGCGTGTAATCATGACGCGATATCCGGCTGAAATACCTAACTTCTGATAGACATGTAGAGAATTTTACTTATGACTGCAGATAAATGAGAACAAGGTGCAATATGGTACGATTTGTGCATTTTGAGCCGCTGTGTTAACGATGAATCGATGATAATGTTGTTTGCTGTTGGAAATTGTGTTGCCATAGCAATTTTGAACGCACACAAGTCAATAATGTGGGAGAATATGTATACATGGAATCACAGAGTGAAATTTACATATCTAAGGGCTCATTGATGATACCGACAATCTCTTTAGTCCCGACAATAAACGTTTCGACAACAATATCCTCGGTAACAGAAATATCACGGCAAAAATTTATGTTCACTAATGAAATGATAAATCTTTTGACGTTTCTGACCCGCCAGATCAGGGAAACACATGTAAACACATGGAAACCAAGCCCTTGGCTTGGAATATTGATTTGTATCAATTTCAAGTGGAGGGCCATATAAGCCAGATTTTTAAAATATCTGAGTTAGATGTTTTCCCTTCGTACGTGGACAAAATCCTGGAGTGCACGAAATACTACAAAAGTGAGCCATGTTAATTAATCGCGGTACACCGTGACTTTCATGAGAATGGAAGGATTCGATTTTCCTCATTTTGCAGAAAACAATTTGATTGGCGTTTTGGCCCATCGACAACAGAATTTCTATGCCTTCGGGTGTTTTCCCAGACATTAGCTTGGGGGAATGGAACTCGAAGTCAGTCTGATTTAAAATAAAAGTGTAAAACAACACTTACTAACTAACAGACAAATGAATTGTGACTTGGATGAAGTTTTTATGGCTATACGCAGGCCTTTCAGAAACTCAACTGTCGTCAAGGGTAACCCACCCAGCAATAAATAAGAGTTTGTAAAGGCATAGCAGTTAACCAAAACCGCAAAGCAACTTGTTTTTACGTACGATGTAAATCGCACAGCCTCTGGTATTGAAAAGTATTGTAATCGCACAGCCTCTTGTCTTAAAAAGGATTGTAATCGCAGAGCCTCTTGATTTACATACCATGTAAACCTTAGTCTCTTGTTTTACATTATCTCAGAGCCGCTTGTTTCGCCTATCTACACCCCTCTTCTAAACGAGGAAGCTAAAACAGTGACTACATGTACGTTTACGAATACGGTGAATACGATACGAGTGCAAAATTCTCACACCAAGCTCATTGTTGTTTGCTTACGCCATCTGACGAATCACATAGTCGTTACATGGCTTTTGAATGTAAATCATGCACTCGTAGTATTTGCTAAAGCTCCTCATTTTTCTAGCCCGGGGAAACATGGCAGAAAGAAGACTTACCCCAACAATTGCTTGATTGCAGACATCACAGTGTGGAGCAAACTTCATATCATAACAATTTTCGCAATACAGGTGATCTGATTCTTCAACGAACCCCTTATTCTGCAAAGATTTCCTACAGCCGGCGCAGTTGAAGTGTTCAGGATGCCAGTTGCGACCCAGGGCACTCAGGAATGATCCCCTAAAGAAAAAGAAGAATTTCGGTCCCGATTCCAGATCTCTTAAGCTGAAATTTCAATCATTATTTGCTTCCCCCAAAAAGTAAACATTTTTCAATTTCCTTTACATAAGTTTTATTTCCAAAGTGTACAAGGTGTCTGGCTTCAAGGCTAAGTTGGATGTAAATTCATAAATTGCACATGTTATTGACACATCTTGTAAAAGGCGTAAAGGCTAAATGCTTTTGTGATGATATTGATTAGAGACAATTTAGACTTGCGAGTACGTTTTTGCAATGAGCTCCTTCGCCACGAAAATGAATGTAAAAAACATAGCTTGCATGCTTGCACACTTACTGAATATTTTGCCCGCAGCCATGACAATGAGGAAGCTGTGAGTTACTCGCCGGACTAGTTGGTTTGGGTTTGGCTGCCGGTGCAGCCGCTGGACGGTATGACTGGAACGCTGGCGCAGGTGATGGAACGCCTGTACTTGTTGGCTGCGGACTGGTTTGACGCCGTTCAGCATAGGCCGCCCTAGCTGCATCAGATGGTCGGGTAAAATTGATTTCAGACGGTAAGACTTGCATGGGTTTAACGCCGGGTGGGCAGGGGGGTGGTTCCTTTGTATTCATGGGCGTCTGGACGGGGGGTTTCCCACCACGGACATTAGCGGTTACTGTGTAAGGGCGCGATTGGGGAACAGCACGATTTCGATCGCCGTCTGGCTGCGAGAACACACTTGGATGGGAGTCTGAGTGGAATCAAACGAAAGAACGATGGAGATATTACGTAGCTGTGAAAATTTAAACTTAAATTTATAGAGTTACAAACAAAATCTCTGACGCGATATACCATACGCATATACGCAAAATTATTTAATTATGTATATTTTCAACACTTCTATATCTGGTTATTCACAGCTGTTTCGAAACTGACATGCCAGCGTCTACTGGGTTAATTATATATAATGGTATACATATGTACTCTGCACTAATCAGGGATTATTCTGAGGTACATTGATAACCACTTTTGTAGTGGTAAATAAGATTTGTAAAGTGATAAAAGGTATTTCATGCAGTGATAAACTGCGATATTTATCATTTGTTATTTTATACATACACTGCACTGATATGGAAGAGAACATGAGTATTATTGTAGAAATTTGCTGCAGAGAATTATTCAGTATTATTGTAGAAATTTGCTGCATAGCATTATTCAGTAACACTATGCATGTTAATCTCAAGTTGCAGAATCAGTACACGCACTCTCATGATGCAGGACAAAGTATAGAGCTTTTCAAAAACGATGTAATACTAAAATATATTACATTACAAGCGTTTTTGTGCAGTGATAAGATATCCTTGGAATAACCCCTGGTGATCAGACGCACCGTGCACAGATAAATAATGGCCAGTTAATTTGTAAGTACTAGATCGGTGCATGGATCTCCTTGATCTCAGTTTTTTTTTCACTTGAAGAATGTTTTGCAAAAAATCATAGAATTTTAAGTATGTGTGGCATTAAAATTTTAAAAGTATAACAAAGTCCGAATTAGCTATGTCATCTGGACACACAAGTTTTTCAATTTCCACGAGATTTTACCCTAAACTGTTTAAAAACCTGGTTCGAAAAAGATAGGACCTTATATACATTTCTCAGATTTCCAAAGACGAGCATTTTGTTGAATTGTTTGCATAAAAACAATCGATTTACCTCCACCATCGACATGCCTTTGCAGCAGTTTAAAACTTCTCGATTGTCCAGCAGGTAGTTGTTCATCTTCAGGCGAATATGCTTCAGGGGGTGGTGGGGGAAGATCTAAAATGGTAAAAGTTACTTGAATACTTCTTGAAATCCATGCATAATAAAATCAGTCTTTCCACTATCAATGTTGAAATCTAAGAACAGCACGTATAAAGGTACCCACGAATGAGCGCGGTTAATGACCTTTCATTCCCCAGAAAATTCTGTTCACCATGCAAGCAAATTATGTGGGTGTCTTGGTCAAAAAGGAAACCAAATACGAATACATCAAAACTCAAATACAAAACTGCATTACAAGAAAGTTTAAAATAACCGAAAATCTAGCCTAATGTACGTCAGCAAATTCGTGCACGTACGCTACTGTCTGAACGTGTTTAAAACTGGGCTACTCAGTTCATAACGACATACAGTTTTACAGAAAACCTATTATGCACTCGTAATATCAATGGAAAATGCAACAAGAAAGGGATTTGTGAAATGAAATGAAGTGCAGCGCTCACTTGTATTTGAACTTGGTTGAAATGTTAGTGTAACGTTATATTATGATTAATGATGGCAATTAGTGTGAATGTTTCAATTATTTGTTAGTAACTAAAGTTAATACCATTAGATTCTTGTTCTTTCCTAGTAAGATGTTTTTGTAGCCGATGAAAGGATCGTGACTGAATCCTTGATCGATCGTCACTGTCCCCTGGAAATGATCAGCCAGTGACAAGGTAAGAAATGAAATCTTTTCTTGGGGTTATTGACTCGACCAAAGTCGACAAAAAAACGGTCAAAAACTTAAAAAAGCATACATATATATAACAATAAAAGGATGATTCCGCTTTAAGACCAGAACTTATATACTGCAGCTCAGCTACACTTTAGGTCAATATAAAAGGACATTATGATTACTCGCAACCTTGTGGAGAACTAATTCTGAAAGGTCCTCTACTCCATGCTTTCGATCTCTAAAGTTTTCCACGTACAGATTATACATATGTTCCCGTGTTGACTTTTGATGAGGCTGTACAGTAGCTTGGCGACCCCTTTATCTGGGTAACTGCAGCATGCGGTGGTTATGCAGTGGTATGTATGTAGCGGTACGTGGTACGGTTCTTTGCCTCAGTCCAAGCTGTAGGTGAAATACTTCTAATTCAAACTACAAAATTTTCTAATGCATCTTTTGGATTCTCATACTAATCCTTTTAATCCCGATTCTTATTCCTATAATCTATTGGTCTTAGGGTTAGCTGTTAGCATGAAAAGCGGATTACCACCGGGACATCTACACCTATTGCATACATTTTGGTAATTAATAGCATGTTAACTAAGTTACACATTCCCTGGTAAGTGTTAGGTAAAAAAATATTGGGGGTTAAATATTAGTAGCATGGAAGTTTTGTGCATTTACCTATTTGTCACCAAGAATTTAAGAAATACTTCCAAGGAGAATTTTTAAAGAGAGTAATAAAACAGGTCTCTCAGAGAGGTGTCCATGGGAGAGGGCAATTCACACCCTTTGCTTACAGAGGGGAGGAAATTTTGAGGAAAAAAAGAAAGGGGGAAACACTCGCAATTGGGTAAGGTCCTCAAATTCCTGCACCAAGTTCACAAATTTTATTTCAGTTTTGGATCATGATTTTTCACTGATAACAAACCCAGAGCATGTTACTAAGTAGATAGGGCAGTTTCATTAAAAATGGGTCATGTCATTCATAACTGTAGTGTTACAGATCAATAAACAATTGAAAGTAATAACGAATAAGGGTGCAATAAAAGTTGTAGTTACCATCAATATCGTTATCTGCATGTCTTGATGTCAATCCTGAATCATTTATACTTGAATTCCTCAACATTCTAAGAACTTCAGAATCATCATAATTATCTGGATCCTTTGCAGGTTTCCTAAAGTGCATTTTATAAAAATAATTATTGCATAACAAAATGGGTAATGAGCTGTACTGATTTACATTCTTCTCAACTGTTCCTGGCTTGATTTTGAGATACAGTATGTACATATTTAACTCCAAATTAGAACCCTTCACCACAAAGTGTATAATACATGCAATTCACAGAGTTATACATTTGAACATCAAATCAGGTTCATAATTTTAATATATATGTTGCCAAGTTTTTCTCACCCAAGGTGAACCTCTGGTGCGCATATGCCCTTAGTTTAAATGTTAAGTTCATAAACATCTTTAGATAGGCTTGTACATGGAAATTGTAAACACGTAGGCCAATATATTGACAGCTTTTTGTGTTTGTGGTGACCAAGTCCTGGCTGTAAAATTACAACCAGAAAAATTAAAATTAAGGTTATAATATTCTAGATACAAAAGAGTCCTCTACCCTTCCTCAAAAGTCAGTGTGTTACAAAAATAATGCTTCATGGCATATGTACTGCTTCAATGCTTTTTTACCATGTTATATTATACCTTTGTTACCATATCAATTACATTATACCTACTGACCTACATGTATATACAGTAAGTATATCATGGGCTCTTGAATGTTATTGAATGTTAGTGATGTGATATAGTTATATACCTATAATTATCAACATGAGGAGTTGGAGAAAGTGGTAAATTGGTTTCTTTTCATCTGTGATTTTACACAGCCATTTTCGAGCAATACTATACACAGTTATTATATATCACACAGTTCATACCACTTTTTTTTAGTGAAAACTCAAAATTAAGAACTAAATCAAGTTTATAGTGCACTCTCAGAAAACAATAGGAGAAAACAGATGTTTACAACGAATACTTACGACAACGATTTAACTTGAACAGGGGAACTCTGAACACCAAAAGGTCTAGGTTTTGCATTGAACTTGTGATCCACCCTTGCAGAATGGGTAGTATCTGTTATAACCACTGGTGACTTTGAACCCATTGATCTGGCTGTATTTCCAGCTTTTCTATAACAAAAAATATATAGCTCTGGCCAAACAGGACACAGGATGAAAATTAGTTTTCTGTAACAGATCCTTAAAAACCACAGGGCTATGGAAAGTGTAACCTTTCAAATAATCCTCAAAATACTTTTATCAGACATGACAGAATGTTCTGTTCTCGTCATACATGCATATGAGAAGTATTTGAATCTAAAATTTCAAACTAGGAGTTATATTTTGTAAGATCATAGCTACCAATGAAAAGGGGACTAAAATTTCCATTGTAAACCCTGTCTATGAACTGGCAGGTAAATGTTAATATTAGGTTTCTTATTTCCTGACTGACTGACAAACAGCAAATATCTTGTTACAGATAAATTTATATCCACTCTCTAGAGAATGTTTCAACTTTTTTTTCAACTTGAAAGTTAACCCTAAAATATTAACAATTGTGACTAAATTAGGGGCAGAAGTTACCCCTCTTGCTACCAAGAAACATGGCTAATATTTTCTTGCACACAGGGGATGATAGTCTGTTCTGGACTACCTTGCAAGTTGGTTAAATGCAAACTAAGATATGCAGCAAAACACCATAAAATAAAATGGAATTTTCATATTACACGAGTTGCTATGAAGATCTGGAATTACTCAGTATTATTTTAATTTGATAATACCAGAAGAAATTTAAAATTCATAAATTACCAGCCTGTTACTATGGTCGCATTCTAATTGCAACATGTCAGATTAGAATATACTTCCAAATTTGCAACATAATTTACCAAGCCATTGCACAATTTGCTACAGTTTGTGTTCACAAGATAAGATTAAATTTTAAACTTAAAACGACGTGTGCATTACAGATAAACATGCTAATCAATATACAACTATTACAGATGTTTACTAGCGTTTACTATCAAAATATTGCCCAGGTGTGCACTACACTATTTCAGCAAAGTGGCGATATTAAAAATCGATGATTACATCATTCGGAATTCTCATTAGAATTCTCGAGTAAATACTATCGAGACTTCATGGACACCTCAGGAAATCGGCTTTCTATAGCATCCTCAAAGCAGTTGCGCTCTTTTATGTACGTCAAAATCTGAGCTGATGATAAATCGTCGAAATTTATGCATACGGATAGCGATAAATTTTATTGCACAACAAATGTTGCAAATCTTCATACAAAATATTCCACGAAACGGAATGAAATGCATAAAATAGCCGCTGTTTGGTTTCCATACAAAATAACTACAGTTATGTCTATAAGCATTACCACACAGACTAAAGGTCAAGCCAACTGAAGTACGGAGTGGCTTACCTGATCTTTTACAAAAAAATCGCTTCATAAACGGTGCCATAATGCGCTCGTTTGCAAGTCTGTTTTAAAAGGAAGAAAATTAAGCGACTTCCGCATAAACCTACCTAACAAGTCTAAGTTTTAGTGTATCTTTCGATGACTTTATTAAATTCTGTGCGTCCAAATGCACTAAATGTTCCGTCGACTCTTGGTTTATTTCGTCTATGAAGTCGCCTTCCAAGATCCCTTGTAAGTCGGCTTTCCCGCCCGGCGTTACCTTTTAGAGCAAAATAAAAGCGAAAATGTCAACAGCTGTGTGTAAATATGCTAGACAAATGTTGTTTCGACGATTAAACGCGGCAAACATTGTATATCGCAAAACAGACGTACAGTGCTAACACCATACATGGGATAGTCTGTCTACAAAGCGCTATCGTTGCCTATGTTTTAAAACGTCAAACTCACCCTTGCTATAGACAATGCTGTCCCAAAATCCTTCCCGCCTTGCAAACGAAAGCCCCAAGGACCTCCACCGGTTAAATTTACAACGTATTCGCCTGCCATTTTGAAGAGAAGGACGAAAAAATCAAAATATAAAGCTAGCAAAGATTAAATGTCCTAGGCTCAGAGCACTCGCAAGCGTCGCGCGTGATTGTTTATCATTCTCTTCAGACTTTTCTCGCAATCCGATTGGACGATAAACAATAGAATGATTAACGTCGGCAGCTGATTGGATGAGGCATGAAGGGCGAATAACATATCGCTAGCTTAGATTATATATTTCTATTTTCTTTTAAACGTACCTTGAAATTAATTCGCTCCTCGATACTCTTCCACGTTTGGAACTAACCACACAAAGGAATGGCAACAAAAATCAGTAGAGCTTGAAAATTAATTACCGACCTGTCTGGAGTTTGTAACAAAAATGTGTCTGTAACCCTCGGCCCATGATAGTTTACACGAGACGGAAATTCCGAAAGCTTGTTCAAATTTACCAAATTTGGTAATAAATTGTACTCGGATATAAAGCATTTGTCAACAGTATTAAGTTAATCATATATTCAGGGATATTACCTGCTCGCAAATATTTCCTGTTGAATACTGCACAGAAGAGTCTAGATGGAAAAATAGTTTAAATAAACAGGAACATTTTTTGCGACATTCGTCGCGTAGCAGAAAACCCTGTTATACGAGCCCTAATCAGTGGCCCTAATTTATTCCACATCTGTTTTACATTTGTTGCGACATTAACAGTGTGATTACTGATTTACACGTTGTTTTTGGCGTGGTGTAAAAAAGTCGTTTCTCACGAATAAATAATCATACAAGGACATCTTAAAAACTGGTTGGCCGCTGGCAATTATCTTTTTATTCATAACTGAGTTGCGAAAACTAACTTGAAAATGGCAAATGTCACCTGTACGCAAGAGGAATTATTTTACAATTGGCTAGACCTGAAACAAAGGTTATTTGCGTATGGAAGCGTAATTGACAGGTTGGCAACGAATTTCCGGATTGCGCCTTGAAAAGTAATATGAAATCGACAATAAGGGCAGCAAACGCGGCGTATCGTTACCCCATGAGGTATACCGAGAGATCAGAATAGTTAAAATTTTAAATGCTCACAAACGGTACTTTTAGAACTTATGCTTATTCCCTTGTTTCATTGCTTAACGCAGTAAATAAGCCCGGGCCCCGTGCCTGGGTACGAAGCGAAGGTCTGTGTTGAGGTTAGTGCCTACGTGGGCAATTACCCCACCGTCTCCGTCTCCGTCTCCGTATCGTTGGACAACTGTGGGAGTGACTGAGCGAGTAGCCTGCAACGCAGACTATATATTGGAGTATATATACCCCAATATATAGTCTGCGTTGCAGGCTACTGAGCGAGTGGTGTCGATAATTATTCGTTTTATTATGTAAAAACCTTTAAAATAATTTCAATGACAGATTTGCATTTTGAAATATTTATTCGAAATGAATTAATGACCAATAGAATTTTTATTCAGATTTTAGGTCGGTTTAATACTACAGTTTTATTAACACCACGGAAAAACGTCTGCGCTGACTGCGCATGCATGAACTTTAAACAATGCATTCCAGAAACTGAGAATAAAAACGGCCACAAATTTCAAAAAGTTGCGTGCTACAAAAACGTGAGCTAAAGGTGACTGTTTTAAGCATTTAATATATCGCCGAAAATAAAATTTGTTTGTCAACTATAAGCAAGGGCTCTATATACCGAACTTTGATTTAAAAAAAATGTCGCAGGATACTGGAGAATGAAGTTTTTGTGTTCTCAATAATTGAAATTTAGGACTGTATTTTGCAATTTAAATGGACCGTTAAAGAAGCTTCCTTTTAGAGATTTTTCTTACGGTTTTTCTTACCCGTTTGACCGTTTTTTTCGTGTAAATAACGAATGATGTTAAACTAAAGTGCAATGTGCAAAATGAAACGTATAACGTGGTTTTGCAAACTTAAAAGAATTTATATAATCCTGAATTAATACTAAATTAGTCTAAATACAATTAATTCGATTATCACTGCTGTAGATAGCGCCATAATACTACCTCTGGATGTCTTAAAAAACTGTGGTGAAAGCATTTACCTTTAGGTAATTTCGTAAACATTTTCTAATGATAAGGATGTTCATCGTGAGTTTTCAGTTGCTATTCGGATAACAAATTAAAAAACTTAACAGGGTTTCAATCCTACAGATGCATAAGTTTCTTGTTCGAGTTATGATAAATACATAATTGATTACCATAATAAATTATGGCCATTGCTTTCGAATCTCACGTCACTTTGCGACCACGTGGGCTAAAGTTGAAGCAGAATTTCAGAAAATTGAACGGAAACCACTTGAAAAAAAGTTTTAAGTCCACACACCTTCAATTTCTCAATTATCTTGCAATTTAGAGAATTTTCCTGGTAAATTTTGTTTTATAATTCGTCAAGCGAAGACTAGCCATTAATCGTCCCTTTGTGCAGTTTGAAAAAGAAAAAATGGAATAAAGAGAAGGGTTCAAAATTGATATAATATAAAACATTTCATTCCAAATGACTTTTTAGTCCTTTTACGTACAACGATACAAAATTTGAAAAACTCAACTAGGGCAGAGGCATCACCCCGAATTTTTTTTCTGAGCCCCCTACGGATGCTTCGTGTTCCGTACATTATTATATAGGCAAATAAAAGTGGCCCGATAACACCATGTTCCATTGAAGCGTCATTTGGTGAAAAATTCTTTCCCATACCACTTAAAGTAAGTGGTTTGCCGTAATTTGCCGTAGTTTACCGTAGGTTGCCGAAGTTATGCTTACTGTCAGCATTTCGCCTGAGCAAAAACCCTAGGGAGTGACCTTAAGCTCAGCTATAAGATTTTGCTGTGGCACTTTCTATTTTCGGTTGTCTTGATCAAGACCGTTCATCCAATGTTTCGTACGTCGGTAACGAAAAA
Organism: Dendronephthya gigantea; assembly: GCF_004324835.1. NCBI lineage: Eukaryota > Metazoa > Cnidaria > Anthozoa > Malacalcyonacea > Nephtheidae > Dendronephthya > Dendronephthya gigantea. The sequence continues at coordinate 1,178,882 of NW_021163069.1, forward strand.
CCAGATAATTCATGATCCAGTTTGTACAGATTCACAAGTTTATCAAAAAGATTTTTTGGAAGGCTTTTAAAATAACTCGCTGTTGATTTTTTTGTTTTCATTTGCGCATGTTGGATTTTTGGTGAAGAAAATGCTTTTTCCTATCTAGATTGATTTGTTTTCCTAAGTAATTCACGTCTCCTTGAAGATTATGAATTATTCAGGCGAATGTGATGTTACACAGTTTGATCAGAGTATTCAGCGAATTCAAGTTGATCAATTTGGTTCTACATTAATGTTGTAAGCAGGAGAAACACAGAACAGCCCATTTCGAAACCGCTCGACATCTTTTAGTGTAGACTTACTGTGCTCGGCGTGTGCAATTGTATCGGTGTAATGAGCGAAAAGATGAGGATAGCACTTGCTAGCATTTTGATCGCTTTCTTGATTCTTCTATATTGCTTCGAAAGTGAAACGAAATATGCCCAAAGTGAACACATCACGTGATATAATAATAGAGCCAATGTTAGAGTCTTGGTTAACCGCAGGCTAACAACTTACCTGTGCGCAGGCACCGATTAGGGTAATATGGCCTACAGCTAGCGACACTGGGGGTCGACCCGAGAGAAAAATAACAATAAAAATAACCAAGCTGACACTATAGATCGCTGTTGCTACGCGACCAATTACTAATTTGGCTATCTCATTATAAGCTTAAAACCGTGATGCATGTGAAAACAGAAATTTCCCACCATTTTCACCGTTGTTGTTTTGATCTTCGTGGGTGGAATAAAACGAAAGTAATGTTGGAAACTACAAACGAAAACACTTAAAAGCTTTTATAATGGTCTTTCGCGGCTTATTTACTTGTCGTCTTCGCGTGTATTTTTGTCACTCTGAATTTTGTCCATATAATCAAAAGATATAAAACAAGTGGGGCATTTGCCCCTCCCCGCAAATTTTGTTGCCTGCCCCTCCCTGAGATGTTTTTGTATTACGTACATAGCTTATAGTTGCGTGCGACGTTCGCTTCACTTAAATTACGTTCCAGTCCATCTATTCCCCTGAATACTTTTGAACCCAAAATGCCGACATACCCACAACCTCCTCCCCAGGGTTAGAATGTGTTTGGTCTTTCCCATACCCCTTAAAGCAAGAGTCCTCTGGAGTTTTTCTTATCGTTACCATCAACTTGGGGGAAAATTCACAGGGAGTCACCTTACGCTCAACCAAGATTTTGACTGTGAGACTTTCTATTTTCGGTTATCTTGATGAAAACCGTTCATGCAATGTTTCGTACGTCGGTAAAGAAAAACCAAACAATTCATAGTCAGGTTTGTACAGATTCACAAGTTTATCAAAAAGTTTTTTTGGAAGGCTTTTAAAATAACTCGCTGCTAAATTTTTTGTTTTCATTTGCGGCATTTTGGATTTCTGATGAAGAAAATGCTTTCTCCTATCTAGATTGATTTGCTTTCCTAAGTAATTCACGTCTCTTTGAAGATTATCAATCGAACCAATAAAATTGTAGTGAACATCACACGGTCTGCACAGTGTGTTGAATTGAAGAAAATGATCATTTAAATCCAGTGGCAATTCATCAGTGATGTGGCGTATATACTCATGGAAAGTCACATTCTGTACTTTAACGGACTCTTTATTTGTAGGATAATTTCGATATGCTCTCACGTGTGTAGCAACTGTTTCAAACCATTGGCTTGTAACTATCTTTCCTTCAAATTTGTTTTTCCAAGCAGACAACAGCCGTTCCAAAGGATCTCGAACAATCATAAACTTGTAAAAGTTCTTCAACATACTGTGACGCTGCTCTTCGCTATATCTTCTGTTACTTAATGCTACCAGGCTTTTGTGAGAATGAACTAGTTCGTTGTCCAACTGTGTAATACTCGTATTTTCATTGTTCAACACAACGAATATCTTTTTGAATTGAGTACAGGCAATTTTCGGTATGTAGCAATACATAACCCTGCGAGCTTCATCGACGACCATGTGTGTATAAAGAATTCGAAGCATCTTTCTTTTCATCATTACTTCTTCGGGCACTTTAGAGTGATTAGACTTTCCAAAGATTGTGGTAAGGTTTAATTTTCGGCAAACCTTCCTAACTTGTTCTTTCCTTGTCGTGCTGCTCTTCAGTGCCTTTGAAATAGATTTGAAAATAATCGAAAAAGTCCAAAGCATTAAGCGTGGGGCCTAGATTTGTCTAAATTCTGGAAAATCGCGGTATAGCAGCAAATAAAGAGTAAAGCATTGCCCGCATCCAAGAAAGATTTCGTTAAGGTGGCTCGTTTTAAAAAATTGGGGAATTTTTGTTGGAAAAATAATGTTTCTCAGAAGTACACGACTCTGATTGACCAATTCTCTCCTTAATTACAGTTAAAAGTTAACTAGACTTTTATGCAACTGGGCCCTGGTATATAGTTCTTTTTATATTATACTTGTGCCTTTATCAAGGATACAACAGGGTGACATAAAAACGACATGTCACTGATATGGTTTTCTGTCCGGCCACCGCAGAAATTCATGATGCCGGCCGCGCGAATGTGTTGACAACCAAAATTGATGTTTACTGCACAAGTTTCTGGTTGAAATCGTTAATTCGAAATAATACAGCATTGTGCTTTTGTGTTATTGTATAGCCTAATTGCCTTCAGGCTACACTACCTACTTTTTTAGTGTGATAAATAGTCGTATCCCATGTTTGACGTCACACGAATGGCGAAGACATCAACACAATAGCTTCCTCAAGTGAAAGGTTCGGCAACTTTGAGGAAGACTGTTCGTTCTTTTAAATAAATAAAAAAAAACATTTATTGAATTCGGTTTTCACATGATATGAAGGCTTGGGGTGATAATGACAAACTTCGGCTTGATAATTCTTCATATCATGCATGTTCAACCTCCTTCAATAATTGCTAGTTATTGTACGTTCGTTGTTGAGTTCGAACACTAACTTGCAGTCTTGCATCTGAATCTACCCTGTGACCGGGAGATACGGAAATTAGTAATGAAAACCTTAATTAAGTACTTGAACAGCAGAATAACCAAACAAACAACAAAGAAGACAACTTTGAAGACACAAGACTGGCTTTTGGTATCGAAATTGAAGATTTTCGTGTACAATTAAATTAGTATCAACATGCATGCCATACGTCAAAGTAGGAGCCTGGCGGTATTTTACACTGAAAGACAGTCATATATAAAGGTCTATTTTGAGGTTCAAACGACATAAATTATATAAAATCAGGCTAAAGGATTTGAAAGCACAGTCATAAATCAATAAAATTAAAAATCGCTATAAACTTGAACATGTGTCAAATATGAAGCCAGAACTGAATAAAGGCACAAGTATGTAATAAACAGGTTATCACATGATTGGCTCGGTTTTATAAGTTTTATCGCCGCCTCAGGACAATATTACAATTATTCCTCGGGCGATAAAACTGATATCACCTCACTCATCATGTGATAACCCACAGATAGCTATAGCTGCCATTTTTTACATGCAAGTAATGCACACGCTGCAACCGTGAAAAAGCGGGGGAGTTTCACGAAAAAACAACATAATTACAGTTGCTAATGTACAAGGGTATATAAATTATAAACAAAATTATTTACAATTACTAACCATTTCGTCATCTTGCGTTTCGCGTGCAGGTATTGGGTCTTCTGTGATCATGGTACCTAAAAAATACAAAAGTATTAAAATAAATAATATAATACAGCTTTGTAACTACTATTGTGAGTCGAGGATTTCTGACATTTAAGTCTTTTAGAGATGTCTAATTCCCCTCCCTAAAAAATTTTTGAGAATCTTGAACTTGGACATCATTCAGCAGTCCACATCTCTGCTCGAAACCACTCTGGCTTCATCGGCTGAATTAGCACTGGATGGAAGAAGCTCTCCAGTCGAAGGAGCAAGCTATGGCAGGTTCAATTGAAACATCGTAAGCAACGTCATTGATAGCAGCAGCAAGTAGATCGCGGATCTCATTATGTCTTCGATGGATAAAGCCTTCTTTCAGGCAACACAGGGCATGAGCCACCCTGAATGATTTTCCACAGACGCAGAAAGATGGAAGGCGTCTCAAAGGCCATCGATAACGCATGTGGATTGCATCAAAGAAGTCACGCTTGGTCAGGATGTAGCCCTTTTCAGCAAGTGGCAGAGCTGTTATCCTTTCAACTGGGCGCGGTCATTTGCTCGAATCTGTTCTTCACTCATGCTCGAATTCAAGTATTGTAGCAGCAAAGAGTTCCTAGCTTGACGAAGATCGTGCATGGAATCTCCATGTTATGCTGATGGTGTACCATTCTGATGGATGATCTTGCTTGAGAGAACATGACATATAGTTGTGGAGTTCAAATGTTCTTCATCACAGATGTCGTTGAATGTTATGTGATATGACCTTCTGGTTGATGGATTTGAACGCATTGGTGGCGTCTACCAGTAACACAGTATGTGTTTCTTCTTCTTCAAAAATCTTCGACATGGCGTGAACAGCTGTCTCGCAGCCTGATTGTTGTCCTGCACATAGCTGTAAGTCTCCTGCGCTATCCATAATTTGTGGCTTGATGGCAAAGACAATTGATTTTCCAATTATCCGTCGTAGAACCTCTCCAATCCCAATCGGTCTGACGCCAGGGTTCTTATCCAGAGGTATTAAGTGACACGCTAGCGCTAAGAAAGCCTCTAAGCTGGTGGTCTGATCTGCTCCAATAACGACCTTCTGAGTTGCAAGTGTTTTTGCCATTAACGTTATTGCGGATCATAGGTCTTAACATTTCCATAGTGGCGAAAAGCCAAAATATGTCGCCATCCCAGTGCGTCAAGACCTGAAGGACCAACAGCTCCTTGAGTCCTCAATGCTGCTTTTGTTATGGCTGCCTCGTCGATGTTGGCGAATATATAACGATGGATCGACATACGGAATTTCACCATCAATCATGACGGGATAGTCATCAGGTTGTGCAGGTAGATGTTTCTGCAAGAGGTCCTTGTACACAGCGTCATTAAGAAGGAGAACGCCACCAGATGATTGTTCATGCAACAAACGTAGAGCTGCGTTCACTTTGCCAAGAAACATGAGATTAGCGAACGTCTGAAGAGAAGAGAAGAGAAGAGAAGAGAAGAGCAAGCATGATCATGGTAAGTGGTAAAGAAATATCATGCAAGACTTCTGAGTTACTGCTCCAAGCGTTAATCAGTCCCTCCAGTTTCCTAACGTATGACTTTCCGGCAGCTCCACTTTGCAACATAAATAGATTTTTGCGCCAAAAACCCACCTCTTTATAGGCTGCGTTAACAACTTGCTTCAGATTGTCTTTAGTGTGGCTGCCCCAAACACATAGTGATCCGCTATTTTGAAAACTTGAGGGAATAATATAACAGGATCGATCACAATAGAACTAGGCATACTTTATGTTTCTCCATCTTGTTGAGACGCTCCAACAGTTGCGTGTTTTTTCCTGCATGAATTTAACCTGCATGAATTTCCGAACCAAATCGTCTCGATGATTAATTAGCGGCCGACTCTTCGAGAATGTCACAATTATTTACACGAAAACACTCATACAAATAACAAAATTAACTTCCACAATGTTAACGAAATCCTTACTAGTAATAATAAGTGATAATGTTTCAAAATCTGATACAAAAAGAGTAATAATAGTAATAATATATAGTATTAATAAAGAAAGAAATAATAGTGTTTCCGTTTTTAGTAATCTGTTAAGCGTTTGCGTGTCAACTCAATTATATATGTACACTTTAATTTATAATAAAATCGATCAAAAATAAACAAAGAATTATAGCGTGTTCATGAATCTCCTTGACTATATCCATTCATTTTTCTTCAAATGTTATTCATTATTTTAAGCCTGAATTTCCATTTAGTCGTAAATCGTAATCGTTGTGAAGAAGTCATTTTCACCAATGGCAATGAGAGATAGTCCGGTTGTAAATCAGTTCATTTTCTATACTATAGGCCCATTTACACTATGCGATTTGTCGTATACGATTCTCAACCGGTACCTAGCGTATGCGAACGTATGAACGTACAAAAGTGACGCTTGAAATTTCACCCTGAACAATATGATTTGTTTGCAAAATGTGAGATTACATTGTCATTGCCGAGGACAGTCTTAGTAGATAGAGTTTCTCGCCTAGCTGGTCTTACCTTTTACTAAAAGAATCTCGTATTTCCTCACGTCCTGTAATTGATAAAGAAACATCAAAAACACACCAATCAAAGAACACACTAACAGAATAATTCGGCGTATAAATGTAATCGCATATTTAAGAGCAGTCTTTCTTTCACAACTGTCGTCTGTCGTGATACACACAGCTGCGTGTATCCGTGAATTTGAATATGAATAACTGTCAGCAGGCCACTAACAGTGTGTTTATAATGAAAATCATTCCTAAGTAAAATTCGATATTTTAAAGCCCCCTCCCTGGAAAAGATGGCTGCTATATTTTCATACTCCGTATAAATATAACATATAAACAAAGTTAAAACATTTTCCTTGACGTTTGCAAGCATGCAAGTTAAAGTTGTCAATAGATAAAACATGACTCAATGCTGCCGGTGTAACGGAAATGGACGGTGTAGAGGATGTATTTGTACTAAAAACAACCAAGTTTGTACTAATTGTAAACCAAGAGAATACGAACGATGCGAAAATCAAGTTATAAACTATAGCTCTGCCAATTCAAGATGGATCCTCAGCTGCTCAAGTACTTGATCCAAGCCGAAATGAACACCAAGTTAATGCCAGAGAAGAAATGAATTAATTTTTATTCTTACATAATCAAACTCAAACTGGGACGGAAAATTTAATGTTAGAGTTGGAAGAACTGCCAGCTTTTGTTTCACTTCAGGCTGTAACTTTCAAGTCGGGAGAATCCGAAGGAGAAGCATTTGGCCAAGATGGTTCACGCAATTATTTTAAAGTTCCCTTTGGACAAGCAGGTAAATCTTTTGTGCGTGAACTCAGTCGAATGTTTCAATCTTACGCTGATGCATCCGCAATTGAGAGTGTGGCTCTACGGGTTGCAATGATTATGCCAGCGCTTCTACTACAGAAACCACATTCTAAATGTAAGATGCTAAAAGATTCTAAGAGATTCTAAAGCCGGTTTTCCACTAGCGATATTTTTCGCGCGAAGCGACATTTTACTTTTGTTTCAGAGCTCTCAATTGAAACCATCTGGAACAAATTGCTCAAATACCAAGGAATGACACCGCAGAAATTGGTGTTTAAGACGTTTCAACCCGAAAATCTAATCGCTGGTTCACAATTGTGCATTTCTGTATCGCCCTATCAAAGAGAAACCTTTTGAATATCTTAAAAAAGTTCAATTTTTCTTCTGAATACGCATTCTGCAATCTTTTGACAGCTCATCATACACATCTGACCGCTGTGAAATGGCCATTTTGAGGCTTAAAGTATACACAAGGTTATTAATTCAGACGATTCGTTTTTACCGTGAGCAAGCTTCAAATCTTTTGTGCAAGACATATTTTCTTAAATATTTATAAATCTTTTTCCTCACCAAGTTTGAAGTCTAAGTATCGAGAATTGCGGCTAAGCCTATACCAATTTCCGCGGTGTCCCAAGGAATAAAGTCGCTTCGCGCGAAAAATATCGCTAGTGGAAAACCGGCTTAAGAATGATTCTAACTTTTGATAGTCGTGTCATCCCAAAAAACTCTGAGACTGGCAGAGAATCACTTTTGAAAAAACATACCCCTGGTATAGTCCCCTCGTCCGATGAGCTATAGTTGGTGATTCCAACATAAAACCACATTCATTCATATTTGATGGAATTTAAGAATACAGAATACGGCCATTAAAACAGAAGAAAGTGGATGAACATGCTCTACTGCTTTATGTCATTATGCCAGTATTAGTTTCAGTCTCCTAACTCGCGCGGCCAAATATTTCTCATTTTTCAATCATTGTTTTTGACCGGGAGCGACGGTTCTCGAAACCCTCAGATTTTCGTGTTTTCATCATTTTGAGAGCACAAGAATGGAAGAAATTGATTCATTTTACTGATAATTTGTTTCTCTGCATCTACACGATGTGGGTGCCGCATTTTCCGAGTGCACGTGTGAGTAAATATGCATTTTTCGCCATAAATTCAACTACTTATTTCAGATTTGTTTAATTTTGAGTTTTTTTTCATATATTTCCACCTTATGTCTTGTGTTTCTTGTTTCGTTTTTGGTTTCCAAACGCTTTAACACTAGTTAGTTGTCCTTTATTTTTTGGCCAGCTTTCCTAGCATAAGGCTCTTTTTAAGGTTTCTTTTATACGTGCATTATGCGTCTTGTTTATAAATTTTGTAACCATATGTCAGTAACTTAGTATTATTTCAAACTCGTACGTTTTTCATCATTATTTTCTTTCCTATTAATTTCTTACATGAATGAAAGCCTTATATAGATGAATTAAACTGAGAAAAGTTTTATTTATGTTTTTTGGGAAACATATTCTTCTGAGTAAATCGAAAACATCAACAATCCGCCACTCCTTAGCTTTCCTTGTAGGATATCGCTTATTTCTTTGTTAATTTAATTGAAATATAAAAATATCTCAATACAAAGCATTAGTATTATACCTTTCATTCAAATTCCCCTCATTTTTGCTGAAAAATAGGAAAAAATAAAATTAAAAAATACGAATTTAGTTGACCGCGCACATAGGAAAACTTTAACTGGCGTACTATAGCGCCTCAATATCCGCCATCTTTGGCTTCATTTTTTGGCCCCATGGAAGTCTTAAGTTCTTACTCCAGATATATGTGGAGTTCACTGTGCGCAACATATATTTGTAACTTGGTTCGATTAATATGAACCTAAATTAATCACCGGGCTGGGGCCCAGCGCTGGCGAGGGCACTAATTCCGCCCGGAGATTACGAATTAGACAAGGGTATTGTGGCAGAATATAGCGGAATCCAAAGTTGTCCAAATTCTATGTCAGTGAATTTAGACGGTCGGCGCTTGACTGTTTTCGCTTGGCAGTTGCATGGGCATGCGCGGAATATGAATAAAGACTTGAACAAGAACATTTTGATCTGAACGTTTTGAATGCTAAGGCAGAGTTTGTATGATGTCCTCTAGGATGTCTTAATATGCTGATGGATTCTTAGGTTGAAGTGTGGGAAATTTTGACTTTGAGGACTTTCTATTCTGTTATCTTAATGAAAACCGTTTATCCGCAATGTTTACGTCGGTAACGAAAAATCATTTCAATTTGGAAAATGTTTAAAACAACAAAATATATCACGCTAATTTTAGAAAAAGTTTCTTAAAGTTGCTTGATTTCAGGAAAGTTCTATTGTCAGTAGATACATTAGATGATAATCTCAGTTAATATCTTTCCTTGGCCGAGAAGCGATTTCAAGTTTCTCTTTTTGAATGATTTATTTGCAACAAAATATTATAAAACCAAACATGTGTAATCAAACAAGCCCACACACTCACGCACTCGTGAATTATAAGCATAATTGACTACCGCACAGCGGGTAGCCTCAAAGATGATCAAATGAAACTTTTATACCTGGCAGAGCACACATCAAATTTGCTTATTTTGTTCAACAGAAGTTTACAATACCAAGCCCCAAGATCACCGGTATCAAATGTTATCAAATTTAGAAGTTTTTTCCAAACATTGCATGCAAACAACACCTCGTTTCCTCATTTAAAGAAAAATTTCCTAATTTCAGGAATAGCTTTTTAGATAGATCTGTGACCGTAGGAGGCATCTTCGTTCCAAATCATAAATTGTCAAAAAAAAGACGATTTTAAAATTCTGTTTCAGATATAGATATCATTTGAATCTTTACATATTTAATATAAGCAGGTTTATCATTCCACAGTAGACCACTTCTTTTCCAATATCAGTACGTGTTCCTATATTTAGGTTGACATTAAACGTTTGCGTGTCGACTCAACTAGATATTAATTATACATTAGATCCAATTGCAAGAATGCTTTTGACTATGTCCATCATACTTGTTGAGGTATCATCCATTTACGAGATGACAAGATTTTATTACGAATCGTGAGAATACATTGTCATTATTAAAGTCACTCCCAATGGAATTTCCCACCCAGATGGTCTTACCTTTTACGACATGCTTGTCATGAATCTCGTATTTTCTCTTGTCGTGCGAATGATATAGAAACATCAAAAACACACCAACAATAAACGCCAGAGCCGGATGTACAACTCGGAGAAAATTTATTCGCATCTTTTTAAGAAATCTTCCTTCAACTGTCGTCTTTATTGTAAGTCAGTCACTGATGTTACCAACTTCCCTTCATATATGTGCATGGTCACATGACCCGTCTAATTGAATTAGTCACGTGTCTGTGCACATTGGTGTGTGCATAAAGCATGTGTGCTGCACTTTAGGACTAGGGCGAGGGAAGGAAAAATTGGAAAATCCTGAATGTTTTCGATTTGCTTCGATACTCGAAGAGAGACAGATAGCGAAGCGGACCATGATTTAGGGGGAGCACATTTGCAAAAACACAATGCAAATTGTCTGTGGAGTTCATTGTAGTCATTTTATCTATTTATCTAGGTAGATGGCGTGAACAATTCGGGGTTAACAATAATACAAAGATAATAATTATACTACGTAAAGATCTCACACTAAATCGCCAGAACTGACTGTTACTGATAAAGACAAATATATTACAAATTTAATAAACAATTTTAAATCCACAAACAATATATCTATATATCAAGTAAAAAAATTATGAATAGCAATGAGATATGACTAATGACAGAATTCCATATCATTACACCCGGAACTATAAAGTCGAACGTTTTAATTTCTTTATTATTAACTTTTATTTTGGTATATTTTGATATGGTTCATGGCATTCTTTGTTTTTATAAGAAGGGAAATTTCGCCATCGAAAGAAAACATCATTAATACAAAGACCTTAAAAACAAGACACAATATTCTAGGTGATATCTCGACTCTATTTCAAAGTAGTCTTTCTCGTCCAATACATTCACATTAGCACCACTGCATCAGAGTCAGCCAGGATTCTTATTGGGGTGTCATGGATGACTATCTTGAACATGGGCGGTGATTATTTTTTAGCCAGCGCTTTTGATGGAGAACACATAACCGTCATTATCTGAATCGTCAGAGCTGGAGCTGTTATTGGCAGGGGTCTGGGCATTGACACGCTTATGATGTTTGAACTCATCTTTATTCAAACGACTCAGTCATTCCGAGGGTGAATGATATGTGTTCATAGCGTTTTTTGTGCATGGTCAGAAGAATAAGGATTTTTTAATCATTCTTACTTGTATTATTTAACAATTCCGCTGCAAACGATTCCACTGTGTTTCGACCTTAAGTGACGATTCATTGTTTCCCTTGTTGCTTTTTATTCGATTTATTGTTTACCTTGTTGCTTTTTATTAGTCTTTGATGTACTACACTATGCTAGTGTAGGTATACTTCGTATCCCATTCTCGTAGCCGATGTATATAGTATTTTGTATCGGCTTTATTTTACACTCTTTTACTCGTTACGCTCTTTACAAAAGGAAGACAAACCCCCCTGATCATCCGGGTTTCTAGCCCGATCAACCACGTTATTACAATAGTAAATTAATACACTACAGAGGGATGCTGCGAGACAGTCGAGCAACATCCCGAGTGCATAGATTTAACAATTACTTAATGGTTTCCGTGTTTGGATGGCCTGATCCAAACACGCGGGAATGTTGCGAGAGTTAAAAAAAGTGCGCGAAACACGAGCCGAAGTTATCTTCTTTGTTATCTTGGTTTGAAAGGAAGGCTTTTAAAATGCTTCTTTCCATACTCATGGAAAGTTACATTGTGTACAGTATTGTCCAGAAATAACCTAACCAAATCTAGGTGGTCAAACCCCGGTCTGATCGCGGTTGAACCGAGGTAAGACCTGGGTCGAACCGCGGTGAGCCAGAGGTTGAACCTTGGCCTAACTCGGTCTGACAGACATTTCCTAAGATGTTATTTATTTGATTACTGTGCTGTCGTTCTCAGCTGTGCGTAACATCCCGTTCAGCAGCGAACGGCGACCGCGATCGTATATTCTCCCTTGCGGTCCTCTGCGGTTTCTATCGGTCGACCGCACCGGAACAGGGCTACCTAACCGCAACCGCAATGTTAGGTTATTTCTGGACAGTACTGTACTTTGGATTCTTCTTTGCCTGCTAAATTCGAAACTAAGGCGAATAATGCATTGGAATGTAGAAACAAGAATAAAATCCTCTAGTATAACCGGAGTTATGTACATCAGTTTCCTGAAAAGAAGCTCAAAACTGAAAAAACACGCTGCAAAAATTGAAAACAATCTGTTTAAAAATTAGTGTTTTCCACATATACATTGATTGTCTGCTTCATATGTTTATTATAGGGACAACAATTTACATTTGATGGCGTAAATTACTTTGTTTCACACTTCAATTTTAGAAAAAGTTGCACAAAGTCTAAAAAGTTGCCAAAAGGTCGTTCAACACAAAATGTCAGCGTGTCCACATGTAACGAATAATGTTAACAGAACCAATCTTGGCCATGCAATGTATGTGCCACATGTAACTTATAACGAGGTTCGATTAATTAAAATAATGAATATAAACGTAAACTAATACTAGGGTGTTACGTTATGTTCAAGAAAACCGTTCATCCAATGTTTCGTACGTCGGTAGCGAAAAACCAAATAATTCATGATCCAGTTTGTACAGATTCACAAGTTTATCAAAAAGATTTTTTGGAAGGCTTTTAAAATAACTCGCTGTTGATTTTTTTGTTTTCATTTGCGGCTTGTTGGATTTTTGCTGAAGAAAATGCTTTTTCCTATCTAGATTGATTTGTTTTTCTACGTATTTCACGTCTCTTCGAAGATTATCAATCAGACCAATGAAATCGTAGTGAACATCACACGGACTGCACAAAATGTTGAATTGCAGGAAATGTTCGTCTAAATTAAGTGGAAATGTATCAGTGATGTGGCGTATATACTCTTGGAAAGTTACATTCTCGACTTTGGAACCTTTTTCTGCGGAATAATTTCGATATGCTCTCACATGTCTGGCAACAGTATTCAACCATCGGCGTGGACGGGGGAACGTCTTTCCTCGTATTTTGTCTTTCCAGGCAGACAAAAGCCGTTCCAAAGGATCTCGAACAATCATGAACTTGTAAAAACTCTTTAGCATACCCTCACGTTGCTCTTCGCTGTATTTATTGTTTGTAAAAAATACCAGGTTTTGGCGAGAATGGATTTGAAGGGTATGCAACTGCGTCATATTCGCACTTTCATTGTTCAACACAACGAATATTCTTTTCAATTGAGTGCAAGCAACTTTCGGTATGTAGCAATAGATAACCCTGCGAGCTTCATCGACGATCAAGTGCTGATAAAGATGCATCTTTCTTTTCATCAGGTTTTTTTTGGCCACATTAGACTTTCCAAAGATTTTGGTTACTTTTGATTTCTGGCAAGCCTTCCTTACTTGTTCTTTCCTTGTCGTGCTGCTCTTGAGTGCCTTTAGAATAGATTTAAAATAAACGAAATATAGCAGAACATGGAAACGTCAGCATGGCGTTGTTAAATATATTTCATGAGAATTTACCATCAAAGGATAATTTAAAGTATGCATCACCAACATAGTCAATGCCCAGAAAATTGGAACATTAACATTCTACTTCCGCCGAAACCGGTGTCAAACTATAGTCTCGCAAGTTTATAGTGAACTGCGTAATACAAAGTATTAAAACATTGAAATATAACTATTACTCGGTCGGTTATAATTTGCCTCGATTGCTAGTTGCAGAACAAGTACATCTTAAAGAATACAAGAAATACCATCTTAAATTGATTTAGGGTATGTTATGCATAATGATTTTACCGAATACAATAACATGTAAATCATTTAATCTTGTTTAGAAGGTAATCTTTTGAAAAATCACTGCACTTGTTGACATTTGCATGGCATTGAGCTTATATTTACATTTGACAGATTTTTATTGCGTGGCAAACGAGTCAGGTTTGGGGGTGTCAAAAACGTCCACTTTTTCACCCCGCTTGTACCAAGTCCAGTAATATGCTAGACTTAAATACAAGTGTGCAGCCTATTATACTCAATTTCTACTTATTTTAATATAGCTTGATTAATTTGAATCATTAGGCTATGGTAAAATTCTGCTATGTAAATGGTATAGGTGTAGGAATATGGTTAACGACATTGAGTATGCACATGTTTTGCTAAGCATCATTTAGGTCTGATTAAACTTCAGTCAATGTTTCGTTGAATGTTCACATTTGAATTAAATTTATCGGCTCATTTTTACAAACTAAAAGCCGCATTTTTGTCATTTCAACTTACAGCTAAACCTTGTTATCTCATATTTTGTTGAATTGGACGTTCAAAAAGTGTTTTAACTTCTTCTTTACCACACCTGAACAAAACAGTCGGCCATTTTGTTTTTTGCTACTCACCGTATATGAGCTGATATACTGCGGGTATCTCAACGAAATAGCTCATATACTGTAAACAAGTATTTTAAATTTTAGATAATGGCTGCCATTTTTCACATGTCAAGTAATACTCATGCTGCAAGAGTGAAAAAAACGGTGATTTTACGAAAAATTACAACATATATTTATAAGTTGCTGGCCTGGTGTAAGTTTCGGATGTTAAGTTATATAAACCTGAATGGTGTCATTACATAATAGTCATAGATAATAGAATTACTTACCATCTTGTCATCTAGCTTTTCGGATGCAAGTATTTGGTCTGCTGTGTTCATATTACCTAAAAGGTACAAAAGTAAATAAATAATGGCATTCGGGTTGAGAATTTGGGCCATTTAGAGATGTCCTATGCCCATTCAAAAAACTGAGTACCTGCAATGCAGTACATGTGCAATTGTCCATCCGAAATTGACTCCATATTTCTAAATTATTTTACGGTAAATCCTTAAATAACTTGAAATGCTAGATTATTTGGTTTATTTTGAATCATAATATAGTATATTTATTCAACATCATTGTCTTTTGTTCTCGCTAAGCAAACGATATTTAGAAACAATGGCTGACAGCTGACCATAAACGTTAAAACAACGTATGACAAACGTGTACGATGATCTATTTATATAATATTTAGTGTAATGTTTTCTATAATTTATGCTAATAATGGTATAAACTGTGCATAACTTGAAATATGAATGATAACACCCCCACTCAGACTCAACTTATCTATATGAAAATCTATGGTGAGTCTGATGTGTTCTTAATAGCCTAAAAGTACTTTTCGATGCTTTTCGACTTTCACTCTAGGTAATGATTTCGTAAGAATATCTGCTGGCATTTCTTCGGTTGGAACATACTGAATCTTTACTTTCTTGTTTTCCACTCTTTCTCTTATGAAATGTAATTTCGTACCGATATGTTTAGGTCGTTTATGCATCACTGGATTATTATCTTTATGCATGATTGATTGTCTTCGCCAACGTCGGTCGGTTTCTTCATTGGTATACCAAGGTCTTCTAGGAGTGCTCGTAAGTAGATAACTTTTTGGACTGCTGTCGCAATAGCTTGATACTCTGCATCTGCAGATGAAAGTGCGGCGGTTCCTGCTTCAAAC
This sequence comes from Dendronephthya gigantea, assembly GCF_004324835.1. Classification (NCBI taxonomy): domain Eukaryota; kingdom Metazoa; phylum Cnidaria; class Anthozoa; order Malacalcyonacea; family Nephtheidae; genus Dendronephthya; species Dendronephthya gigantea. The sequence continues at coordinate 1,194,554 of NW_021163069.1, forward strand.
TTAAAGTAGTATCCTAGCTGTGGTTGACTTGCGATCGTTAAGATCTCCACTCCAATAGCATCTGAGTCCCCAATCACATTGAGGTTATTTCTGGACAATACAGTATCTTTCTTTGAATTTATCAAATGCTCCATTGGCTCTGTACTTTACAGACCCATTTCCCAGGAAAATCTTCTTTATTCCCTAATTCGTTTACTAGTGTCCATTTCCTATTTCCATTAGTGAATCATCCTCTGCTTTCATAGCTTTTCGCCAGTTTTCAGCTTGCAGCGAATTAACGGCTTGATTATATCACTTGGGCACTTGTATGTTTTCATCTTTAGTCGCATTGAACGTGTGCGGTAATCCATATCTTTCGGGCGGACGTCGGTTTTTGCTTTCTCTGGGGGGTGCAGTCTCATTCTCTTCCCCTTGGTTTTCAATAACTTCTTGATCTTGTAACACAGGTGTGGACCGGGTTCTCGGTGCCCTTGTTATTAGGTGTGTGATCATCGTCGAGATTCATGTTGGGACTCTCCACGATGCATTCCTCCGTGTTTGTCTTTTGTTTGGTTGAGCAGGGTTGGATTTCAGTTTCTTCAAAGATGACATTACCGGTTTTGATGATTTTCTTCGTATCGAATTCTTGTACGATATAAACTGTGCTTTTATCATCATGCACAAGCGATAAATTTTGCCTTTGTTGATCTCGAATCCAACTTTCTTAAGTTGATCTTTCTTTTTATGACGTATGTTGTACAGCCGGTTACGAGCGCGGTCCTATAAGACTAAAATAATATTCGCTTTTGGTTCTGTTTCTACTCGCAACATCTCTGCATGTCTGAGCACAACTCCACAAAGCCTTGTGTTCAAATTAACTCCTTTTGTTTCCTTTTAAGCAATCAATGAACGCCTTAATGAGACGTCGTCATGCCAACATAGTCTTTCGACGCAGTTGCACCCATTTACCAACAGGCCTTGCACAAAAGCGGATATAATTACACCCTCAAGTATGATAGACATCTTGGAAAAGGAATGCTAAAATGTGACGCGAGGAATCGACGTGACTAACTAAGTAAATCCTAACTAAGTTAAATTTACCGAGATAGTATGAGGAGCTACAAGCAGGACAACATATCACTATTGCTTACCATGATCAATTCCACTTTAGCTACATACAATAATATTCCTTCCCCTCGCCAATTTCTCATTCCAGGCTTGGGACTGGACAATGGCTGGTTTAAAAGGAGGAAGGAAACCAACACACAAACATAAAAGAGATTTTATTCATGAAATGAAGATGTGATGCCATTGTATTATATTACTAATGTGGGATTATTACTAACACACATTCACGTGTTATTCACATGAGCGGGACAATCATGAGCGGGACAATTTTGTATGACAGCTCGCGACTGATTGTCCCGCTCATGTGAATAACACGTGAATGCGTGTTAGTAATAATCCCACATTAGTAATATAATACAATGGCATCACATCTTCATTTCATGAATAAAATCTCTTTTATGTTTGTGTGTTGGTTTCCTTCCTTCTTTTAAACCAGCCATTGTCCAGTCCCAAGCCTGGAATGAGAAATTGGCGAGGGGAAGGAATATTATTGTATGTAGCTAAAGTGGAATTGATCATGGTAAGCAATAGTGATATGTTGTCCTGCTTATAGCTCCTCATACTATCTCGGTAAATTTATATATATATATATATATATATATATATATATATATATATATATATATATATATATATATATATATATATATATATATATATTATATATATATATATATATATATATATATATATATATATATATATATATATATATATATGACTTGCGCGTGCGTTTGCGATTTTGAATTTTTGCGCGCTGAATTTATTGCGGTGTCTACACTTCGCAAACAATTCCGATCGTTTATTCAACGCTCTGTCTTTGCTCAATTCAAGGATATGAAGTTTCTCCTCCAAACACAGATTACATCTTTTTCCACCAGCTCTACACGCCGGGACTTGCTTTAAAAGGGACCATTTGATAGAGAATTGTCTCTCGCTTTCTTTCAATATCCAAACATACTTCGAAAGTTCCGTTTCTGTCGAGTAGCGCGCGTTGTTGAATGACTTTTTGTGGTTAGAGAAACGGTTCTTGAAGCTTCCTGCTGTCATTCCAATATATTCTTTCGTATCGCCGTCGTCGGTTGGCGTAATTTCAGCTTTGTAAACCACGCTCTCTGACAAGCATTTTCCTGATAATGGACATTCTTCTTTGACTCGACAGTTGCAGTTTCTTTCGCTGGATGGTTCGTTTCGTCTTTGTAACACACGGTGGTTGTGGTTTGAGATTGAGGTTTTTACGTTGTTCATGCAGGAGTAGCTGACCTTTACCGTATTACGATTAAAGATTTTGTGGAGACGCGACGTCTTAGGAAAGTGCTTGTCAATCAATCGCAGAAAATTGTGGGCCACGTTCGTCTTCACGTTCTTGCTGAAGGGGGGATTGAACCAAATGATCTTTCTCTTACGGTTATTGGTAGATGAACGGTCGGGTTTAACGTTATTGATTGTGTAATGTAGTTTGGTTTTATAATTACTGCAGTTGAGAGCATTCTCGTAGAATTGCACGGCTGAGTTGAAGCTTGACTCATCGGATGATAAACTTGATATTCGTTTGTTTACTGATTTCGGAAGTTGTTTAATGATGGAGGGAGGATGGTTGGAGCGGCTGTCAATGTAAAGAGGGTCGTTGTTTGGCTTTCTGTATGGGTGATAGCTCTCTTCTTGCAAATTGAAGGTGACATCGAGGAAGTTGACGATGTGGTTGTTTACTTCAGCTGTGATTCTTAAATCCAAGTCATTGAAAATGCTGTGTAGCATTTTCCTTGCCAGATCTGCTGATCTTCCTGCGGTGCCTTCTAACAGCAGTAAACCGTCGTCTCGATATAATCCGATGTTATCTTTGCCAAATCTTTTAGAAAGCTTATTCAGCACATACAGTCCGACAAGTTCACATATTTCTGCGCCATCAAAGCTGCCCATTGTTACATCGAATAGTGAGTTGTTGTTTCGTTTTACCCACGTTTTGTCGTCGTAGAAAAGTAGCGATTTCCTCGAGTGCTTGATAATTGAAATGTGGTCATCTGAGATTTCTGTTAAAGATTTTGCCCATGAAATGACCCTATCGAATAGATCTTCAGTGATTGAGGGATAAAACTCGACAATGTCGAAGGAGAGAAATGTATGATTGGGTTTGTTGTTGATGGAATGGAACCAGTCAATGACGGATTGTGTATTCTTCCATTGGTTGACGTTTAGGATAGATCTTATTTTGTCGTTGATGTTGTCGAGTACTATTTTGCTTACTTTTCCGAGCTCGCTCTTGGAGGGATTAATGAGGCGACACTTAATTGTCGATCGGAATTGTTTGCGAAGTGTTGACACCGCAATAAATTCAGCGCGCAAAAATTCAAAATCGCAAACGCACGCGCAAGTCATCTCAACGCGTCAGCAAACCGTTAGTTATAAAATCATAGTATCCATTCGCCTGAAGATCGCTTTTAAGCGTGAAACACAGTGTAGCGATGAAAATATTTTAAGATTAAATATAAATATAAATATATATATATATATATAATTATATATATATATATATATATATATATATATATATTATTTTAATCGCTCTATTAAATTTTGATATCGAGCACTCTTTCTTCTTGGATACTTTACTTAATTGTATATATATATATATATATATATATATATATATATATATATATATATATATATATATATATATATATATCAAATATGTATTTAGAATCATATATGAGTAGAGTGCTCGATATACCAAAGTATAGAGCTAGTATAAAGATAAAATAAAATAAACTTGGTTTACTTCATAAGATTTTATTAACTACAAAAGACAAGCAACGCTTGCCACACTCATCAGGTGAATTTAAATGTCGCGCTATGTTGTTGCCAAGGTTATATATACTATATACATGTTTGACGTAAAACGGAAAGCTATAGTGTTAAATTACATATAAATATATACAGATTATATCAAGTAATATTGCTTAAGAGAAATTTGTTTCTATGCCTGCATTTCGATAACAGTTCATTTCTTGAGTTTAAAGAACAAAGTTCAGGGGGGTAAATTATGATAAATTTTTCATGTGTACAAAGGCTGCAGCGTTTTGTTGTGTTGTTATAGCTCTTGCATTGTTTAATAATACGCCAGTCTATAGAGTACTTAACCTTTGCCTCTTTAAGTTGCCAGATGTATTTGCTCAGTTCTGTCGCATTTCTATACTTGCTTAATCTAAATGAACTAGTGTGACAATTATATCTTGTTTTGAACTTCCCTTCTGTATGTCCGACATAAGATTCCTTTTGATTCGTATCGTTCCTAACAACCGTTGCTTGGTATACTACGCTGGATGTTAGACATTTGCCGGGCAGTGGACATGAGGACTTATTCCTGCAATTACATTGACTTGGTTTCGTGCTGTATGTTGACGCATCTGTAGAGGTGAACTTATTTACTATAGATTTATTGTGCCCAGAAATTATATTTTGGACATTGGGCATGCAACTGTAACTTAGTTTCAAGGTATTTCTGTTGAATATTTTATGGAGAGGATTGTTTTTAGGAAAGCAATCATCAATTGCTTGGAGGAATTTGTGTCCGATATTCGTTTCGACATTGGAGTTGTAAGGTGGATTAAACCATATAACGTTTCTGTCTCTAGTGCGTTTTGTCTTTGTTTGCTGGGGATTGTATTTTAACTTGTAGTTATAACCACTCTTATCTAAGGCATCTTGGTATGGAGGACAAGCTGAATCAAATGCTTGTTCGTCAGACGATATATTGGACAATCGATTGTTAATTGCATCAGGGATTGCCTTTAAAACCGCGGGTGGGTGATTACTCTGACGATGGACATATTGAAGCGTGTTTCCCGGTTTCATGTACGGTTTCATGTATGCCCCTTCATACGACAAATTGCTTAATAAAGCTATAACGAAGTCCTACAAGAAAGCTAACGATAACATAACTTCCAATATAACAAATGAAGAAAAGATTATAGCTGAGAATCTTGGGCTTGCCGACCGAATCGATGCTTTAGCACCCAAAAATAGCTTCGTAACATTGAAAGATCATAAACCTAATTTTCAGAACAATCCAACCTGTAGACTAATTAACCCTTCCAAATCAGAAATTGGTGTCATCAGCAAAAAACTCCTGCAAAGTATCAATTCAAATATTTTGGCCCATACTAACCTAAATCAATGGAAAAACACGAGTTCTGTTATTTCATGGTTTAAGAATTTGCCTAACAAGTCATCTCGTTCGTTCATTTGTTTTGATATCGTAGATTTTTACCCATCTATTACCGAAGAGTTGCTTCTTAATGCCTTAACATATGCTTCCCAGTTCAACACCATCACGCATGAGGAGAAGCACATAATTATGCAGGCGAAGAAATCAGTTCTCTTCAGCAGAAATCAAACTTGGTGCAAGAAAGAGTCAGATAGCCTATTTGATGTAACGATGGGCAGTTTTGATGGTGCGGAAACATGTGAGTTAGTTGGCTTATTCCTACTATCGAAACTCCCCCCAGAATATCGAAATGATATTGGTCTCTACAGAGATGATGGCCTTGCAGCGTTTGACAAACAACCGAGGGAAATTGAAAATATAAAGAAGCAGATTTGCAGAACGTTTAATGAACATAATTTAAAGATTACAATCGAAGCTAACAAAAAATGTGTGAATTACCTAGATGTTACATTTGACCTACGAACTTCTTCATTCAAACCGTACATGAAACCGGGAAACACGCTTCAATATGTCCATCGTCAGAGTAATCACCCACCCGCGGTTTTAAAGGCAATCCCTGATGCAATTAACAATCGATTGTCCAATATATCGTCTGACGAACAAGCATTTGATTCAGCTTGTCCTCCATACCAAGATGCCTTAGATAAGAGTGGTTATAACTACAAGTTAAAATACAATCCCCAGCAAACAAAGACAAAACGCACTAGAGACAGAAACGTTATATGGTTTAATCCACCTTACAACTCCAATGTCGAAACGAATATCGGACACAAATTCCTCCAAGCAATTGATGATTGCTTTCCTAAAAACAATCCTCTCCATAAAATATTCAACAGAAATACCTTGAAACTAAGTTACAGTTGCATGCCCAATGTCCAAAATATAATTTCTGGGCACAATAAATCTATAGTAAATAAGTTCACCTCTACAGATGCGTCAACATACAGCACGAAACCAAGTCAATGTAATTGCAGGAATAAGTCCTCATGTCCACTGCCCGGCAAATGTCTAACATCCAGCGTAGTATACCAAGCAACGGTTGTTAGGAACGATACGAATCAAAAGGAATCTTATGTCGGACATACAGAAGGGAAGTTCAAAACAAGATATAATTGTCACACTAGTTCATTTAGATTAAGCAAGTATAGAAATGCGACAGAACTGAGCAAATACATCTGGCAACTTAAAGAGGCAAAGGTTAAGTACTCTATAGACTGGCGTATTATTAAACAATGCAAGAGCTATAACAACACAACAAAACGCTGCAGCCTTTGTACACATGAAAAATTTATCATAATTTACCCCCCTGAACTTTGTTCTTTAAACTCAAGAAATGAACTGTTATCAAAATGCAGGCATAGAAACAAATTTCTCTTAAGCAATATTACTTGATATAATCTGTATATATTTATATGTAATTTAACACTATAGCTTTCCGTTTTACGTCAAACATGTATATAGTATATATAACCTTGGCAACAACATAGCGCGACATTTAAATTCACCTGATGAGTGTGGCAAGCGTTGCTTGTCATACGAAACAAGTTTGTAGTGAATAAAATCTTATGAAGTAAACCAAGTTTATTTTATTTTATATATATATATATATATTAATATATATTATATAATATATATATTATATATATATATATATATATATATATTGCATATGTTGTGTAATATGATTGAAATCCCATGCGAATGTATTCATATGCATTTCTAATTAGACTTCGAGTATCTATCTATCTATCTATCTGCGGCCAACGTTTTTGCAAATGGGTGTATATATATATATATAATATTATATATATATTATATTACTATTATAATTGCTGTAACACGCTCTGTATTCTATGTATTGAGCACCCTGTGTTCTACAAAAGTCTATTTGGAATAGATTTATATTATATATAGGATAAGGATAAGATAATATAAAAAACTCTGTTATACAACTAGTGAGATTATCCGGTTTTGCTTTACCATCGCATTCGCAAATTATAAGAATAGTTGACTACCGGCCACACAGCAGGTGGGCAAAAAAATGATCAAATGAAACTTTTATACCTGGCAGAACACACATAAATTTGCCTATTTTGTTCAATAGAAGTTTAGAGATCACCGGTATCCCATGTTATATCAATCCTCTTTAAAAGAATGGCTTTTTAGATATCGGTCTGTGACCACAGGGGGCATGATCGCTCCAAATCATAAATTTTGTTTTAAAATTCTGTTTCAGACACAGATATGGTTTGAATCTATACATATTTAATATATACCTGCACAGGTTTATCATTCAACAGTACAGCCTACGTATTTCCCGATTTGTTTAAGTATTTAGGTATTTAGGTTGGCATTAACTATTAAACGTTTACGTGTCACAGGGGCGCCGTGGGTGTGCTAATGTAGGGGTGGCCAAAGGCAACATTATTCCGACCAGCATGTTTTTTTCCCGACATCTTTATAAGAAAAAAGTAATGAATATTGATAAAACTGACAGGGGGTTTTGGGCAAGGACGCGCATGCATTTGCTATGACAAAGATCACGAGCTACGTCTACTAATTTAAATTGACGCTTCATGCACAATGAATATGACCGATAAATATTCACGTTTTACATACGCTTTTCAATTGAGTAGTTGAATAATTTTTGACACAGTTAACTGTTTGTGGGAAAACTGTATTACAGAGATTTCTAATCCACATGCATTAACAAATAACGCGATACGTTATTTCACGATACTCTATTATAGCTTTGTAACCTTAGTGGATGAGCATACAGCGTATTCTATACGCAACATTTGTTTATAACCAAAATATAAACATATTCGCAAATGCTTCAATCCTCTCATCAGTTTACTTCTTCTGCTTATACTATCGTGGTACCTTATCTTTGTATAAACTTCAGGAACCGTACGTTTGACTAAAAGTACTATAAACTTGAAAAGGATTTGCTGTAGCTCCAGCACTCTGATACCAAACATGCTGGTGTTTCTTTAGACAGTCACCATATAATGCAATAAACTGTATAAACTCACTCAACAATAAATGCGGTCGAAGATACATCGCCATTCATCGCGATTTTATCGCGCCAATCTCCGACATTTCGAAAATTACATTCCTTGCGTAATGTTATATTAATAGAAACTATGCATGTTTATCGGAAACCGGAAACGTTCGGAAGAAACAGCTAGTTTAGCCTGCGCGACAACAGTATAATAAAAACTTGGGGTAGTGTCGTACCGTATAATATTAGAAATAACCGCGTCTATTTTCTGATCGTTCAAATACTTTTCGGTTGTTCAGCATAACACAGCCACAAATGCAAAAATAGCTTAGTCTCTGTTATGATTGATATACTCCGACAACATGCAATGTTCGTAAATTTCCGACAGGTTTGAATCCTGGGGGGGGGCATGGCCCCCCCTGGCCCCCCCGGCCACGGCGCCCCTGACGTGTCAACTTAATTATAACGGTATAGTAATTATATATCAGATCGAAAAAGCAAGAAATATTGCGAGAATCACTTTTAATATGTCCATCATACTTGTTGAAATATTTTTTACTTAGGAGATGACATGATTTATATATTATAAAGCGTGAGAAAACATTGTGATAAAGCTATTAGTACGCGGTATTTTGGAATGTTAAAAGATTGTCGTTCCTAAGATTATATTTCGATGTTACCTTAGGAGGCAGTAAATTACGAAGTTTATGATCCTCATCATTCAAAATTGAGTTAAAACGTTTATTGCATAGATCATCCTTTCGAACGTGTAAAGTATGCAGTATCGCTGGAATTTCCCGCCCAACTGGTCTTACCTTTTACGACATGCTTGTCATGAATCCCGTATTTTCTCATGTTCTGCGAATGATACAGAAACATAACAAACACGCCAACAATAAACGCCAGAGCCGGTGGTACAATTCGGAGAAAATGTATTCGCATCTCTTCAAGAAAAATTTAACACAACACCTACCTTCTTTATTATAAGTTAGCCATATATATAAAGTTCACTTTTATCATTTCGCCCCCCTCCCACTACTAAAAATCCTTAAAAAATGCCCTGCCTCATTATCATAGACGATTAGATGAAAATGAGGTTAAATGAGGCTCATGTCCGTATGTAAAAACCAATTTGTTTACTTTGAACTGCTACACTGTTACAAACAGGCCCGCAAAAGAGGAAGTGTTCAGACCATCGCAATAAATAAGATAAAAATCTATAAGGCAAGCATGTTCTTTTTGATATGCATGCAATCAAGCAAGCCCACACACTTTCGCACTTGCGAATTATTAGAATAGTTGACTACCGGCCACACAGCGGGTGGGTACAAAAATGATCAAATGAAAATTTTATACCTGGCAGAACACACATAAATTTGCCTATTTTGTTCAATAGAAGTTTAGAAATCACCAGTATCCCATGTTATATCAAAGTTTTTTCCAAATATTTATGCAAGAGTTTTGAATCAATCCTCATAAAAGAATGGCTTTTTAGATATCGGTCTGTGACCACAGGGGGCATGGTCGCTCCAAATCATCAATTGCGTTTGAAAATTCTGTTTCAAACAAAGATATGGTTTGAATCTATACATATTTAATATATACCTGCACAGGTAATCATTTAACAGTATAGACTACTTCTTTCTCAATGAGTTTCCTGCATTTAGGTATTTATATAGGATGGCATTAACGATTTAACGTTTGCGTGTCAACTTAATTATACCAGTATAGTAATTATATATCAAATCGAACAAGCCAGAAATATTGCAAGAATCACTTTGAATATGTCCATCATAGTGACTTGTTTTTTTGAAATATTTTTTGTTTACGCGATGACATGATTTATTATGAATAGTGAGAAAACATTGTGATTATTAGATAAATAGATAGATAGATAATCCGTTTTTTAAAATTATCTAGCAGTCATATAGGGCTGAATGCATGATTATGTATACAAAAATATTTTAACAACTATTTACAAGATTATTAAACGTTATAGGTTTTACAATAACAATTAGTACATACAACTTTAAATCATCAACTTCTTATAAATTTATTATTCAGACTAGGTATTATAAATGTATTGCTAAATCTAATAGTACGGTATCTTAGAATGTTAAAAGATTGTCGTTCCTAAGATTATATTTCGATGTTACTTTAGGAGGCAGTAAATTACGAAGTTTATGATCCTCATCATTCAAAATTGAGTTAAAAAATTTATTGCATAGATCATCCTTTCGAACGTGTAAAGTGCAGTATCGCTGGAATTTCCCGCCCAACTGGTCTTACCTTTTACGACATGCTTGTCATGAATCCCGTATTTTCTCATGTCCTTCGAATGATACAGAAACATAACAAACACACCAACAATAAACGCCAGAGCCGGTGGTACAATTCGGAGAAAATGTATTCGCATCTCTTCAAGAAAATTACATCCTCATTTAACACAACACCTACCGTCTTTATTATAAGTTAGCCATATATATATATATAGGTCACTTTTATCATTTCGCCCCCCCTAGCTCCCACAACTAAAAAATGCTTAAAAAATGCCCTGCCTTATTATCATAGACGATTAGATGAAAATGAGGCTAAATGAGGCTCATTTGTCCGTATGTAAAAACCAATTTGTTTACTTTGAACTGCTACACTGTTACAAACAGGCCCGCAAAAGAGGAAGGGTTCAGACCATCGCAATAAATAAGATAAAAATCTATAAGGCAAGCATGCGCTTTTTGATTTGCATGCAATCAAGCAAGCCCACACACTTGCGCACTTGCGAATTATTAGAATAGTTGACTACCGGCCACACAGCCGGTGGGTAGCTACAAAAATGATCAAGTGAAACTTTTATACCTGGCAGAACACACATAAATTTGCCTATTTTGTTCAATAGAAGTTTAGAGATCACCGGTATCCCATTTTATATCAAAGTATTTTCCAAATATTTATGCAAGAGTTTTGAATCAATCCTCATAAAAGAATGGCTTTTTAGATATCGGTCTGTGACCACAGGGGGCATGGTCGCTCCCAATCATCAATTGTGTTTGAAAATTCTGTTTCAGACACAGATATGGTTTGAATCTATACATATTTAATATATACCTGAACAGGTAATCATTTAACAGTATAGACTATACTTCTTTCCCAATAAGTTTCCTGCATTTAGGTATTTATATAGGATGGCATTAACGATTTAACGATTGCGTGTCAACTTAATTATATACTGGTATAATAATTATATATCAAATCGAACAAGCCAGAAATTCTGCAAGAATCCCTTTGAATATGTCCATCATACTTGTTGAAATATTTTTTGTTTACGAGATGACATGATTTATTATGAATCGTGAGAAAACATTGTGATTATTAGATAAATAGATAGATAGATAATCCGTTTTTTAAAAACATCTAGCAGTCATATAGGGCTGAATGCATGGTTATGTATACAAAAATATTTTTAAAACTATTTACAAGATTATTAAACGTTATAGGTTTTACAATAACAATTAGTACATACAACTTTAAACTATCAACTTCTTATAAATCTATTATTCAGACTAGGTATTATATAAATGTATCGCTAAATCTATTATTACGGTATTTTAGAATGTTAAAAAGATTGTCGTTCCTAAGATTATATTTCGATGTTACTTTAAAAGGCAGTAAATTACGAAGTTTATGATCCTCATCATTCAAAATTGAGTTAAAAAGTTTATTGCATAGATCATCCTTTCGAACGTGTAAAGTGCAGTATCGCTGGAATTTCCCGCCCAACTGGTCTTACCTTTTACGACATGCTTGTCATGAATCCCGTATTTTCTCATGTTCTGCGAATGATACAGAAACATAACAAACACACCAACAATAAACGCCAGAGCTGGTGGTACAGTTCGGAGAAAATGTATTCGCATCTCTTCAAGAAAAATTTAACACAACACCTACCGTCTTTATTATAAGTTAGCCATATATATAAAGTTCACTTTTATCATTTCGCCCCCCTCCCACTACTAAAAATCCTTAAAAAATGCCCTGCCTCATTATCATAGACGATTAGATGAAAATGAGGCTAAATGAGGCTCATGTCCGTATGTAAAAACCAATTTGTTTACTTTGAACTGCTACACTGTTACAAACAGGCCCGCAAAAGAGGAAGTGTTCAGACCATCGCAATAAATAAGATAAAAATCTATAAGGCAAGCATGTTCTTTTTGATATGCATGCAATCAAGCAAGCCCACACACTTTCGCACTTGCGAATTATTAGAATAGTTGACTACCGGCCACACAGCGGGTGGGTACAAAAATGATCAAATGAAAATTTTATACCTGGCAGAACACACATAAATTTGCCTATTTTGTTCAATAGAAGTTTAGAGATCACCAGTATCCCATGTTATATCAAAGTTTTTTCCAAATATTTATGCAAGAGTTTTGAATCAATCCTGATAAAAGAATGGTTTTTTAGATATCGGTCTGTGACCACAGGGGGCATGGTCGCTCCAAATCATCAATTGCGTTTGAAAATTCTGTTTCAAACAAAGATATGGTTTGAAGCTATACATATTTAATATATACCAGAACAGGTAATCATTTAACAGTATAGACTACTTCTTTCCCAATGAGTTTCCTGCATTTAGGTATTTATATAGGATGGCATTAACGATTTAACGTTTGCGTGTCAACTTAATTATACCAGTATAGTAATTATATATCAAATCGAACAAGCCAGAAATATTGCAAGAATCACTTTGAATATGTCCATCATAGTGACTTGTTTTTTTGAAATATTTTTTTTTTACGAGTTGACATGATTTATTATGAATAGTGAGAAAACATTGTGATTATTAGATAAATAGATAGATAGATAATCCGTTTTTTAAAATTATCTAGCAGTCATATAGGGCTGAATGCATGATTATGTATACAAAAATATTTTAACAACTATTTACAAGATTATTAAACGTTATAGGTTTTACAATAGCAATTAGTACATACAACTTTAAATTATCAACTTCTTATAAATTTATTATTCAGACTAGGTATAATAAATATATTGCTAAATCTATTAGTACGGTATCTTAGAATGTTAAAAAGATTGTCGTTCCTAAGATTATATTTCGATGTTACTTTAGGAGGCAGTAAATTACGAAGTTTATGATCCTCATCATTCAAAATTGAGTTAAAAAGTTTATTGCATAGATCATCCTTTCGAACGTGTAAAGTGCAGTATCGCTGGAATTTCCCGCCCAACTGGTCTTACCTTTTACGACATGCTTGTCATGAATCCCGTATTTTCTCATGTCCTGCGAATGATACAGAAACATAACAAACACACCAACAATAAACGCCAGAGCCGGTGGTACAATTCGGAGAAAATGTATTCGCATCTCTTCAAGAAATCCTCATTTAACACAACACCTACCATCTTTATTATAAGTTAGCCATATATATATATATAGGTCACTTTTATCATTTCGCCCCCCCTAGCTCCCACAACTAAAAAATGCTTAAAAAATGCCCTGCCTTATTATCATAGACGATTAGATGAAAATGAGGCTAAATGAGGCTCATATGTCCGTATGTAAAAACCAATTTGTTTACTTTGAACTGCTACACTGTTACAAAAAGGCCCGCAAAAGAGGAAGGGTTCAGACCATCGCAATAAATAAGATAAAAATCTAAAAGGCAAGCATGCGCTTTTTGATTTGCATGCAATCAAGCAAGCCCACACACTTGCGCACTTGCGAATTATTAGAATAGTTGACTACCGGCCACACAGCCGGTGGGTAGCTACAAAAATGATCAAGTGAAACTTTTATACCTGGCAGAACACACATAAATTTGCCTATTTTGTTCAATAGAAGTTTAGAGATCACCGGTATCCCATGTTATATCAAAGTATTTTCCAAATATTATGCAAGAGTTTTGAATCAATCCTCATAAAAGCATGGCTTTTTAGATATCGGTCTGTGACCACAGGGGGCATGGTCGCTCCCAATCATCAATTGTGTTTGAAAATTCTGTTTCAGACACATATATGGTTTGAATCTATACATATTTAATATATACCTGAACAGGTAATCATTAAACAGTATAGACTACTTCTTTCCCAATGAGTTTCCTGCATTTAGGTATTTATATAGGATGGCATTAACGATTTAACGATTGCGTGTCAACTTAATTATACTGGTATAATAATTATATATCAAATCGAACAAGCCAGAAATTCTGCAAGAATCCCTTTGAATATGTCCATCATACTTGTTGAAATATTTTTTGTTTACGAGATGACATGATTTATTATGAATCGTGAGAAAACATTGTGATTATTAGATAAATAGATAGATAGATAATCCGTTTTTTAAAAACATCTAGCAGTCATATAGGGCTGAATGCATGGTTATGTATACAAAAATATTTTAAAAACTATTTACAAGATTATTAAACGTTATAGGTTTTACAATAACAATTAGTACATACAACTTTAAACTATCAAATTCTTATAAATTTATTATTCAGACTAGGTATTATATAAATGTATCGCTAAATCTATTATTACGGTATTTTAGAATGTTAAAAAGATGGTCGTTCTAAGATTATATTTCGATGTTACTTTAAAAGGCAGTAAATTACGAAGTTTATGATCCTCATCATTCAAAATTGAGTTAAAAAGTTTATTGCATAGATCATCCTTTCGAACGTATAAAGTGCAGTATCGCTGGAATTTCCCGCCCAACTGGTCTTACCTTTTACGACATGCTTGTCATGAATCCCGTATTTTCTTATGTCCTGCGAATGATACAGAAACATAACAAACACACCAACAATAAACGCCAGAGCCGGTGGTACAATTCGGAGAAAATGTATTCGCATCTCTTCAAGAAATCCTCATTTAACACAACACCTACCGTCTTTATTATAAGTAGCCATATATATATAGGTCACTTTTATCATTTCGCCCCCCCTAGCTCCCACAACTAAAAAATGCTTAAAAAATGCCCTGCCTTAATATCATAGACGATTAGATGAAAATGAGGTTAAATGAGGCTCATATGTCTGTATGTAAAAACCAATTTGTTTACTTTGAACTGCTACACTGTTACAAACAGGCCCGCAAAAGAGGAAGGGTTCAGACCATCGCAATAAATAAGATAAAAATCTATAAGGCAAGCATGCGCTTTTTGATATGCATGCAATCAAGCAAGCCCACACACTTACGCACTTGCGAATTATTAGAATAGTTGACTACCGGCCACACAGCGGGTGGGTAGCTACAAAAATGATCAAATGAAACTTTTATACCTGGCAGAACACACATAAATTTGCCTATTTTGTTCAGTAGAAGTTTAGAGATCACCTGTATCCCATGTTATATCAAAGTTTTTTCCAAATATTTATGCAAGAGTTTTTAATCAATCCTCATAAAAGAGTGGCTTTTTAGATATGGGGCGGGTCTTGACCACAGGGGAGATGGTCGCTCCCAATCATCAATTGTGTTTGAAAATTCTGTTTCAGACACAGATATGGTTTGAATCTATACATATTTAATATATACCTGCACAGGTAATCATTTAACAGTATAGACTACTTCTTTCCCAATGAGTTTCCTGCATTTAGGTATTTATATAGGATGGCATTAACGATTTAACGATTGCGTGTCAACTTAATTATACTGGTATAATAATTATATATCAAATCGAACAAGCCAGAAATTCTGCAAGAATCCCTTTGAATATGTCCATCATACTTGTTGAAATATTTTTTGTTTACGAGATGACATGATTTTTATGAATAGTGAGAAAACATTGTGATTATTAGATAAATAGATAGATAGATAATCCGTTTTTTAAAAACATCTAGCAGTCATATAGGGCTGAATGCATGATTATGTATACAAAAATATTTTAAAAACTATTTACAAGATTATTAAACGTTATAGGTTTTACAATAGCAATTAGTACATACAACTTTAAACTATCAACTTCTTATAAATTTATCATGCAGACTTTGTATTATCTAAATAGACTTTGTATCGCTAAATCTATTAATACGGTATTTTGGAATGTTAAAAAGATTGTCGTTCCTAAGATTATATTGCGATGTTACCTTAGGAGGCAGTAAATTACGAAGTTTATGATCTTCATCATTCAAAATTGACTTAAAAAATTTATTGCATAGATCATCCCTTCGAACGTGTAAAGTGCAGTATCGCTGGAATTTCCCGCCCAACTGGTCTTACCTTTTCGACATGCTTGTCATCGTCTTTCCGAATCATAAATTGTGTTTGAAAATTCTGTTTTAGACACAGATATATCTATACATATTTAATATATTTCCCGCCTAGTTGGTTTTACCTTTTACGACATGCTCGTCATTTCCTCATGAATTTTCTCATGTCCTGCGAATCATTGATAAAGAAACATCACAAACACACCAACAATAAACGCCAGAGCCGGAGGTACAATTCGGAGAAAATGTATTCGCATCTTGTTACGAAATGTTCCTTTAACAACTGCAGTCTTTATTTTAAGTCAGGCACTGATGTTATCAAATATCAACTCCCTTCTTAGATGGGCATGGTAACATGACCAATCTAATTGAATTATCTAATAATAAACAATGAACACTGAATAGATTTAAAACATGGCGAAGAAGTCTTGAAAAATTGAAATATGTAAGGCAATTTGTCTGTTGAGATCTTTGTAGTCATTTTATTTATTTGTATAGGAAGATGGCGTGTACAATTCGGGGTCAACAACAGTACAAAGAGGACAATTATATTTTTGAAAGTGACGCACCACTCTCAAGAAATATGTACCTCCAATACCAATTGCATATATCTGTCTATTCGGCCCGGACAGCACATTCGTCAAAACTTGAGAAATTTCCTAGCCTTGCTGTTGTTCACTTAACAGAGTATTTTCCCAACAACTTGAACTCGAATATTGCTTTCCGCTTGTGCTCCACGTGACCACGTCCTCTGCAGCTCTCAAATGGTTGATGGTGATTTCAGTGTCTATCGACATGTCGGTATTTCAATGGAAACATCCGTTTCAGTATCCGTTGTCGTGTACGCGTTCGTCATACTGGCTTCGACATTAAAAGAGGCTGTCCCCGTGAATTCAGGTGTGAATTTGGTTCTCGCTCCTGTGCCAAAAAACCCTGCACTGACTTCCACGCACAAACGCCAACTTTTACCTCCAAAGAGAATCGTAAACAGGTCTTGAAGGTGGATGAAGTTGAGGCCGATGTCGTGGGCCATTTTGTGCATGCACGTGAATGAATTGGAATGAGCCGAGAATGTGACAGACCCGAAACCTACTGTTTCGTTGACTTATAGACTTATATAACATAAAGTAACGAGGGTACACAAGTGCGCCCGAAAACAAAATGCACGAACACGAGGAAACATTGCCAAAGAGACGAAGCGAAGTTAAATATTTTTGAGCTATAAAAGTAGCGAATTTAAGGGTTGTTTTGTTTGTTATGTTAATCTAAACAGTGGTTTGGACAAATGTAAGTACAGGAAACTAAGTAGAGGGGTTTAGTCAAAATAAATACTTATATATTTTCTTCCTTTTCTTTGTATTATATAGCTTCAGATTGTAATTATACTATGTATAATCAATTTTGAAACCCAAATCATTGTTGTTTTATTGTGTTGTGTACGCCATCGGTCCACCTACGACTTGTTCAGGTTTGGCGACGTTCAGTGGATATACGTTGATTCGATAACAAAAATGCTATCGGATTTGTCTTGATTACACAATATAAATCAGACTGATTTAAAAAAGAAACGAAATGGCGGGCAACGAAGGGCAAACAATAAAGTCCAAATTAAGTATTCTCGTGGACAGAATCGGTAACCTTTGCAAGAGTTTGATGTCCATTTATCTTTCACGCCAAACATATTATACCCTGGATTAGAGCGATTACATGAAAACAAAAATAAGCATCATTGGAAACGAAACGGATTGCTATACCTCCTCGTGTAATTGCAACGCCTATATATAAGTCGCCTATATATATATATATATATATATATATATATAATATATATATATTATATATATATTATATATATTATATAATATATATATATATATATTATAATATATATATATATATATATATAAAGAGTTATGCGGGCAAACAGAGCATTTGCTGCAATAAAAATTTGTTAAACATATTTGCATAGTATGTTCTACAAATTTACATTTGTTTATAGGCCTTTTACTGCAGATATTTGCTCTGCCGGCACACGTAGGGGAACATGCTTGCGATAATATTCACGAGTAACTTTTAGCTCAGCAGATAGCTCTCGTAGGCGGCAAGCCAAAACGACGAATTACGGCAACATGTGAAATACGACGAATGATGACATATATGTCATGACCTGACGTCATAAATTATGTGATAATAGAGGCCCCAAAAATTTTGCAGGTATTTTCAATCAATAAACTCTTTGAATATACCCAGTAAGCAATTAAAAGCAATTTAGATAAACACTCACTGTGATCACCTCCACAAATACCAAATAATGGGGAAGCTGACGTCATTTTAAGACATGCGCAGCAGGCGAGATATGTAGAAAAATAACTGATTAAACAGCATACTACCCAATAAACAACAATTTATTAAAGAAAAGAAAAGAAACATACTGATATCCTATTCTAATTACAGCTACAGTTTTTTCCAGAAAACGCTAGTCTTACGCCCGTATATTTTGTTCACTGTTCGATGATACTGTCAGACTAATCCGTTGCAATTATGGATAATCTGTTAATCTAGCATTTTTAGGACACCCTATTTACTCCCAATTCTAGTTCTAATATTTTGAAAAAAAATTCGCGTAAATGAAATAACATGCACAATTAAGATGGTTTTTGTAAATGTTGTAAAGTTCGCAAAAATATTATGTTTGTGGTCCTGGTGACAAACTACAGCTCTCCGCTTTTCCCGGCTCATGCTCACATCCCTCAGACTTCTTCTCCCCATACTTGTCAGTGATCATCACTCTCAAGACATCTGTACCTGGGTAACTCCAACTGCCAAATGCGTACACTTCTCTCTTCGACCCAGACAGGACAGTCGTCACATCTTGGAAAACTTCTTTACCATCGCCCCATTTCAAAGAGTACTTTCCCAACAACTCGAAGATTGCTTTCCACTTGTACTCCAGGTCCTGGACTGTTCTCAGAAGGTTGATGGTAATTTCAGTGTCTTTCGGTACTTGAATGGAAACATCCGTCTTATCTGTTATTGTTTTCGAATTCGTCTTACTGTATTCGATATTAAAAGAGGCTGTGGACGTGACTTCATTTGTGAAGGAGGTTTTCGCTCCTGCACCAAATAGTCCTGGACTGACTTCGGTAGATGCCCCAACTTTCACCGCCAAAGAGAATCCTGAACCAATATTGAAGGTGGATGAAGTTGTGATCGATGCCGTAAGCCATTTTGCGCACTTGTATGTTCCCGTATGAGCGGAGCAGGTGACAGGACGAAAACCTTCGACTGGTTCAGGTTTGGCGACGTTCAGTGGCGATTTATCTTCGATGTTGAATTTTAAAGCATTGAGTGTCAACATGTTAGTGGTATCGGAAATACTTGTGCATTTGTATGTGTTGCTATTAGCAGATTTATCCATCGCGTTCATCGTGCACTGTTTAAGTTGTCCGGAAGTATCTTTAACTTTTATTCCTAAATCTGGTTTCTCCACCCACGGTTCTCCATTGTAATTATCCATCTTGCAGCATTTAAACATTTCCAAGCAGTATAAACTTTGACACGAGCTCCTGTATAACCCCACCATGTAGTATCCAGGTTTACACGTGCTCCATCCTTTGTAATTGAATGAACTCCAGACATCATGATTATAACAATGTGTCCATCTTTTCGTCGGAGACTTCGGTCGACAGCATTTGGCCATTTCGATATTGTACAACCTATTTCCCTACGATCTATAGAGTCCAGCCATATAGTTGCCGTCAATGCAAGTAGACCAACCTTGGCTATCGAAACTACTCCGCCAGTCTTGGTCGTAACATTCCTGTTTCCCAGGTACCAAACTCACGTCGCCAGGCGCGTCGACACACTTTGCCGCCTC